>NW_020799095.1:1956705-1980158 GCF_003259725.1 Athene cunicularia
AAAAAAAAAAAAAAAAAAAAAAAAAAAAAATTTAAAACCTGAAAAACAAACCCAAAAGTGTGTGAGGGAACCCAAAGAGAGAGCCTGCCGTGTGACTCCTGCTCAATATTTAAAAATCAACAGGTCTGCCTTGGTTAATTATTACATTTGCCTGTTACAAGCAGTACATCATCTAATGCTATGATATTCCAGGCTGCAGGAATGTTTTGTGATTCTCTTTTGGGCCTATTGAGCAGAAAGGAGACCTCCCATTTTCCAAGGGACAATGATCTGCCCTTTGCAAAGCTCCAGGGACTGCGGACAGTCACAGTCAAAGATAAAGGGCTGTAGTCTGGAGGGAGTTCCTGCAGGAGTGAACTCACAGGCTGTAAAGCAGCAAGTGCTTAAGGCCAGACCCCATAAATCCACCAAATTAGATGCTGGTGACATTATAGACCCATTTTGTTAGTTTTTCCAGCTGAGCTGCAGACCACAGAAAATGATTTATACACCAAGAGTTGGGATGGTGGGGGAAGGGGGCAAAGGGGAATGACTCAAGGTATTTAAATTTCTAATTGATTATTTTCTTCAGGAAGGAGGAGAAAAAGAAAAGAGTAACTTGTTCTTGGTGCTGGGAAGATGAAAAATGCAAACTGGGGGTGAGAGAGAACCAGAAAAGAAACAGCTAAAAATCTTTCTTCCAAGCTGGATCCAGAGGGGAGCAAGGCACCAGCTACCCTGGAAGGGGTAGAGCACAAGCTGTGGCAACTATAAAGTAAAAGAGGGGGGAAGATGTGGACCCAGGGTTCATCACACACATGGCACAGAGGCTTGTAGGAATATTACACAGAGCTCTTTGGCCTCAGTTATAGACCCTAGCAGAAGATAATCATGAGAATATGACCAAAATGCTTCTTCCTCATCTTGAAAACAAGGGGCCTGTGTCTATGTCGTTGACATGGAGAGCTAAGCTGGAGGGGAAACAAACCACCTTGACTATAAGTCAACTAGAAAACCAAACCGTATGTGAGAGTAACTGAGAAAAACTTCAGAAAACTGTGTCTGAACACTCTTACCTCTCAGTATTTATCTGGGTCTTGATGGATAATGATGACTTACCCAAGGGTCATCCTCAGCTGAGATTAAGCTGAGTCATTTCCCATGTGTCTTACCTGTCATGTGGTCAGAGATGGATGCCCTATAAAAAAAAAAAAAAAAACAAAAAAAAACCAAAAAAAACCCAACTGTGAGATGATTAGTCCTTCAAGACCTGTGCCTCTAATTCCTGAAACAGTCACCTGCAGAGCGAGAGTGTTACCAGTAGTAAGATCCGCTGAGCTGTGAGACAGAAGTGGTTGGAGCCTTTTCCCGAGTGCTGCCGAGTAGGTTATTTAAATAACTGACTAAAACTTGGCACATGTTTTCTCCATCAAATATGAAAAATAAGGATGATCACAGATTTTCCCTTCCAACTGTGATAGAACTTTTGGGGGCTTTTTTTTTTTTTTTAGATAAATAAGCTATTTGCTTTGTAGAAAGGATATTTTCCTGTGAACTGGAAAAAAAAATCTTGGACCAAAACAATTTCAAACTTTATTTAAAAAAAAAAAATATATATATATATATATATTTCTGTTAAATTATTAAAAGTATATTTTCTTCAAAATATTCTCTCTAAGCACAATGGAAACTTCTCACTCAGATATTCTGCTCCCTCAACTCCTGGTTTTGGATCTAGACAGAAATGCCATACTACATTAGACATCAGTGGTTCCTAAATGCAGTTCACCACCCCAAGGCTGACATCTTAAATAGGTCAAATACATCATAAAATGAAACATTTTTCTCCCCTGGATAATTCAACTGTGGAGATTTAAAGTGAAGTGAGTCAAACCCTGCCCTGTATGCATCTCAGCTCTTCATCACGAGGACTCCTGCTGACAACAACAGTTTGAATTTACCACTAACTGCTTTTCCCAGGCTTCACAGTAACTGCTCAGCATAGCCTGTGCGAGCTGCCACAGCACTGACACCTTGTGACAGATTTCCCTAAGATAGTTAGATGATGGCTGTACTGGATCTACCTGGTATGGAGTTAATACTTCCCATAGCAGCCCTCATAGTGCTGTGCATTGCGTTTGTAGCAACAAAGGTGTTGATAAGTCCCCAGTGTTTTTCTTACTGCTGAGCAGTGCTTGCACAGCATCAAGGCTGTCTCTCCAACCCACCCACCAAAGGCCAGTAGGCTGAGGGTGGGAAAGAGGTTGGGAAGGCCCCTAGCCAGAACAGCTGGCCCAAAATGACCGAAGGGTTATTCCACACCATATGATGTGCTCAGCAAGGAAAGTTAAAGAGAAAGGAGGAGCGGGTGGGGGCTTTCACTATCAAGGCAGTTGTCTACCAAAGCAACCACTTCATATATTAAGGCCCTGCTTCCCAGGAAGTGGCTGGTCATAACCTGCTGATGGGAAGTAGAGAATAAACATTTTTGCTTCCATGTGTGGCCTTTGCTTTTTTGTTAGGAAACTGCCTTTATCTCAATCCATGAGTTTTTCATCTTATTTTCTCCCCCTATCCTGCTGGAGGGGGCGGGGAGTGGGAGAGCTGCTGGGTGGGCACCTCCCAGCCAGCCAAGGTCAACCCACCACAGTGGTTATACATGACCAGTGAGGGAATAACATGTAATCACAGCTTCACTACTGTGTTAAAGTTCTGGGCTCCAAAAGGGATTAGGGGCTCAAAAGTTCCCTGTCAGACACATGCTCAGTGGAAGCCACTGAAGAACATCCCATGTCCCCTTCAACCAACTTGGTAGGTCTTCCAAAGGGCATGTATCCTATTGTTTTCTCTTTTCCTCAGGTCATTCACAGGAAAAATGAAAGTTATACTCAAAGTGAAGAAGGCTGATATAAAAAAAAATAATAATGTATTGCTGTAGCCTTTTCACAGATGAGGAGAAATGGAGTGATGAAGTCATGTGCCAAGGGGCACACAGAAAATTCCAGACAAAGTTCGGGCTTAAACATGGAGCACCAGAGTAACAAACTCCATCTCATACTGTTCTTTCTCAACACACACACACAAAAAAAGATTATTTTATTTTCCTTTTGTTTTTAGTCCTACAGTTCATTTGTTCCTTTTCCCAGCTGGGCCTGAAATCCACCTCCTTGTTATCTAGTATTGCTCAGCATACTTGTCTGTAGTCCTAATCACTACTTAATTTACTGGAAAGTATCCAGAACAACTTTGGTGGCAGTGTGGAATATATGAGCAAATCACAGCTCTTTCCCAAGCTACCTGTTAAATTCTTCCCCCAACAAACTATCCTCCCTGTCACTGTATTTTCACTACTTTCAAACTCTAAACATATTTTTTTAACTTTGTTTTTACATAAAGGATTCCTGCTCAACCTCCAATCTTCTCTATCCACCTGTTGCTGAAGGGGTTTCTCTGACCAGATATAGATTCCTGCAACATAGATGTTGCCATCTGGACAATGTTCCTAAATGGAATAAGGATTGATATTTGAGGGGAGCATTTAATCTCCTTCAAAAGTAGATATCTAAAGATAGGTCTAATTAATTAATTGCAACCTACAAGTGATTAAAAAAAAAAAAAAATTCTTTCCACTGTCCATAAAGTGATGTAGGGAAACTAGCTTAGATGGAGACCTTGACACAATAGATATCTAAAATATGATGAGACAGATCTCACTCGTGGAATTTTCTTTCTCACAATCTGAAATACACACTGTGGAGTTTGTGGCTTCTCTCAGCGTAGTTTCTAGCAAATCCAATCAGAATAGGATATTACATATGTAAATAAAATCTTATTTTTCAAACAGACAAATCACCTTCCCATTTCACAAGGAAAACAGAAACATGAGACAAGCAACTTTTTTCTCTATGAGAAAGTTTGTGGAAGAGACAGGAGATGTATTTAATACAAATTAGGATACATATAAATTGGAAAAGCAGATCCAAGGTGAAATGTCAACCTTTTAGTCAAAAGACGCACACCACATAAACATACATTTATGGGAAAGCCATCTCTTTTTCACCCTAAGTTAGAAGTAAGAACTGTAAGAAAGAAATCTGGGACATTTTGGGAGTTGTAGCATTTTTTTGTCTCAGACAAGTTCCATTCAACTAAAACCTTCTCCAGGTTATTGCAACAGTGCTGCTTCCATCATTACTGTCTAGTCTGGACTTCCTGCTAATGACAGAGCTTTGATGAACATTTGGGAGGAGATTAACCTAATCTAATTTTAAATTCAGGTACCTACATATAAGTTACTCAGTGTAGATTCCCTTAATAACCTACAAAGACAACCGAACAATGAGTAATAAGCATGTCTCCTCATCCAGTTCCTATTCCTGTTTTAGGATGGGATGGGCCACATGGAGCTCATTCTGGAATTCCATCAACATGGAAGTAAACAGGTTACCCGTGCAGATGGAGAGGTCTGCATTTAATCAGATAAATTGCATGGTAGAAGCCTGATCCTCACAGTCGCACACAGGCAAGATGTACTTAAGACCATCATATGATACACACAGAGAAATGGAATAAGAAGACATGGTCAGGCCAGAGTCATAAATCACACGGCTACCGCCAAACCAAGATATTGTCCTTCTAACAGCAAAGAAATGTGCTTGAATAACAAGGGAGAAAAAAATAAGTGAAACAAGATCTGAAACATTTCTTTTCTTGACTGCCATTTTGACATGTGAAGAAAAAAGAACAGCATTAAAATGAAAGGGAATAGTTTCCCTTCTGTTTTTTGTAAATATTCTAATGGAACATTTTGACCTGATTTGAAAGATTTTGACGAGCTCGTGTTGTGATGTGGGTGTCGGGTTGCCCAGCAATGCCAACCCATACAAGGAAGCAGTCAGGATCCTGCATTCGAAATGGCTTTGGGTACAAATAAGGGCCATATTCAGCAAGTCGTCCACAGTCAGTGGGACATTTGGAGATCAGGGAGAAAGCATTAGCCTTTAGGATGTGAAATATTTAATACCCACATTTAAGGACTGAAATATCTTTTCAAATATGGTTCTTAACTATTATTTACCCGGTGATTTATACCTCGGTTCACCACACAGCATAAAAGTTTGTTCTTGCTGTGACCAACTAAAGTACCCCATGGGTGTCACTTGTTTTCTCATCCTCATCTCTTCTCTGTTTCTTATATTGGACCTTCTTTTTCTATCTCCTTCACTACAGTCGGCCTAAGGTCCACATGGACCTAGAATGGTCTAAGGTCCACATGGTCCACATGCCCACCTTTACATCCACCAGAATCACCAGTGTTGAAAGAGTTAACATCACTATGACCTTCCAGGACTTTCAAGCTAAAATTTGGATAAGACACCAATGGAAAAGAGGAGGGATGATCTTTTAGAGAAAAGGTTTCAGGGCCAATCCAAATTTAGGCTATCATCACAGTGTCATCTTGTTGAGATCACAGCAGCCACAGACTATGAAAATATAAATCCAGAAAGACAGACCTACTCTCTGGAACTTGTGACAGCCCACAGGGTTAGCCCACGGGAGGACTAGAGACACAGAATGGGACAAGGTAAAGGTGTCACCTCGTAGTGCAGGTGGAAGGGCCCTGTGTTTTTACAGCTGGAGAACCAGGGTGTTAGGACTTTTCCCTGGGTTCGATGCATAATTCAGATTTTGTAATTGCACAACTGCTGCGTAGCTTCATTATATTTTCTTAAGACCCATCTTTGCTGTCAGACTCTTCCAGGTCTAAGCCAGAGCATTAAAGGAGCGGAAGGGATTTTCACTGAGTGCACATGAGAGTAGATTTTGCTGAAAGAGTGAATTTTGAGCATTTTTCTGAGTGTGTTGTTCCCATCTCATCTCCTAGCTTGCTCCAAGGCAGTGCTAATTCCCACATCCTGGGAACATTAGGTCAATTGTTTGTCAAATTACCCAGGTGAGTTCACACTTGCAATGAGCTCCTTTTCACTTCAGGCTGCAGCTGGGATCCGGGCGGGCCGTTGCTATTCCCTATTTTCATCCACCCAGGCATTGTTCCGTGTAATGCTTTCCTTTGGAAGAGTTGGGCAACCAACCACAAATCCTTGGGAAAGACTGACCTCTTCTGGGAAGCCAAAATTCAGCCTCTCAGGGAACCTGAAACCAGCCATTGTGCCCTGGAATTCCCCCCGGGCATTTTGGGCAGCAAACTCTTGGCGTTGGCTGCTAACCATTTTCAATGATTTTTCTAGAGATGCTTTCTTAAAAATGCTTTCTGCTTGCTGACTTTAAGCCCCAAAGGACTGCAGGCTTACACTAGCTAATTTTATATTCTCCCTCACGTCCCTCACGCTTACTTTTAAGTTCAGCAAGGTTTTCTCAACCCATTCAACTCTGTATCACCCCCCAACTTCTCCTTTTTGCTTCTTCCCTGATATGTCGGCCATTTTTCTGGTACTCAGCCTTGGTCATAATGCCAAAGCCATAGATGTTTCTATTAAAATGGTCAGTCCCTTTAGCGTGTTGACGCTTTATCGCCTGCAGTTTTTGGGAGATCTCTGCACTAATTGCATCTACATCACCCAGGCTTGCACCAAGGTGGGAACACAGGTCCTTGAAATAATGTAATAGTATAGTTAATAGGTGTACTGGTGTTTCTCTTGGGTGGCGTGTTGCATTGTGCAGTACAGTGATATGTCCACGTTATTTATTTATTCCCTGGTACCCTGAGCTGTCACTTCTCCAGGTAAATGCAGGGCACAGCAACCGTCCCAGGCATCTATAGATGGTTTCAGATCGTTAGAAAACCATCTTGATTGTAGCTTAAGGGTACAGTGTCAACAAGCAATCTGCTAATTAGGAGGTAACATGTTAAGATGCTGACAAGCCCTTCTGTAAGGTGCTCTGTTTCCTTCAGCATATTCATGCTGGAGCACCGTCTCAAAGGCTGGTTTCAGCAGCGCTGACACTTGGCACCTCCAAAATACAGAGTTCTGCTTCAGCCTCAGACGTGACAATGCTGTCAGGGGTGCCTGGATGATGCTGTCCAGCTGCAGGCACATGCCCCATGACATTTTCTCTTGCTCCCAAGGAGCAGTCACCAGGACAGCCGGAGCTGGGATTTAGCCGGGGTATGCTGTGAGTTTTGTATGTATGTCATCAGGGTCCTATCCACACCAATGGCTATTAATTGTCCTTACCAGCCATATTTGGGACATCCACCCCAGATCAGGCTGACCAGGAGCAGAAGCCTGAGCTCATTTCAAGCTCCTGGGTGAAGAGTGGGCAGATCGAGGTGATTAAGGTGATTACGGTCCATTAGTACATTCATGGCCTTGAAATGTGTGGTATGGAGGATGCAAATCTAAGCAGAGATTTTTAGGAGAGATGCAGCCTCTTTTCAGATCTGACTTTACAGGCCTGGCCACCAGAATCACAGAATTATAGAACCATTTAGGTTGGAAAAGACCCTTAAGATCATCAAGTCCAACAGTCAAAGGTTAGAAGGACATCTGAAAATGAAAGTGTCCCCTGAGCTTGCAGAACCACCTGACTTTTGCACACCAATATGATGAACCGTAGCTTTCCAAGCGCTATGTAAATTCTCAGTCATAGCTTAGACAATTCTTCACACTTCGATGACTTTAAGAGCCCAGCTTTGACAAGTCTACTCTGTTTCATTGTCCCTCTTGAAAACAAAGTATGTAAGTGTCTGGTCCTGGTGTGTGAACAGTGCCAGCTCTTGCAGAGGAGACTTTGGAAAAATCTGTGACCTGCTAAGGCTTGTCCCAGGTTTCTCATAGATAAAGATTGCCTCAGACTTGAGGGTTAATAAAAACTTTTAATCCATTCACATTTGGTGGAGTGCCTGTTTTTTTCTAGCTGGGTAAAGTCCAGTCCTTGAATCTTGTTACGTTCCTGTGTTAGTGCTCTCCATAGTTTACTTTCATAGTGTGTGAAAAAGCATTTCTTTTTATCAGCTTTGAATTTCTGTGTCTTTTTATTAATGCTGACTGAATTGTTAAGGTGTCTTTGCCGTGGGTCAAGGTGCTAGTGGAGTGTGTGTATGTACATACAGGCCAAAATATGGTCCTGCCCAAGGGATCTCACTCATTACTCCAGTTGTCCCCTTCAGCTCTCGAATCTGTTGAGAAGATCATTAGGTGCAGCTGATATTTTTGGCCACATGAGAAATTATCACCTACTGAAATCAAAAGTCAGAGAGAGAGAGGACTTTGCAGTTGACTGAAAGTGGATAAGAGGATACTGAACTCTCCAGTCTAGTCTGTGTGATCCGTGCCCTCTAGGACCTCAGTGAATTCCAGTAGCATTTGACAAAGACTCTCAGAGGTTACAGGGGATGGGATAAGTGACCAGCAATATTTGCCTGTATAGAGAAAAAAATAAAAAACAAAAAACCAACATCCAAGCAAAGCAAGTTTTTCCAGGCCAGGTTATTGATATTAAAACCACAGAACTTAATTAAAACTGAAGGTAATTAAAGCCAGATGCAAGAAAGCTGCTTTTCTTTTCTTTTTTTTTTTTTTTTTTTTTTCCCTGCATACCATGTTGTGGACTCATAGAATGACTCACAGGGAGAGAGCACTAAGTCAAGGTGACTGGGAACATTCAAGGACCGATTATCTGTGATCATTAGTGGGTCTGGTGGGCGGCAGCTATAAACTGGGAACAGGTCCTGATGAGGTGCATGGCCTTTAACTCCTCTGGTATGTAATGAGAGCTGTAAATCTCCCCATTACAGGCAGCAGCGATGTGGGTGTATTCAGCCAGAGCCTTGCTTCAATCTCTTTGTGACATCAAGAGAAGAGGAGGGGGACCCTCACTCCAGGACCTCAGCGACATGAGCCTCCCGAAATGGATTAAACTACTCATTTTCACATGGGAATTACGTGCAGTGATGTGAAGGCTGAAAAGTCAAATCCTGGTCCAAATAGCTTTGGTATGAACCTTGAGGAAATGCACAGGTTTCCAGAGATTCACACCTCTCAGAGCAGAGCCTAGAATTTTATATCTAAAATCCCTGAGCTTGTCCACAGCTATTTTCTTTCCTTTCTGTATACATCTGAGTGTTTCACAGAGGAGACAGGGTGTTCATAGGGCACCACAATACTGACATAGCCTGTGGTGATCCAGGTGTGAAACCCAAGGCTGGGATGACCTCTATGGTGCAAGGAATCCCCTGCCAGGTCATGACACTGAGTTATGAGCTGGAGCAACACGTGTCTTTTCTCTGTGCCTCAATGACCCTCACTGCAAATTTGGGGCTGCTCACATTCTCCAGAAGATGGTGGGTTGTTAAAATTAATTAGAACTTGATTCACTTTACCTAATATTAAATTAATATTTACCTAATATTAAATTAAAATAACTCAGGGAAGAAAAGCTATGTGGTATGAAGCAGCCAGGAGGTTATAGCTACTTTGAGTCAAGACACTTCACAGTCTACCTCACCCAGCTATCATGGCTGAGATTTATTTTCATTCTTGAAAATGATGGTTTAGGTTCTTGTACAATAATCTCCTAGCTCATTTCAGTCTACATTAATTAGGTTAATTTATGCAGCTAGCCTTGGCTCACTTGTCAGGAGCAGCTAAATATGTGCTAACATGACCAGGGCCATCCACTGGGTTGGAGACAGGACTTTCCACTTGACTTCAGACACCAAGAATTTTAACAGTTAACAACCCAAAATCTGAAATATTCTGGCATTTTCCAGCTCTCCTGGACAACTATCCCTGAACATGTCTGGTGTAAAAGTTTCTGCTTCTGGCAGGAAGAGCACTTAGGTACGAGTGCGAAGAGATTGCCTACAAATCATCGGCTTCAAATGGACCACATCTCTGAAAGGAATTTCCACAGTTGTTCTGGGCACTGATCACAAGGTTATTAGCCATCTGCAAATCCAGACTGATTATGAGCTCACCATCTTGACAGGCTATCTTGTATTGTAACTATCTAATTTTCATACTCAGTTTTTCCCACTTACGGAGTTGTACACGTTCCCCAGTGACTATCTCTATTAGAGATAAATCAGGAGGTTTAATTTTGTGACTTTTTGTGTTTTCTTCCTGCTTCAAAATTTGTCAGATTTAAGCCAATATCAATGCTTATCTCTCCTTTCACATGTATATTAAATACTGAGTAGCTATATTCCCCCAGTATTGACTTCTATGCTCAAACCCAAATAAGAACTTGCAGTTTAACCCTTGTTCCTACAAAGTTTTGGATGTGACTTTTCCATCTAATCTTTCTCAGTTTTTGCATATACCTCTTTACCAAACTGGGTGAATGCTTTCGCATAAACACACTAGACACAGATGGTCAGTCTTGGCAAGCTTTACATTTTCTTCAAGGAAAAAAAAAAAAAAAAAAAAAAAAGTCTTCTCTTGGTGAGCCGTTTTCTGAATATTCCCAGACAATAAGAGAAATTTTTTTTATTATTATTTTAAAGCTCCCTCAATTTGCAGGCTAAATATGTATTTTTTTCCCTAGTTCTTCCTATCTGTCGTACACTATAATTGTTTTTCTTTCCGCAAAGCTTGAGGCCCTTTGTCCTGTAGTTTTAAGCCTTCTTTTATAAAGTCTTGGATGTTTTCACATTCCGTGAGCTGAACCATTATTTCCTCCTTGAAGAACAAGCCACAGTTTCCCTTTTTGAACACTACAACCCACTGCCAGTACGAACAGTGGTGTTCTTCACGCTAAGAAATTAGCCATTATTTAGGATTTTGAGAAATGATCACCAGGTATTGCAAGGATGGCATCTGTGAATTTACAGCAACTGCAGCTAAGATTCCGCTTCCCAGAATGTGGCAGCAAAAAGTTCTTTTTCACAGTTCAAATTCTCTGTCTAGATAGAAAAAATGTTGTCTCATTTACAGTTTTTTTCCTCAAAGTCATATGAACAGCATGGGGTTCTCTCTGTCTTCTTGGCATTCCTGAATACACACCTGCATTTATAATTAGACCCAAAGAAACCCTGACATTGCTGTAGCTAAACTTCTAGCTTAACACGCAGGGACTGGTAATTCCATACCTTATTCTGTAAAGAAATTTAGTGGATATTCTGTTGCATTTATCCCAAAAGATTGGTATGCTTTCCTAAAAATATTTTAACACTATGACAATGACTGGCATAGTTAGCTGTTAGTCCAAATGTCTGAGCCTGACAGGTCCATCCTGCTAAAAACTGGAGGTCCTGCTCTCTCCCCCGTCTCTCCCATTCTTTCCTTGCCTCAATAAGAAACACACTGTGCTTTGCTGCTGCAAAGCTGCAACTGCAGTTTTCCATGCTCTGCGCTTAGATTGTTTAACAACTCTTAGGTTAAGAAGTCATAAGATTGTCTCTAAAACCCTTAGCATTTTCATCAACAAAAAGTCGGGACTTTGGACTTTGATGGTAGCCTTTTTGAGACTTTCTTGGCAGCTACACAAGCTAGGAATATGCTTCTGGATCCCAATGAAATCTGAGGTTTTCCCCAAATTGCCAGATTCCAAGAGTTGGGATTTTCTCAGGAAAGCAAAAGAACAAACAGAAACATAAAATATTTCAAAACTTCTCTTTAGGAGTGAACAATTGTGTTTATAGCATGCTTGCTTTGTTGTCTCTGATCTGTTTTGAATCTTGAATGTTTGAAGTGCTTAAACACTTGCTTATCTTGGAACATATGGTACCACTGATTTCTATGAGCATAATGATCCACTCACAAAGTTACGCACATGCTTAGAAATGCTTTGCTGGAACAAAGATAAAAGAAAAGACTTGAGTATAAATTCTGCTGTCTGAAAAAGACTGCAGAACCATCCACTCCATGCCACCCACATGTCCATTGAAACTAAAACTTATTAGCATTTTCCACTTTCTATTGTCAATTCCCTCTGCCAAACTTCCAAGAAAATTTTCCCTCTGCTTTTGTCTTATTTACGCTTACTTTTTATTTGATGGGCTTTTTTTTGAGTCTGGTTTTTTGGTTGTTGGGTTTGGGGTTTTTTTGGTTTTTTGTTTGTTTTTTGACAGGGTTAAACTTCAGGAGTTTTTACAGATTGAGTCCTGACTTCAGGAACATACTTCCCACCTTTTTTGTTCTAAGAAAACTGAAGGAAAAAAGTCACCTAGAAATAATGTTCTCCTTTCAGCTGACCGCAAAAGGGTTTGGATTAGGCCCAATCGCTGATGACAATCATGTTTCCACTAGCTGGTGGAGTTGCTAAATCAAAATTACTGGACATAGCCACTCCGACATCTTTGCAGTTCAGGATCTCAGGAGCTTGCTCATTTTTCAGTCCTACTTGTGGACAGATTGACTTTGGATGACTGTTGAATGTGCAAAGCAGGAATTTGACACTAAGCCAAAGACTGTATTTGCAGAAATACTGTCCATCCCTTATACAACTACTTGCTTGGGCTGCAGATTTTTTTTTTCTCCTTTAACTACAAGCAACCAAAAGGTATTTTGGTAAACAATATATTGTAGATTATAAATTTAACAGTGCTGTACACTAACAAAAGGGCTGCTTTCTTCCATTCTGAACAATAAAAAGGATTGGGCTGCTGTTTCAGGTGTGATATGTATATGCCTGGTGAACTCCACTCTTGGTGATGATGCACTTCCAGTGTTTTCCTTGCTACGTCCCTTGTATTCCTACCTCTGTCCCATGTTGGGGAAAAGGATAGAACAGAGGTCTTACACCTCATTGAATCATCTTCAGATAAGGGACTCTGATTTAGCATAATCTGGCAGGATAAGAGGACAGAAAGTGTGACCCCCAGGAATTTAGGAAGATATGCAACAAGAATGAAAATGAGTGGAACTTCATGGGTATGGAGAAAATTTAATGTGTACACATAACCTTAAAAGTTGGAAGTTAACCTCTGCATGACTGTAGATCTACTCTGCAGCCACAAAGCTAGAGAAGGAAATTAATTATAGGTGATGAGCAGAATAAAGTCTCCTCTGGCTGGCTGCACCTGAGATTATATCAGATTAAATCTCAAATATTAGTGATTTGGGTCATGGTCAAACTTTTGCCCTTTCACCAAGGGCTCATGATCTAGCTGTGGGAAAGCTTGAGGAAAGAACAGTTGTGCTTCTCATACTCACCAAATGAAACTTGATGGATCTGAAGAGGAGCCTGATCATTTCCATCTTCAGCCACAAGGCTGGATGATTGCACCAGTTTTAATTATTTATTATTAATTGTGCCAAGAAATTTTCCCAGGCACTCAACTCCAATTAAACACTCGCAAACTGTTAGAACAATCCATGGCACAGTTTCAGTCTTGATCAGATGTCACCTTCTCAAACAATTCCTGGATACTCCTTGGGAATTTGTTGCAGGGACCAAACCCAAAGGCAATTGGGATGTGCCTACCCTCTTCTAGAGGTAAAGGAGCTTAATAGTGCAAATGCAGATCTTTCTGTTCCATGGGGGCCAGAGACCAGAGCCTGAAGCCTGGTTGTGATTGTCATGGCAGAACTCTTGCCTCCAGGGAATTCAGGCTTGTGTACATCAAAGAAAACAATGGACTTGATCATAATATAATATCCATAATTTAATTAAAGGGTGAGATTTTTTTTTTTTGCCAGTTCTGTTAATTTGATTAAAGTAGGCTGCTAAAATTGTTGGGAAGAGATGCCAGTGCAAGTGTGACTGTACAGAGACACATTGGAACAGGCCATTGGGCTGAAGAAAACATCTTTCCTGTTAGCCTCAGACCAGTACATTTCTGCCAAGCATTTCTGTTAACCGTGGGTCATAAACCTAAACAATCCTCAATAAACTAGATTAAAACACACTTTTGGATAAAAGCAACATGAAAGACCAGAAGGAAGGAGCGTTCTTCTTGTGAAGAATCACTAAAACCAATAGAACTATAGAGGATGGATTGTTGGGAGATGATAGAGGACTATAAAATTGTGAGGGGAAAAGAAAAAGTGAAAAGGGATTGACTGTTAGTGGTTTCCTCCCATGCAACAACCAAAGAGGGTCAAATTAAATCAGCATGTGGCATGTCCAGTACTGGAACAAGCTTTGAAACTCCTGACAAGGTTCTGTGGATGCTTATGGCCAGCATGAGTCAAAAAACAGATTAATCTACAGCTCTTAAATATACTAACTCTGGACATAAATTATCAGAAGCCAGGGCATTATTTGGGAGAAGAGCAATGTACTTACCTCATTATTACATCCCTCCCTCAAGGAATCAGATGATGTCCTAGGCAAGCGGGGTCTTTGGGCTGGCCCAGTGTGGCCATTCCTGTGGTCAGACATGGATTTGTGGAGAGAAAGCTATTCCAATAACTGACCTGGTAAATGAAATCCAGCCACTGTCTCTGCCTCCTTCTTCTTTCCATGACATGAAGCTTCTCACTCAGGCATCCTTCATGCTCCCTGCTCCCTCATTTCCAACCTCAGCATCTCTCCAGTTAAGTGACTCCATATGCCAGAAGCAGCTGATCGGTGCAATCTTTAATTTTTTCCCCCTACCTGCATGGGGGAAAAAAAAAAAAAAAAAAAAAAAAAAAAAAAAAAAAAAAAAGGGCCTTTGGAACTACATCTGCTGATAATAAATCATCTAGCAGTGTCCTCCCTCAGAAGGACCCTCCTCATTGCAGCTCAGCATGGCACTTTCACCAAACCCAACACCACCCCTGCCCTCATCACGCTGCACCATTTCCTTGTCTAGTGACCCAGCATGGGGTCTCACTCCTGATGTGCATCAGATACATGGCCTGGCATGTTGCTGTCTCTGCTCTGGAGATGAAGCAATTGGCTGATGGACCAAAGCTGAAGCAATCAAGGTGTCCGGAGTCTTCTGAGTTGCTGTCTTGGGGTAGCTTCTCAGAGAACCCCGCTCAGTTCCCATTCACTCGCGGTCCTCGACTTCTCCATCTTCAGAAGAGATAGAGTGCATCTTACCTGCTGAAAAACACAAGAGAAAAGCAGAATTGGGACCTTCCATGGTTGTTGTTGTCCCAGTCTGCATGAAGTTCATCTTGGCGGCCTTAAGGGGAAAGGCTCCCTACTCTATTAGCTCTCCATTGAGCCATCCAGACTTCCATGCTGGCTGTTTTATTTGGAAAACGTGACCGTTTGTGGCAAACAGTATTTATGATTTAACTTTCTGTTGTTGTTCCGGCTGATGTGAAACTCTTTGGCTTACAATGCAGGTTTAATAAAGTCTATTAAAAGGGTAAATATAGCAACTCCCTTTTGGAATTTCTTCCTTTTCTTTTCCTTTTTAATTGATTATTTCTTAGAGGTAAAAAATTTAATGAAATGGCAAAATATCAGTAGTAATTAGATTAAGGAGTGGGGGGAGATGTTGATTTTTTTTGGAGCGCTATAAACCAGAAATGGAACAAAACTTACTTTATATTTGTAGACAATTCTGTGTGTGTGTGTTTATGTATTTCTCTAATAGTTGCCAGTTTTGCTCTTTTTTCTTCTTTCAAAGCACTACAAGCAATAACACTGTGGATGATAGAACCCCTTCTGTTTATTCTTGTTTTATTTCCAATAATAAGTAAGCTCGAAGGGCATTATTTTAATTAGGGTCTTGTAATCCTTTAACGGGGCTTGCTGAAAATAGGACCCAGCACTGCCAGACACCACACAGCAAAGAGCTTCTTAGTGCCAGACTCCTTGGCACTGGAGAAACTGGGAATTGGCTGATTTTTCCTCCTGTTCTCTGTTTGAATATGTACCTTCCTGTGTCCCAAAGGGGGTCAGAGTCCAGGCAACACCTGAAACGTGGTCCCTGTCCTCAAAGAGTGAACAGAGTGACACTGTGCATCTCTCTCTGCTTAATGCACGGCCTCCAGGATGGGCTGAGCCTTAAGGAGTTGGAAGCTTTCAAGCACTGTGGGTATTATTGCGTGAAACCGTACAATGATGTGGCGACCACAGCACCTGCTGAAAAAAAGAAGAGGTGCCCTAGTCCTGATGGTCACAGAGAAACACTTGAAAGCACAAAGTCTAAAAGCTCTGAAACCAGAAAGCAATTAAGAGGACCTCAAACTTTTTATTAAAGAAGATCTTAGGAGGGTTTAAGGCAATCTTGCTACTGCTTTGTTAAAAAGAGAAATGAGGATCCCGCTCAGCTGCAGCTCAGCAGCTTTCTGTTCAGTCCTTTGATCTTCAACCCAAGGCAGGACATTCTACCTTTTTGTTTCAGCTCTCCCACAGTGTGTCACAGTCCCTCCTCTGCCCATGCCAACCAGCACTCTCCAAAAGACATGTCACCCTGAGGAGTTGTTCCTAACAGACGATGTTAGGAACATATCTCCTGTTTGAGCATGTGGATGGAAAGGACAATGTGTCACAGGACTCAGAGCCAGATGATCACTTGCCCCCTTGATTTCCTAATATAGCAGTGCTCCATGCTTTTACAAAGTAGAGAGAGTCTCATTTTCCAGACAAATTCAGAAGAAACTCATCTGTTTATGATCCAGAAGAAACCAGTAGACAGTGCCCTCAATGATAGTCCCCACAACACTACAGAGGAGCATAAAAATGTCCAGTCTCAATAGGTTATACCAAAGGACATGAGAATGGCAGTAGGATATATGATACAGGAAGGAATAGAAGGACTACCCTGTCTTTTCCTGACCTTTCCTATTAAAAAGGTGCCTGAAAGTAAGCTGCAGTGTCTCCCTGCTCCAGTCATCATCCTTTCTTTTTTTCTGGTTCTTCCTCCTGTCCAGTCCTTCTGTCCTTCTAACAGAGCCTCCTGTCCTTCACTACCTCAGCCTAGCCTTGACTGACTCCATTATAAGGTTTGACTTTGCCAAGGCTGCTGTAGGGAGAGGCGCTCGGAAGACCTCGCGATGTACGGGAAGAATAGGGAACCGATCAAACATGCCAAAGAAGAGTGTTACCAAAACACAGCCATGCTTAAGGTGGATGCCTTTAAGGAGCATATATAAAGCAATTGCGCAACTAATAAGTTGAACTATAAGTTGAAGCAACTAATAAGTTCAACTAATAAGTTGAACATGTAGCAACCATCATATTGGTGTCTCTGCTTTTGTTCCCGCGAAGGTTTTAACCTCCTGCAAGGGTTAGCTGCGATCTGAGTGCCACATGTCTGTGGATTAGCAGGTAGAAAAAGACAGCTAATACCTTACCACAACAGGCTGCCTTATCTTACACTTCCTACTGCCCAGGTCTTCAGCAGACTTCACCCTGCAGAGCTAATGCTGCCCAAATTCTGCTGCTTACCCTCCTCAGTTCAAGCTATCTGTCTATTTATCTTCTGATTTTACAATGAAGCACATTGCATTAGATGTTCCTTGGCAGGTTGTGTGTAGAAAAGGAGGCAAACATTGCTCTTGAAACGGGGAGTCCTTTACCTCCTTTCTGGGAGGCTGGTATCGTGCAGAATGGGAATGGATTGTCAAGCGTTCAAGAACCTTCCCCTGAGAACAGCCCATATTATCTCAAGCGATGAGATTTCAAGACCAGACTATGGCCATAGAAAACCCAGCCAGCAGAGAAATAGGAACAGCTGGTCCTCAAGACCCCCTTCCCACCTGGCACCGCTTCAAGGAGCCCTTTGCGCTTTTCCTGGCTCAAGAAGCAGAGTGAGCACAGAGCAGACCTTGATTTTCAGAGGTCCCTGTCCTGAGGGAAGGAGGGATGTTAAAGCTCAAGGGGGAAGTGCTAACCGGTGGACTGGAAAGATTAGTCTGGTGAGGAGGACAGAGCAAATAATTGCCAAGGCAAGTACATGGCACTTCACCTCAGCCTGACTGTGCGCAAAAGGAAGGTAGCTCTGGCATAGAGATACTGATGGCTTTTCATCGCTGGTTGTTGCAGCCCAGGGGAGAGGCAGTGAGAGGAAAGCTCCCTTTGGGCTGGGAAGGGAGAGGGAAAACTGGAGTAAAGCACTCAGAACAGCACACACCTTGTCCAGAGACACTGAAAAGCCAGATGAAGGTGTCTCTTCCATAAGTGTTAGGCTTTCTACAACTCCTTGCCCTTTTGCTGGGGGTAGTATTTCTCTCTGTAGTTGCTCTAAGTCCCATTCTAGCCCTTTCTGGTCATAGCCACAAAATATGTGGCACAACAAAATGTGCAAGGTGGGCTACTCTGCCCCAAAAGATATTCCACTGCATCCACTCTGGATTTTCATTTCCAGTCTGCATATCTCATCCTCCCTGGGACAGCGTTTCAGATCCCCAGGGCTTGGCCTTGGTCACATTTCAGGAAGCAGAAGAAATCCCTTGGCTTCCTTGATATGGAAAACCCTGCTTTCTGTAAGATAAATAAGTGCCCATGTTAGCCAGCACAGCTCAGATGAATCTTCTCCAAAGACTGGTGGGATTTCAGTAAATACAAAAAAAAAAAAAAAAAAAAAAAAAAAAAAAAAAAAAAAAAAAAAAAGGTGGGGTGGGACTTTATAATGAAAACAGTGATTGAAGTGTCATCATAATGGAAACACTGGGAAGGAAGAGTGGAAGAGTGGCATGCTGTCATTTCTTCCAGAAATTTTTTTTCTTTGCAACAAAAAGGTTGCTAACAAAATCAAGGTCAAATCAATCAAGTGACAACCACCCCACTTGATACTTTCAGGAAATTGGTAGATGTGACGAAATTAAGAAAAATATTAAAGAAAGATTAAGAGCATCCACACAATGCACTTGCATTGGATTGTCTGGACTATTTTTCCTAATTGAAGGACCCTCTCCAGTGTTGACTTGCCTCTTCTCAACAGCTCTAATGGTAGGTGGCTGATCTGCTTCCTATGATCACGGGGGTTCATCACCTCTTTTGAACTTGAGCAAAAAGTCAAAACTTGCCCTTGCCTTGCCACTGTCCTGGTCATGGACCTGGGTACTGCCCTGTCTGGGGAGCTGAGACCTCCTTCTGGACCCCTAGAAAAGCATCCCCGAGAGCCGGATGAAGTCCTCAATTAATCACAAGTATAATAAGGACTGTTGAAAAAGCTTTTGCAAATTTGAGATAAGCTCCCTTTGTTGCTTCCTCTTTTTGCCAGTGAGTTCATCAGAGTGCTTACATTTTCCATTCACATCTGAAGAGCCTAGTGGGAAAAATAACAAACTGGAGGAGCTACCTGCATGCACCTGGGAAAAACAAACAGGGTCTGGAGATAAGAGAAAGTGGAAGAACAGACAGATAAGGAAAAGAACAAAACACTCCTCCCTCTTCTTTTCTTCCTCTCTATTTCCTCCCGGGAGCAGCAGAGTTCACAACGCTCTGCTCTCTGGACTGTGCTTCAAGTGCAGGGTGATAGGCATTAGTTTCACAATGGGCCTCTGTTATTCACGTCAGCAAAGGGAGGTTTTCCATATCTTCTGAAGACACCAGCCCTGGCAGCCTGAATGCACATGTTCTTATTCAACAGTGAAGCTGAAGAGTCCCAGATCTGTAGGTTTCTCGGGTAGGAGATGCAACAGAAATTTTTGAGCATCAAGAACAGACTGCTCCCTGATTGAGCTGACAAATGCCAAGCCACAGAAAACAAATGAGTTGGAAGTCAGCTCTGGGCCCAACTGCTGAGCTGAAAGACAAGAATGCAAAGGGGTGAGTGTGCATCCCTACAAAGAGATGATCATGTGCTACAATGGGTTGAAAAGGTCCTAGTAGTCATGGTTTATACAGATGGGCTTGAAGGTCCAAGGGTCTGTCCCCAGCAGTAGCCTGCATCATCCATACTGCCTTTGCCTACTTGAAATGTCAGCCTGCATCACTCCTTGTCTGAGGGCAGCACTGTCCCTCTGATGTGTTAAATAGTTGTTTTGTTCTAGACTGGTGTGAAGAGGCTTCTGTGAAAGGTGTTATAAGTGCTGTTGGAAAGAAACACCCTGCAAATCCCAGTGTCTCCTGCAACACTTTTAAAATTACGCACCCCTAAAGAAACCTTCTAAGGATAAAAGGCATGTTAGGTACAGAAGAAGACTCAGCCTCCACCTGTTACATGCAATGGTGTTAGGCGGGCTCACAGAACACAGTATGTAAATGTAGATGCCTCCATGCAGGTATCAATGAGCACTGGGTGTCTCAGCTCCCAGCCCAAACAATGTAGACATCTATGGTATGGATGGCATGGATGTCCCATTCATCTGGGAAAGCATAGATATGTAGAGTCTTTGGAGATGCCCTCAGATACCCAGCTGGCCTCCAGCTCCCATTTCAGGGGAACATAGAGATGTGCCCCCTCATTTTCTCTACCCCATCAGGGAATCTGTTGATGAAATCAGTCTCTAAGGCAGAGGTGGACCAAGAGGTGAATGATGCTGCCTGAAGTAGTGTTTCAACCCAATCTTAACTCTCTTACTATAGACTGGACTTCAGGAGGTCTCAGTGATGGGTAAGAATTATCAGGAGCATGACCCGGGCACTTCTACACCTCCAGAAAAGTTCCATCTTGTTGATTCCAAGCAAGAGTGACGAGGTGGATTGGCTCTTCCATCATCCAAATCTGCTCTCTCGCCCCTGTTTGAAAATCATGACCTTTGGGACCAGAAAGCACAATGACAGCAAAACTGGCGAGTGCAGCTGTCTACAGAAGGGAGTGAACTTGGCATCCTTGCACGTCTGAAAATGGAGCTGTTTATACAGGGGGAGGGGAAAGGAGAGCTGCCATGTATAAGGTCCAAAATTGATCACTCACGTTAACAGAGCGTGATACAGAATAATGAGGGTCCTGCTAACAAAGATGACATAAATAAAACCATGTTAGATGCTTCACTTCATAGCAAAGTATTTTCCCCTAGGGTAGAGTGTATAGTCACAGGAATTACTAAAACCCATTCTCACTTCTGTACTAGTATGATTTACTCCAGTTACTAAATATACACTGGTATAAATCTGTCAGAATTAGACAAGAATAAAAGGAAAGATGTCCTTATGATTAAAATGCTGGAGTGGGAATACGGTGATTAGGAAATTTTGCTCTGCTACAGTTGTGGTTTGGGTTTTTTTGTTTTATTTTTTTGTTGTTTTTCTGGTTATTGGACTACTCATATCACTTGCTATTAATACTGCCTCATTACAGATCATGCAGAAGAGCACACAGACAAACTTCTTTTTTCCTCACCATTTATAAAATGGCCTTACTAGTTCTACCTTCTTTATGTAGCTTGCTTTTTCTGCGGGTCAAGGAATATCTTTACAAGCCAAATATCCCAGTTCTGTTGTGGGCTGGTTGAGGTGAACGTTTAAATTTTGGTGATTCTCTTCTAGTTTTCAGAAAAAAAAAAAAAAAAAAAAAAAAAGTATGTTTTCATGGACGAATAGCTTTGCTGTGGCCTAAAGGAGTTCCTTCATATAATCGGTAGTACAGCCATGGGGCTAAAGTGGCAGAAGACTTTGAAGAGATCTAAGGACCATAGAAGAGCTGCTCAGCCAACATAGATTAGATCAGCTCGGTTGTTTGAACACAGGTGCCTATCTGAGGTGCCCTGGGATATTCTACTGGTTGTCCCAGTGCCCCTAGATGGGAGCTCTGCCATACAGCTTGTGTGTGTCTCTCAAATACCCCTCAGGGCTTCAGGTGGCCCTGTACATCTGTATTTAGCCCCCACCTTGAACTCCACTCACCATACTGAGGTTCAGTGTGGTGACTCACACCAAACGTCTAGGACCCTTGTGATACCCTGGGGCATCCAAGAGGTTGACAGAGGGCAGGCAGATGGGAGATGGGACCTATGGGAGACTGCAGTGACCTCCTGGAACGGTAACTACTACCCCATGACTCCTGAAATGGCCCCAAATCCTGATGCAGAAGCAGCTGATTTGAGCCCTGGGTGTCCAACCAGGCAAAAGAGAGATTGGCAGCATGAAGCCTCTTCTAGCTGGGTGTTTTAAATACTTGCTGTGGAAAACAGATGCCTGATCTAAATTCCTGTTATTTCACTACCAAGGAACACCTCTTACCTGCTGAGCGTGGGTTCTCCCTTACACAAACTTACACTTTGTGTCATGTTTAAATGTCCACTGGGACAGAGAAAGAAAGTTCAACTCATTCAAGAGCTGAAGAGTTCAAGCATGTCTTGGGGTAGGTCTTCTGCAGAATGAACTACCTCTGGAGGACCCTCTGCTGTGCCTCAGAAGATGCACAAGCTGACATCAGCACAACACACTGTAGCAGTGTTATGGCCTCTTTGATGAGTGTCCTGATGATTTAAGGTATGGACAAGGTACTTCGTTTTTGTTTTGTTTTGTTTTGTTGGGTTTTTTTTTTTTTGCAAACATGGTGTAAGTTTCTTTCTGTGTCTTGTCCCTCAGTCAAAACATTTCATTTGGGAAATGCTCAAATTTTATTTTTTTTTTCCCAAGACCAGATCTTTTTTTTTTTCTTTCTTTCATTTATTATTTTTTTCACTTCACACCAAAAAGATCTGTTGGTTTTGACTCAAGCTGATGTCATGATATGTTCTGAGTTGGACAAAAGTGTAATCTGGGAAAGGGAGAGGTCAGAAAGAGGGCAAAAACTGTACTCTAAGAAAACCAATCCAAGAGCACTTCTGTGCATGTAGCCCTGCTCTCAGAACACTGGGTCTCAGCTCAGAGCCTATGGGAAATTTATTGCCAACACAGAATCATGTGGGCACGCACTGTTTGAGGCATCACTGGAGTGACCAAAACTAGAGCAAAACTCTGATATGCCTCAGAGTGTATTATTTGCCTAGCAAACATTTCAACCCATAGAAGACTAATGAAGGGATGCAACATTTGACCATTGGCTTTCACATTTTGCTCTTCTACAGCCACATTGGGGAAGGTAAGAAGAGCAAACATAATCTTTCAAGGGGGTTTTGTTCAAATCAGCAGCTTTGGTACATGCGTATTAAGGACTGAGAAATGTCATGTTTTAGCAGTGGCCTGGTTCCACTTGCTTTGGTGAATTTTCTCAACCATGTCTGTCCCTCATTTCCCTCCCTGCCTTCCACCTCTGCCCCCACTATGGAGACATAAAAGCAGCTTTACTGCATACAGCACAGTACACAATCAGAGCAGGGTCTTAATAACAAACAGGCACTGAGGAATTAATGTTCCCCTCTGCAGATATATCCCCGAGATGTTGGCACAGCTGCTGCAGTCTGGAGGACCGCTGACTAGTGAAGAAGCACATTTTTTTTTTCCTCTGCTAATAAGACCCCAAGCCACAATTGAGCAATGGAGCAATTATGTTCTTTAAGATGAAATTCTGACTCATGCAAAGGACTCTTAAAAAATAACTTTTTTTTTTTTTTTCCCTTCCTGTGCTCTGCCAAAAATCCCGTGGTGACCTTCTTTATTCTTTCCTGTTCACAGTTAAGTGGAATGACAGCTCAAGGTCAAGAACAGAAAACAATGTGATGTAGAGCTATGTAGAATAAAAGTGGTAAGTTTCAAAAGACCAGAGATGAATGAAATGTAACGGAATTTCTTTGTCAAATATGAAACCATGGCTGATCTCTAGTATTAATGTAATGGGGGGAAGGGGG
>NW_020799095.1:1980208-2036928 GCF_003259725.1 Athene cunicularia
GGGGGGGGGGTGTGTGTACAAAAAACAAATCCAAATTTTTCACCTTCTCCTTAGTAACCTTAACATATAGGGAGATATGAGGCTGGATCACAGTTCTGGCTTTGACCAGTGCTAAACTGACATACTGGATTTGGTGCTTAACTTTGAATCTCTGCCTTTAAAAAGCTTTAAAACTTCAGTGCACAGTCTGAGGGACTTGGGACTTGCCTGAGTGGCAATTTACTTCAGCTTCTGCTAACAAAGGAATAACATAGACATCATCATGTCTTATCATTGTTTCAGTTCATGCTGGGCCATATGAGGGATACAAAGTACTGTGATAGGTTTAACCTGGAGAAAAAGGAGAGGAGAGGCACCATGAATTAATTACAGGGCACAATGAGAAATATGGGAGAAAAGAATGCTAAATAGAGATTAAAGTTGTGAAAGAAAGTGGACAGAAGCTGTCATGGAATCCTGCAAAGAACTCTGGTTGGCCTTCAGTATCCTTGTAGCTGGAATAGAAACTACTCCAGATGATCTTCTTTGGACATTATCTAGCAGCCAGCGTAATGAACCACAGTGGCATCAGCTAGGCTTCCACCAAGACAGAGTGACTATCAGGAGAATCAAGCAGATCTCAAAACCAAGCAAAGAATTGTTGAGAAGGAACAATCTGCTGTGTGCTTTGAAAAAAAGCAATACTTTTAGTTCTCCTGGGGTCATGGCAGAGGCTGTGCAGCCCAGCCACAGAACAGTATAATGGAGAGCTCACACTACTTCATTGGACACCCCAGCGCAAGGAGGGGAGATGGTCCAACCTACTGCTAATGGGGATATTCTCACTGTGACTGATAGATGATATTTGTCCACAATGTTATGTTTAGGTCTGTTGTTCTGGCGTAAGTTGCCTAAGAGACTCCTGGGGATGCAACAAAGCATGGAAGAGGTGTAGCAGACAGCTAAACAGCTCCTATATATCAGGACTGGTCACCTTTCACAGAGAAGATACTACTGGAGTTTGCCCTTTATTATCAGAAGAGGCCTAAGCTATGTGCAAATAGAAATGAATTTCATTCATAAAGGAAAAGTCACAAGTTCGGCAAATGTAAGATCTGGCAATCATGAAATGAACATATCCTTCATAGCTGGGAACAGTGATATGCTTGGAATGAACCACTAATGAACAGCTAATTAACAGAAGCCAACAGGGCAACCTACGTAAAGAACATAGCATTCAGCTGTGGAGAACCTATAGTCTCATGAGATCCTCACACTCACTTGGTAGAAGGTTGAACAAGATCAGGTCATGTTTAATGTTTGGTTACATTTAATTAATTCATTATTTTCCCTTAGAAATATCAAGCAAGAGCTAATCTCTGGAAATTTGATGACTGATTTTGAGAAGAATACTGTAGTACCAAGCAAAAAGTGTCAGTGCTGTGCAGCAGAGTTTGATAAGGCAGTGCCAAAGAGGAGCTTGAGCAGACATCTCTTGGTGAACACAAGGCAGCAAGCATCCAGGAATGAACTTTTAACCAAGTAATAAGCAACAGGACAAGAGGGAATGGCCTCAAACTGCACCAGGGAATGTTTAGACTAGACACTAGGAAGGATTTCTTTCCAGAAGGGGTTGTTGGGCGTTGGAATGGGCTGCACATGGAGGCGGTGAAGTCCTCATCCCTGGAGGGGTTGAAGAGTCGGGTCAACATAGTGCTGAGGCATCTGGTTGGGAACTGTCAGTGTTAACGGTTGGACTGGTGATCTTCAAGGTCTTTTCCAACCTAGATGATTCTGTGAACTGAAACTAGGGCATCCACAGACTGACAGAAAGGTATACCAGGGAGGAAGGGATCTTGCCCTGGCAATGCTGGAACATCACAACACCCCAAAAATTAATAATCTCGTATAGGCTTTGACGACCCAGAGAAGTCTCATATTGAAGAGTCAGAATAAATTTAGGAAGGTCAGCAAAAGTCTGAGGATACCAGCAGAATGCAGTCACTAACAGAATGAAAATAAGATCTACCCCAGCGAGGTGGTGCAAACAGCGAGGGAAAGACTGGTCTGAAGCTCAGCCCACTTGAAATAATGCAACAGCAAATAAACCATAGGAGACTGAAGGGCAAGATCCCAGCCCTTTGACAGAATACACACCTGTGCTCTTCGGGGCTGCAAAAGACCCGCACAGCAAACAGGAATGGTGAAAATGGCACTGTAGCTCATACTCAAGATTTCTGAGATGGAATGAAATCGATTTATGGAAAGGTTTGTACAATGACTGCACAGGATGGGGTTGGGACACATGAAGAAAATTGTCCTGTTCTACATTCCTAAGGCACAATATGATATATATCTCATGACCTGTTTGAAGTGGATCCAGTTTAGCGGTGTTCATGGGACTGTCTCCTTAGAAAATCATATAAGATTTTTTTTCAAAATTACTTCAGCTTTAGGAAGTTCTTAGTAGTTCGTTATCCATGCAGGGAAACTGTTGTTAATAGCTGGCGTTCCAGTGAGTATGTCAGAGTTATACAGGACCAATAAAATTCTTACACACGGCAAATAACTACTTCGCAGCTTTCAACATCTTTCACAGTCTACCCAAGGTTCTTTTACTTTCTTAATGTTTAGTTTTTCTATCACCCTTTTGAGTCTGCCAGAAAAGAATAATAATAATAATAATAATAATAATAATAATAATAATAATAATAATAATAATAATAATAATTTAAAAAAAGACAGAGAAAGAGAAAAGAAAGAGGAGGAATATTAATGGAAGGAAAACTACTAAAAATATTAGCAGGTGTTTACAATCAAGCAGGGCCTAAACCTCCCAAGTTGCTTCTGCAAACTGACTTTTTTTATAGGGCAATTTTGTGGGGTACAGAGCTTCGAAGTAATGTAGTTATATGACTAGGGTGGTTTGAGCTCAGGAGCTTTTTTGAAATCTATCCTTTTGGTTGGACTGGGCGTTTCCCTGTCTGCAAACAGTATATTTGACCATGTTCTGTGTTCAGTGGGAAGATTTACTTTTGTTGAGCAATAAAAGCCTGTTCCCTATGAAAAAGCCTCTCTGATTTCAAGAGCAATGATAACGAGTCACAACTCTGCTCCCAAGAAACTAAGTGCAATTTTTCATGAACCGAAAGAGTACACGGGATTTCAGTTCAGATTTACATGTGGATTTAGGGGATAGTCAGAGAACCTCTTGCAAATCTAGCTGCACCAGTTTAAAAAGCTATTTCATTTAGCTGTGAATAGCCTTCCAGTGAGGGTTATTGTTGCACATGACCACACCTGACAGTTTGAACTAAGTCAAGTAACTTTTTATTGAAGCAGATTTAAGAGTGTTCGGTCAGTCTGTTCCATACCTGTCTGGCTGCCAGATCAACTCTGCCTAAATTCACATAAGCATGTCGTTCATGCATCAGTGAGTTGTGATGCCTGAGGTTTGGGCATCCGGGCCCCGAGTGGAATGTAGAGCCCTGATTTAGGTACCCATAATCTCTAGCAAGGGTTTGGGCAGAGATTTTGACTAGGTTTTTGTTTGTTTGTTTGTTTTTTCCTAATCCGAGAAAGAAAATACAAAATGTCTACTGAAAATTGTAGAAAAACCTTCCGAGAAGAGCTTTAGCTCCTGAATGCCAAACTAGTTCAAAAAAACGTGACATTTTTTTTGAAGAGAAAACAATGTTTCTGGTTTGTTGAGAACAAAGCTTGCTTCATAATATGTATTCATTCAGAAACCTTTTCTGATCTAATTAAGATTTTAGCTGAAAAAGTCATAAACTGACAGTTTTAAGTCAAGAACAGTTCAAAAAACATGTATTCATTTCAATTTTCCCCAGTAGAAAATACTTAAAAAAAAACCCACCAAAATTGCCCTTTTCCAAAGAACATTGCTATTTTGAAGAAAATATGCTTTACAGTGGGGGCATTTTTCTTTAGATAAACATTGACCAGTCCTGCTGTCTGATGCCAAGTCATTCTAAACACCATGTTACTTAACACCTTTTTGCATCAGATCTGACTCAATTCTCGCTCAGCACTTACAGCAGTTTCTCATCGCCTACATTCATTTATGTAGTTTGGTGCTAAATATGAGGGCAAGACTATCTGTGACTATTCTGAATCTTTCCCCTTGTTCTTCTCCTTTGTAAGTCATATACAGCTCAAGGTGATAATTTTTGCAACGTGATGAGTCCTAATCCAACTCTATTTGATGCTGTACACATATTGTAAAAAAAAAAAAAAAAAAAAAAAAAAATGCTAAAATCTTGCTGATAAAATGCCTTACTTTACTTTTCTCACCCATGACTTCATTAATAATATGGAAGTACCAAGGGTGTGAAAACTTGCTTATTAAGTGCAGCTAGAGTTTGCAGATCCCAGCTGAGGTATATCAGGCATGTATGCAGGTCTGGTAATCTCATTTTTCCCAGTGAGCAACAAGTGATAGAAAAAGCCTGTAAGAATCCTACTTGTTTGTTCTTGAGGCAACCACAGGGACAAACGATGGATGAGGAGTATAGCCACCCAAAATTGTCTGCCACTCTGGTATCTGGAGGGGTACAAGACAAAGAGAGGGAGAGAGGTAAGAACAGATCATCTGCAGAAAGAGAGAACATGGGCAGAGATCCACCTTTCTTGCCATAGGTTCTTAAAACCACGAAATGTTCATGCAACTTGGCCTTTTCAGTTGCTTTATACAACACCTTTATATCAACTTCACCTTAGTCCCTCGACTTTGCACTGGTAGGAGTGATGCTCTTAGTATATAAACACCCAAAACGAGGTAACTGCCTTTATTTTATCCTTTTTTTTTTTTTTTTTTTTTTTTTTTTTTTTTTTTTTTTTAATGCTTCATACAAGGATGCCTTGAATATGGTGCTGCCATGGAGTCATTACTCTGGGCATCAGGTATCTGCCTGCTGACCCAACTACAGCTGATTATCACATCATAAAAAGGAGATTTCCTCCTGAATGGAGACTGGCTTCCACTTCCCAAGATACACACATGCATGGGGGAATTGAAGGGCCATGCACACCTACCCTTTGCTTCAGAGCAAGACAAACAAGTCATCCAGCTGGAATAAAACAAAACAGCGAGGACATGAATGAAGGAAGTGAGGCTCTTCAGTCGTGCTGTTTGCCTGTAGCACTGTGCCCTCTCTGCTGGCAATGCAACCACTATATTGGCTGATGTCCTCAGGGTTGGAGTATCCCAAGGTACCCGAGTTAAACCCAAGGACATGCTGACTTGCAGCCATTTCCCAACCTCATGGGTTCACACCTGGTTAGACAGGTCTTCTGAGCCCTCTACTAAACTGAACCGGAGCCTCTACATTACACTAATCCAGGAGTTATTGATTTGTGAATTATATGACAATATAACAGGGCACAAGATCCTTTAAGCTGTTGTAGCTGATGTAGATAACTCGTGCACTGTGCCTCTAGGCACAGCAACCACCCTCCCATATTGTGTCAGTGAACAGTGGAAGAGCTTCTCAGTCCTTCTGGGATTCCCAGGAGAGTAGTTGAAATGTCCTTAACTACAGGGACATATTGCTCAGAGACACTCTTTATGCTTAATACTGTCCGCATAGACACAGATCTGATGTTAAATAGCTTACAATTCTGTTTGGTGACACCATTTGTTGGAATAGTACAAACTGCCTTTCCTGATGCTTTTTTCCTTCAAAACTCCCCTCACTGTGCTTACAGCAGGGACTTCCTAGAAATTCAGGTTATACTAGTACTGCAGAAAGGAAGGGGTTTTTGGCACTGCTAACCATTTGCCCCAGCGCTGAAAGAATCCACAGCACCATCATGAGAATGTCTTGAGATGGACTGGGTTGTTATCCTGCACAAATATTTCACATGATTTCACAAGATTTCCTGTCTAAGTTAATGCTGTGGTCTTGCAAATCCTCCCACAGTGGAGGACTCCAATGTTGAAGTCTTCACACGGCAGTGAGCTCATGTGTACGGTGTCAGTTTAAGGGCCTCAGAGCTGCATTTAACTACTAGTGCAGAATTTGTGGCCCACTTCACCTGGCCAGGTGAGTCACCTAGGCTCCTTCCTGACTTACAGAGAGGGAAATCCACAAAGCAATTCATCCCATCCCACTACAGAATCTAAAGATAAGGATATGTTGCCAAATGGCTTAGATCCGCAGCTTACTCCTAGATCTCGGTCTCCTAATTGTCCACTGTGCACAAATGTTGGTTTGTCCCCAGCTATCCCGTTGGAAGATCTAGTTTATTCCCTTTGAGATGAAATCTGAGTGCTTACTGGGAATATGTGGCTGCAGGGATCCCTCCTCCTAAGCAGTCTGGATAATACTGCATCATGTTTGCCTGCCTTCAGCTCACACTCATCCAACGCTCCCCCGGCAGGTCTAATTTCCTCAAGCAACATCTAGTGCTTACTCTCCCAGGGGACATACCATGCTACATGCCTCTGAAACCTCTTTTAAGATGAGATGAATCACCCTCTGGCATTGCCCAGCCTCTCTTCATTGGCTGTAGATGTTCAGGTTTGTAGACGACCAACACAGAGCAGATGAACCCCACATCAGGTTGAGACATCTGCTCCAACGGGTGGAAAGTAGGTAAGGGAGCCCCAGATTTCCCACATCCTGAGGGTTTTGAAAGGTTCGTTGCTGACCAAAAGACACTTCATTGTCCCAGTTGGACTAATGTAGAAGTAAGGCCCAGAGCTACTTCATCTCCTTGAGGAGCACTCCAGCTCAGGTCCTGACATAGAGGAGCTGCCCTGACCTCTGTAACAACCTGTCTTTGACCATGAAGGGAGGCTATAGAGTCCCGAATTCAGGACACGTTTATCTCCTTCTCTTGCTTAGTCTCCACACCTCCTCTCCAAAGCCTTTCCACCCTCTCAGATGGGTAAGCACTTCTCAGGGTGAGTCAAGCTTGCAAAATGCAACCCAGAAGGAGACGAAACAGTTTGGGGCTGGGAGACACAGTGTGTTGTAACTTAAATAGTTCTATGGCCCCACCCAGTGCCAGCCATTCCCCTATATCCTTAGGGCTGCATGTTTTTCCACATACTGTTCAATTTATTATTTGTCAGATCCAAATATAGCAAATTCACAAAGTGAGAAAAATCTCATTTTGAGTTGGTTTTGGCTTCTCTCTTGCAGTTGGACTCATTTGGAACAAGGTCTTTGTACTTTATTAGAGCAAATGCCCACGGGTTATTATTTCAGAGAGCCATTAGGGAAAGGAGTGCGAGTAGAGGGGGGCAGTGGGCTGAAGGGTGGGCAGGGAGGAAAGGCACAAAGCTTCTGAAATGCATCTTTTTTCACCTTGCCATAAAAACAAATGGCAGAGAGAATCTGAGCTAATAAACGCCCATTGAGAACAGGGTGATTTTTTTTTTCCTCCTCTCTTTTGGCTTTGATCACTGGGGGTTTTTTTTCACCTCTTTAAACACATGTGAATCACAAAAAAAAAAAAAAAAAAAAAAAAAAAAAAAAAAAAAAAAAAAAAAAAAAAAAAACAAAACAAAACCACAATCCCCCAAACAAAAACCTATTTAAACTTACCAAGAAATACATAGGGCCAAACATTACTTTAAAAAAAAAAAAAAGGCTGGTGAAAGTTGTGTATCAATATGGCCAGATCAGATTAGGTAGGTAGGTAGGTAGGTAGAAAGACAGACAGATAGACAGAAAGACAGACAGGACTGGAAGCATGGACCTGGATGTCAGATGTGCTCTTGTGCAAGGTGTTGTACAGGCACCGTTCAGCCCTATCTACGGAGATGACCATATAAGAGGCAGATCAGAAACAATATCGAAATATTGGTTAAAACAAAAGGACAGGGTTTTTGTGGGTTTTTTTGTTGTTGGTTTTGGTTTTGGTTTTTCTTTCTCAGTTTGTGTGATTGTTTTCTCTGGGTACAATGTGTCTCCAATCTTTCTTTTACTGTTTTTCTCTGCGTCAGCATTAGGACTGAAGAACATGGTACATGCAAATGTATTTCTTGATGAAGCGGTAATGCTGTTATACATTATTTTATTAAACATATCTTTCTCAAAACACAAACTTTTTCTCAGTTACATCTCAATTAAACAGAAGATTGTACAGTCAATGGTGAGAAATAACTATGATAGCATAAACCCCAGAAGAATACCTTGGGTTTAGAGATCTAACTTTATATTTAAAAAAAAAAAAAAAAGGTCAGAAATAAAATTAAGTGAGGAGGATACTATACCCCTTAGGCACATTCAGGTCATTACTTTTTGGACAATGGATATTATGGACGAATTTCACTTAGAAGTGGGACACTGCATCCGTTGCTCAGTCAGGTCTCCACCAATAAACCAAATGGAGTTTTGAGGTGGTATAATCAATCATTTACCTTGGACAAAAGTATCTGAGATGGTAAAGTATGGGGCTTCTTTGGATGACTATAATTTAGTTAGAAGGGTCAAAAAATTATGGAGATCTTCAACAGAAAATATTTTCTGGAGCTAAAGTATTAAAGCTTTTGTGAAAAGCTATTTTCAATGAAATTTTGTTGATTTTTTTCACATTTTAAATGACAAAAGTGAGGGAAAAAGTGTTTTCTCTATAACACACCGCCTTTTCTCCTTCTGCTTTCAGACTTCTGCTGCTGTAATAAAAGTGTTGTATCATGGAAAGAAAGATATTTTAGAATTTTCTGTGAAAAGGAATTTTAAAAATAGAAAAAAAAAATATTTCTTTCTGAAATTTTAATCAAAAATCTCCCACTTTTGTCCTACTCAGTTCTACATTGATTTTAATAAAGAGAGCCACATAATCTGAGCTTTACCCCGTTTGTTAGCAGTTACCTGCTCTCACTCTACCCCATGGTGATACCAAGGGTGGGATTCATATGATGACTTGTGGATTTCTCCTCATCCAGTAGCAACCGTATAAACAGGGTCAGATGAATCACGCCCTCAAAGTTCCTATTCCTCCCCACTGACCATAACGGGACCCCCGAGTGATGATTTCTTAGCGTTAGCTGAGATGAATGGGAGATGAGGGGCCGAGTCCAACGCAACAAACAGCCATATGGTTGCTTGTAATGTACTGAGAGCAGATGGATTGGTGAGCGATTTACAGATGTAATAATGCTATATGATCCCAATCCCATAATGAAGTAATATTATCCCCAGTTTGCAGATGAGGAAATTGAAGCATAGGGAAGTGGAGATCCCAGTCCAATTTCTGGTCAAGCCAAATTATTTGTCTGTCATTACCCATGATGAGGAAAATCTGGGAATATAACACAGGCATTCTGAGCCCCGTCCTGATACAGGGAATCCCAGCCATAAACCGTATGGTTACACACGGGATCCGGAGCTGATGTAGAAAGTCTCCTACTTGGCTGTTGCAGCCTGCTGCATCACAGTAAATCCACTTAGCACACCCTTCAAACACATGGTTTGCTGCAGCTCTGGGGAGGATCTCTGGTTCTCTTGTGTCTCGCTGCCCATGGGTTTAGCTCTTTGGGGACACCCCAGAAAAAAAAAACAACAAACAAAAAAAAAAAAAAAAAAAAAAAAAAAAAACCAAAAAAAAACCACCAAAACAAAACAGTGAAAGGGTCAGGGGTGTTTCTGCTTTTAAGTGTCATGTCACTGACTATTCTGGGAGCACATTGGTTTGTACCTTTTCTCCCTTTACTACAGGATGAGCTCCCAGGATGTGCATCGCTGGACACCTCCTGGACAGTGGAGCAAATGCTTCCCAGAAGCATTTCAATTTCTGTGCATATGCCAGTTGAGCGCATTGCACATTTTCCCAGGTAACAGCCTGCCAGATCCCAAGGGATCTCCAGAAATGGGTATTTTGCTGCAGCTCACACTGACAGCATAATTCATTCAGCTGCTCCTGCTCACCATCTTTTTTTTTTCCAAGGACAAACTGGGAACCAGCAGGTCAGGGTTGGGTGAAGGAGTGGCTGCTTGTAGCTACCATCTTTCCCAAGGGCTTCAGAATTCCCTGGTCCAGGAAATCCCACACCCAGGGGGAAGACTGTGGCTTCAGCAATCACTATGGCAGCTGAACACAAAATGCTCCCACCTCCAAAAGGACCCAGCCAGCCCACAGCTTCTTACCACAATGCCCTTGAGAAAGAAGACTGTTGAAGGTGGGACACAGGCTGGATGGATTGTCCTGGATGGCCCCAGACAGATTATGGGCTGAGCATCCTAATTGCAATTCTAATCTGGGTCAGCATTGCATTGCTGTGGCATATGGCCATGAGGAATCCACTGGTAGCAACAGGAACCACAGCCTTAGCTGGCTTGGTCTGACTTTCTGCCCATGGTGAGCTGTCAAGCTACCTTGCTCCATCACTGCTTGAGCCAGCTGATACACATTTTCCATCCTCATGACTGCAGCATGAGGTTGATTTTACAGAGTCTGGTGAGCAGTGACCATCCCCCTTTTCCTCCTCCAGCTGTGTGGTTTTGATACTCTCAATTTTGTCATACTCTTAATTTTGATACTCCAGGAATTATCCAGCCACATGGTAAATCAGAGTAACTGGTGGATTGGACAGAAAAATGAGGAGGTTCGCATCAGATCAGTCCATCGATGGCATTCACCTCTTGGCTATGCAATTAGTAGGTCCAGCACAAGGGAAAGAGATGCAACATGTGCCTGGGGCCACGGGGAGGAGGGAGCAGACCAGCCCCTCCATCACTAGATTTAAGCGTGACATGAAACCTCTGTTTTCACAATGGTTTAAATGGTTTAAGGCTGTGGGGATGATTTTTCCCTACTACCCCTCTTATTTCTAGCAACTTTCCTGTGCCAGCACTAACACTCAGGTGGCTGCAGGATGCACTGGATCAGATTCTTGATGTGAATGGGAGATGTTTATTTTTAATTTTTTTTTCCTGGCTAAGGTTGCAGCTAGGTCCATTCCCTCATCTGGCTCTCCCCACAACTGAGCAAGGTGCAGTGGTTGTGAGCTCTGCAGAGGGAAAGGAAGATCACTTATTTTACAGGCAAGACAGACACAGCACTTCGAACCCTCTTGCCAAACTATGTCCCAAGACTCACACTAGCTGGGTGGCAGATAAGCAGATTTGGGGGACAGAGCAGGTCAGTACAGCACAGAGGCTGGCACAGTAAACCAACTGCCAAAGTATAGTCAAAGTATTTTTGTGGCTTCAGGTGAGAAGAAGGCAGGTGGATTTGCAGAAGAGATGCAATGTGCAGGCAACAACTCTCAGTAGACTCCTTGGGATGGATGCTCTGTGTGGAGGCAGCAAGGGATGCAGCTGCTGTGGAGAGAAAAGGAGAAAAGGACAGGAGGACATGGTGTGAAGGAGCCCACGTCTTTGCATAACTGAGGCACGATGTGAAACATGATTCATTACATGCCGTCACGTCTGTTGGCCCTTTTTGGACCAGGGTCCTTTCTTTACCCCTCCTCACATCCGCTGAAGGGCACTGGGAGCACAGGACCTCTTGGTGCATTCTGCCAAGGTGGCACCACCTTTTATTGAGGCTACCCTCCTCCAACACATCCACCACCCTGGCTGAACTGGCCACCAGACTATTCTGGGAGTGGCATCCCCTTGATTCAAGCTGAACTAGGTTAGATTTTTTTGTTGGTGGTGGTGGTCATTCAGACAAAAATAACGATATTCTCATCTGTTCAACTCCAACATTATTATGGGCTTTTCAATGGATTCCATATTGCGCCTTCAGTTATAACATTAAATCAGCCAGCTCCAAACCACAGGATGATTGAAACATTCTGGTTGAGCTGTGTATTCCAGCTCATGTCAAGCCAACTTACTTTAAATACATCAAAATTCATGGGATGCATAAAGAATGCAGGTCACAGAGATCTGTGGCTGATAGGAGTGGCGTTAAAAGAATGCCATGAGGGGGAGATGGTACCCCTTCTTGCTTTGTGAATTTAAAAAAATACAAATAAATATAATAAAATACATTTTAAAATATGTGAGGAGACAGATCTTAGTACATACAATATATCTGGAGTTAGTCTGAGTTACCTGAAAGAACCTGGGCAAGTATGTCTCTGACTCCTAAGATTGCCTGTCTGGAATATGATGAGTCCATGACCATCAAGACGATGTTTGAAGAACCTCAACATCCTGTAATGGCTGGAACACAGGACCAAACAAGTCTAGAGACCTGCAGGTGTCTCTGAAGCAGCATAATCTGGGGATGCATTGCTTTCCCCTCCCAGTCTCCTTAAAAAGCAAGGATAGGAGAAATGCTGTATAATTTGGGACTGAAACCTACAGATCTAGGAACTTCAAAATTAGGGAGCACACAGACTAGAGCTATGAAACCACAAGACATGTATTCTGAATGACTGTTTTTTATTTAAAATTCCCCAGTCTGAAAATCGTTATTGGAATATATCTGTTTTCCTTAACAGAAAACCTCAACCAACCAGTGCTATGAAAGTGCTTCTTAAAATACTACAATAAATACAGAGTTGTGTTTCATCACTGTTGAACACGTCAGCTTTGGGTGAATGAAAGCTTTGAAAAGAGCACTAAAACCCAAATGCCACCCAATTTTTGGAAAATCAATCAGGATTTTTTTTTGAAACACTTCTTTAATAAATATTTTAAGAGCACAGTGGCGTATTTTAATTTCAGGTCGCATCTTTGTCAGAAGAGAATAAAATCAAATGAGAGGAATAGCTGTCTATTAGTTATACTGAAATAACAGAATGGTCTGGTTTTCTGTCCTGTTGAGCTCTCTGTCATTCCTGTGATGTACTCTATGGCAGTGTTTATTCCGATCAACCTGAGTGCATACAATCCTTTTCAGCTTTGCTGGATTCATTCAAGGCATCAGAAGAAAATTTTTGGCCAGTGTAAACAATAGTAACAGCAAGCTATTTGATGTGGTTTAAATAGTTCAGTAAACCCATAGATTTTTATTTTTTTAGTAAGAGTGAGAAATTTAAAAGTGAGTTTCAATATATATTGCGTTCACAATAATAGCTGGGAATTAGTCTGAGTGTGTTATATCAGCCTGAAATATTAATTTTTCAGAATTCTGAGCTCCCTCTTGACTTTGAGGACAAGTCTTTGAAATGCTGAGCGCACTGAACTTTGGCTAGATCTGGATCCCTTCGGGGACGTTTGTAATATCTATCCTTTCTGCAGTCATGCTGAGCTCCTCTGCTTTAGTTCAAAAGCCTGATTCTGCAATATTTTAGATGCTCAGGTTCTGATTATCTCACCTGAGATCTAGGTTTAGGACTGTCTCTACTCTTCTGTACCCAATGGGGACAGACAGCTGCGACCAGAAGGCAAGTCTTCCCTTTGCAAGGCAGTCTGAATTGCCCTCTGGAGCTACTAATCCCTAATCCACTGACTATGCAATAACCCTACCATGACCACAGCTATCACGTAGATGCCTCAAATATGTGTCTACAGCAAGGTCAGATGAGCTCAGGTGTAAGGCACAGCCATTTACAGTGTCAAGGATCATTCCCCTTTCTGTAGAACTTAGCACAGTAAAACCCTTCACGCTTGCAGAAAAAAAAAAAAAAAAAAAAGAAAAAAAACCAAACCTTTACTAAGAGCGGGAACTATTACCTCTGGAGACAGAGGTCTCAGAAAGTTATGCTGAAGCACCATCAGCCCTGAATTTCACCTTTTGCTCTTTTTCACCTCTGGCTTCATACGTTTTGCTCTTGGCCTCCCATCACCCCCATCCCACCCAGCTGCAGCTCACAGTTACGAAGCCATGGAAGAGAGCTGGTGTGGAAATTATTTTCTCATGTACCTGGAGACCAGCATAATTTAATATTAGAAGCTAAAATTAAAATCCTATTATAGTAAAAGTAACTGGAATCCCAGGGAGACAACATACCAAACATTAGCTGAAAACACCTTCCTGAGCATGCAAAGAAAATCATGAGAGAATGGCATCTGTTACTAACATCTGAGTGCAAATTCGTTCCACCTGCCACAGGCAGAAAGGCAAACCCCCTTAATTTTCTGCTGACACTTAAGCTGCCCAGCTAAAGGACACTGTAAACTTCATTAAATAGCTTTCCACCATGGCCTGCATGGATGCTGTATCAGGCCCTGCCATCAGCCAGCACCAAGGAGGCACCTGGTGATGCTGGTCCAGCTGACCAGCTTGCTTTTCCTGGCTGGTGTGAAGAATGATGAAATACTTTCATTTCCTGAGCAGAAAGTGGAATGGTTTGGTTTTCTACAGATATATCGAAGCAGGCTAGAAAATCCTTTATCAGGGCAATCACAGCCACTCTAGGAAGAGAAAAGCTTGATACAAAACAGAAGATACAGTCGGTCTTTGCATAGCATCAGCAAGCTAGGAACATAAATGCAACAATAAATCATAATACCGAGGCCTTACCATGTCCCTTGTCAACTATGAGCCTTAAAGCCATTTCTGAATTTCAATGACATTAGTGTCATGTGATGGACAGGGAAACTGAGGCACACAATGCTGGATGTGCATTGACCAGCAAAGCTGGAAATACAGCCTGTATCTCTGAAGCCCTCCAGATACTGTTCTGAAGACAAAAATCAAGAAAACAGGATAAATCCAGGGCTCTCTCCAGCCTGCTGCAGCATGTGCTCAGGCACAGTGTGGTTCTGCAGGATGAGTCCTTCTGCACAGACATGCTGCGTCACCTGGAAATATCTTCCATGTGCTGAAACGTTGGGGTTTCAACCCCAAGCCCCAAATTAAGGCTGACATGTGGGTGATTCCCACAGCCCTTCCCAAAGGGGGGTGAGTTTCCCTTCAGGCTTCCCTCCAGGGTGGTGCCGGCCTGGCAGGGAGAGCCATGGGGTAAAGGAGCCCCGGGTGTCTGCATTCAGTGAACAAAGGTCAGGTGTCCCACTGAGGGATAACAGCTGGGACCCCTCGCAGGAGGGGCAGTGTCTGTCTGTGAGGTGGATGCCCTGTGCAGAGTTCCCTGTTGGGGAAGGGCCTCCCGCCTCCCTGGGACTGGGCTCCAGTCAGCTCTGGCTTTTGTGAACGTGGGCTGTGTAGAGATTCAGTGTGTGGCTTCCTTGGTCTTATGTGTTTGGCTTGTTGACTCGGTTGTCTCCCGTCCCTTCTATGGGAGACTGCATGTCACCATTTATCCCACCCATTGTTGGTCGTGTGGTGTCGTTGTTGGGGTCAGTGGGATCGATGTCGATTATGTATAACCTGACTGACTTGTAATTGCTCATGTACTGACCCTTTTATGTCAAATACAATTTGGTGATTTGTTCATCTTGATGCTGGCTGTGTCCTTTATGCTAGGCCTGATAATTGGCAAAACATGTTGTGCCCTATGTTTTTTTCCTGTCCTTGTTTTTGCCATTTAATTCCCAAACTGGCACTGTCTCTTACACAGATATAGAGCACCCAAAGGAGCCCCTATCTCAGGTTGGGAGCTCAGGTTCCTATGACTGTTTCTGATGGCTGGTGGAGGCAGTGGAGGGGGAAGGCTCAAGAAGGACTCCTTAAATTGGTCAGGTAATTGGAAGTAAAACCAGCATTGAGTAAGCAGACAAAAGGTCCTGGGATCATTTCCTTGGATCCTGCCCCAAAGGCTGGTAGGATTTTCTGGCAGTTAAATTCTGGCTGCAGAATTGCCGTGCAATAGATGAGTAGCAGCACCAAGTGGTATCAAGATTTTTGGTGTGTATTTCCAGTCCTGAGCATTACACACAGGTCCCTGAGCCAGTCTCAGAGCTGTGCCCATAGCAGGAAGGGGGGCCCATGGCCAAACTGCCTCTGGGGGCCATGCAAGCACACCTGTATGGTTAGGCTAGTCACCTTGCATCGTGACTAATTCACTAGGATGGGAGCAAGGAATTAATTTTTGGCTTATCCATGATACTGCTGTATGCTGCTACACAAGCTATTGTACTATCTCGTGCCTCAGTTTTCCCATTTAGAATTCACCAACTGATATTGCTCAGAATGACAGAATGGTTGAGGTTGGAAGGCACTGGTGGAGGTCATCTGGTCCAAGCCCCGTGCTCAAGCACGTCCACCTACAGCCCAGGACCATGGCCGGCTGGCTTCTGAGTATCTTCAAGGATGGAGACTCCACAATTCCCTGGACAACCTGTACCAGTGCTTGGTCACCTGCACATTGAAAAATTGTTTCCTGATATTCAGAGGGAATGTCCTGTGTTTCAGCTTATGCCCTTTGTCTCTGGTCCTGTCACTGGGCACCTCTAAAAAGGGCCTGGCTCCATCCTCTTTGCAACCTCCCTACAGGTATTTATACACATTAGTAAGGTCTCCCCAGGTCTTCTCTTCTCCTGTCCCAGCCCTCATACGTGAGGTGCCCCAATCCCTTTAACATCTTCACAGTCTTTGCTGGACTCTCCAGTATATCGATGTTTGTCTTGTACTGGGGACCCAGAACTGGACACAGTACTCCAGCTGTGGCCTCACCAGCACTGAGCAGAGGGGAAGGATCACCTTCCCAGATCTGCTGGCAACACTTTGCCTAACACAGCCCAGGATGCTATTCACCACCTTTCCCCCAAGGGCATACTGCTGGCTCATGTTCAACTTGGTGCCCACCAGGACTCCCAGGTCCTTTACTGCCAAGCTGCTTTCCAGCTGGGTGGTCCCCAGCACATGCTGGTGCCTGGGATTGTTCCTCCCCAGTGGAAAGACTTTGTATTTGTCCTTGTTGAATTTCATGAGGTTCCTGCCAGCCCATTTCTGCAGGCTGTTGAGGTCCCTTTGGACAGTAACATGAGTCTCTGCAGTATCAACCACTCCTCCCAGTTTGGTGTCATCTGCAAACTCGTTGAGGGTACACTCTGCCCCATCATCCAATTAATAAAGTTGTTAAACAAGACTGGATACAGTATTGACCCCGGGGGTACGCTGCTAGTTACTGGTCCCCTAATAGACTTTGTGCCACTGATGACCACCTCCTGGGCCTGGCCCTGGCCCTTCACAGTTTTAAATCCACCTCACTGTCTGCTCATCCAGTCCATTTACTTGCTTTAAAACCCCACGATTTATGGAAAGTGCTATATAAAAGCCAGGCATTGCTATTAAATCTCACCCTTTAGTCAGCAAAACACTTAAACATGTGCTTAAGATTTAGGGTAAGCTTAAAGTGCATTGGGACACCAATGCCTGATGAAGTGTTGTGCTGAAGCAAGAGGGGTAACACGCTCTGAGGTCACCTATTGCACTTCATGGTTTTATGTTAACAAAGTGCAACCTGGAACAAAGCTGGATTTCACTGCCGAGATGCTCTGCAGGGGGGACTTGGCACTGAAGTGCTCACCTGCAGTCCTAACAGGGAGACTTTACCACTAAAGGACAGGGCAAGTCAGCTCCTTCCACTGCAACAGCCAGGGCTGACCTCAAAGAGCAAGGAGAAAGCCAGCCCCAGCAGCAGACAGGCAAAAAGCTTTAAGGGGGGCATGTGCTCCAAGTTCTTTGAAGATTTTCTCCATTAATCTATTATGGAAGGAGCACAGGACCATCTGCTTCCTAACTTTGAACCAGTGTTGGAGTTCTAGAAGTGGCAGAAAAATCTTATTTCTAAAAGAAATCAATGCCCAAACTTGCTTTTTTGGTCTTGAAAAGTTTGTAATGTTGTTCTGAAGCCAAAGCTTCTCTGCAAGCTCAATATTTGCAAATGGATTAACAAATCAGATTCTCAATGACTAAAATTTGGGAGCTGGAGTTCGAAGGGAAAAATTAAATCGCATGGTATTAGTGGCAAAATTGACAGATTTGAGAACACAGTAACTTGTATAGCCTGAAGAACTTTACAACTGGATGGTGTAGAAGTCTCTGGCTTATAATAATTTTAAAAATTTCTGTTCTTGCTGAAGACTATTTCTAAAACAGTGTGTTAGGAGCTGATCTGTCAGTCAAACAGCAGGCTGCTTGAATTCATATTTTTATGAATGCATAAAAGATATATGTCTGTGTACTTACATAAGGATGTGTGTCCCACTGAACAAAATACCTGAGCCCTCCACAATCTTCATTTATCTGTTTGGGAAAGGGCAGTCCAGGCTCTGGCACTTGTGTCAAAGACTATTTTGTTGCTTTGGCTTTTTAATCCATTCATTTGGATCTTTGTTTAAACTCATTTATGTTTCAGAGATTCTGAGCAGGTTGCTGCAGCACAATGAAGTCAAGCGACCAGGGTCTGGTCATGCAAATCAGTGTGCAGGGTTTGGCCCCAAAACATTACAAAAAATTGGCCTTTAATGATAAAGGAGACGACAAGTTGAACTGAATTGCTTTCAATGCAGATTCACCTTTACACCAAGTCACCCTGAACAGCTGAAGACATTAAAGAAAAAGAGGATTTTTTACATTAAACTTTAGCCTAGTTATATATAGGTGTGTGTGTCAAAAAAAAGAAATAAATTCAATAAATAAATTCATGGAAGCATTTGATGGTGCCATTGCTTAGCAAGGACTATGGAGACAGCAGGCTGACTTTGCACACTGCCTTGCACTAAAGACACAGCAGTTTGCTCCTTCTAAAATGTTTCATTCTAGATTTCAAGATGGAAATGCTCCATTTCAATAAAAATTAAAATAAAATAGAAAATAGAAAAAAATATAAAATAGAATAAAAAATAAAATAGAATACAAAATAAAATATACAATAATAAAATAGCAGAGTACTAAAACTCCAGATTCACATTCATCGATCTGCTAAAATACTCAGGAATAGCTCCTCTCCATCCCAATTTGTATTATCAGATCTTAAAAAAAAAAAAAAAAAAAAAAATCAGATGTCCCCAAAATTTCCTGTTCAGCATACAAAACAGTCCCAAGAATGGATTTTCCAGTGGCTTAACTACTCCCCATTGAAATCAAAAGGGTCCTGGATGCCTTCCTTCACTGGACCCAAGAAGAAGCTTCTCTTCATTCAAAAGGGAAGAGCCTGCTACCAAAGCATGCAGTGAACAGAACTTTTCCCTCTAAAGATCCTTGTTGAAGTCTGAAGGTGTTCAAGTAAAGAGATCGGAATCTGATGGTGAAGGACAGCCCTGATCTCTGGATATACAAAAATGCTGTAAGATTAAAAAAAACAAAAAAAAAACCCAAACAAAAAAAAAAACCCACCCAAAACACAACAAAAACCAACAAACCAAAAAAAACCAACAAGCAGCCTGGCCATCATGGTGCACCACACCTTCAGAAACACAAAGATCAATGTGTTTTCTTCTCCCTTCTCCCTTTTCTTCCCAGACATTGACTCCAGATGATACTCTCTGTGGCAGAAATTGCACACTCCACCTCGCAAAGGACTGAAATGAGAGGTTCCCAGGACTGACATGGAAGGAAGCCTCAGCTGGCTGCCAACCAGCTGTGGGAATTTCCCACCCAGCATCATGGAGTGTAAGCTCACACATCAACCTCAGGCCCATAAAACATCCAGCAGAAATTACTTTGTCAGACACTAATTGCATGGTAATTTTTTTTTTCAGAGCAATCGAAATGAAGATCTCTGGTCTTTCCACAGTCTCTCCAAATTGTATCCAGCCTCTGGGACCATCACAGTTTCAAATCTGACAAATACAGCATCTCTTTCCTCATGAGTGCCTTGGATGGGAGGAACAGAGCAGCAGAGGCAGGACAGTTGAGCAAAGACTTGATATTGAAGGGCTCATCCTATTTTGGAGCAGAATTAGGAAGATGAACTGTCAAAAGACAAATATGAAATTACCGATGGCTGAACAAGACAGATGGGTCACACCCAACAAGAGAGAAACCCTGCAAAATAAACCCAAACATGCTCCAGCACGTTCCAGAACATGGGAACACCAGGATGGGTGCCTGGCTTTATTCTCAGTTTAATGTGTTGAATTTCACAGAATCATCTAGGTTGGAAGAGACCTTGAAAGTCACCTAGTCCAACCATGAACCTAACACTGACCTTGAAAGTCACCTAGTCCAACCATGAACCTAACACTAAGTCAAAATACAACGTACAGTCTGTTGTACCATACTTTAATAAAAAACCATACTTCTCACATACATTTATACAGGTATGTGTGTTTTCATCGCACAGAGCTGCAAACACATCAAAACTGCCTTAGACCCCCAAGACTGTTAATTTTTGCACCTACTGACAGCCAAGGAGGATATGACTGTAGATGTTTGGAGAAGGTCCAGTAGAAATGGAGGAGATGAGAGCAAGGGAGATGAGAAAATAGTAGGGCATCTCCACTCCCCACCCCAAGGTGGGATGGGAAGGGCAAACGGGACCTGAATATCATGCAGAGGATTTTGCAAGAAGTAGATGTGGAAGTAGAGGACATCAGTCCTGGCAGGCATCTGAGTCTGACCCAGAAGAAGAGCCTTTCAGTGTCAGTCTCTCTCCATGACTCTCCCCAATGATTACAGAAGAAACACAGGATAACAATCCATGCACCTCAGACCTTAAGACCAAACAAGAGGAATCCTGGCTATATACCAGCCCTGAAAAACAGCTTAGCAGTACCATAAAGTGATCATTTCATGCACGAATCCCATTAGGGGTTAGGCATTAGGAACATTTAGTGTCCAAGGAAAAATTCTACCTCTTTAAAACACCTCTTGAGAGTCCAGTGAAATAAACTCTCATCTCTTTCCACAGCTGCATCCATGCAAAACCCAGCATGATCACTGAACACCTGAACAGGCAAAGCTAGCTCACACAGGAGCTGTGTATAATTTGAGGACAAAAATTAGCACTGCATTAATATGGTCAAGGATAAAAGAAGGAACTTGTGGGTTAGGTGCTACACTGAGACGTGGGTAGCTGCTCCAGGGCCTACCTCCACCAACAACTTACTAACAGCTCAGCTGTGATTATTGGTCATACTACAGTGGCAACAAAAGTCCTAGTGTGGTAGGTGGTCACAAATGAACGGGTCATTTTATGTCCCAAAGGTTTACCATTAAGTAACTTAAAGACAGACTAAGGATGAATTATAAGACCCAGCTGACCATGGGAGAATTGAGGCACAGAGCATTTCAATACACAGGGAAGATCCCACAGGAAATTTCTGATCAAGCTGTGGCTGGATATAAATTTCTCTTAACGATCAACTTCACACTCAGAAATTCCTTCATCTCCTGGGAACAAACAGTTTTCCTCATCCGGCTGTTTATGAAGATTAGCTTGGCAGAGTGAGATCACTACATGGGAGATGCTCTATATAAAATGCCCAAGGTATGAAGCCACAGCCTGAAATCATAAACGAGAAAAGGGGATTAAGCTGTTGAAGACTGTAAAGGTAATTTGTGCTGTAAACTATTCCCTAGGTATCGCAGGAACCAACTAGCCTTCAACAAAAGCAGGTGTGGAATAGCACAACTTTTCCACTGGCTGACAAACAGGGCTTGAAGTTTAAAATAGAAAAATAAAAAAAAAAATTCAAATCCAAAACAATTCGCATACTTTTAAAAAGAGTGAAAACCATTACCTGGTCATGTTTAAACAGGTAGTGGCATTGATGGCACCAGAAATGGTCCCTTCAGCACCCATGTCCATCTTCTCCTTCCTTCAGTTCCCTTCCTTCCTCCCTCCTGTACTTCCTTCTATGATTTCTTGACAAGAATGGAAAAAGAGGCACTAGATTTACAAACTGATCCTTACCTGATACAGCAGGGATTTGGCTGGGACTCGACACCTTCCACACAAGATGAGCCACAGCACATCTGCAGCTCCAAGGCAGTTGCACGTGCTTGCTTATCCCATCAAATGCAAGTATCTTAGTCTTCATCAAGACACGTATAAACAACATTTACCACAGGGTAAGAATATAAAAATGGATGATCAGAGCAGCTGACCTGTTGAGAGCTCACCACGTAAGACCCTCACATGGCTCCTTGGTTTGCTTTACCACCATGCTGCAAGATCTGGCTCTTTCATTCCAGGAGGAAGAAGGGGGAACTGGACAGAAAAACGTAGCATGAAACCTCAGGTCTGATTGTCTTTTATTTCCACCCACAGTGCAGCAGGAAAAGGCTGGAATCTATTAAGTAGTTCAAAATTGAACCGAATCCAGTTGCCAAGCTGAACACTTGATGTGTATGGAAAAAAAATTTTAAAAATCACCACAATATCACTTCTAGCAGTTATGAAAGCACAGAGGTACAGGCATTATAAACCCAGTCTCCTGAAAAGCTTGCTTTCAGACAGCATACTGATTAGCAACTAGTAAGATATTTACCACTTTTAAAGTCAGTCTAACATGTCGAAGGAACAGAAGGAAAACTCTTCTCCTCGTGGTCTATGGGATGGGATATGGGCTTTCTAATCAGGGAGATGATGTTCCGATTCTGGTTGGCATGGGTTTGCTGTAGGATTACCAATGAGAAAGCTAAAAATATTGGCTTGGCCAAGAGTGTCCAGAATTAGGCAGCTTCATGTGAAACCTGTCAGAGCTGCAGGTCCTCTGAAACCACAAGCAGGAGAAAAGGTGACCAAGAAGTTTGGTGCATCCATCATCTCTTGGTGGCACTTTGATACCTTGATTCTCTCTTCCTGTAAAACATCACCTCTAGTTCAGAATTGGTTTAACTAAAGGTAAAGGCTTGGCAAACAGACAGACCTGAAATCACGTGGCCTATTTTAGGCAAATATGAATTTTGAGGCCTTACCACGGTACATACCTATTTCTATACCTGTTACCACCTCTGTACAACGCAGGCAGTGATTTTTACAGAATTTTATGAATGTCGTGAGATGACTTAAAGCTGATACATCCTCCAGTATGCACCATGCAGCATAACCAGCAAGCCCAGTCAAAAACTCAGCCCAAACCCTCTGTTAAATACACGTGATTAATACAGTGTATTAGAGAAAAAATAAAAATAAAATGCAAGCCTGAAGCGTGGTTTGCTTCTTACGCAGAAGTTACAAGGAGGAGAATGGAGGCAGCCCAAGAGGTTAATTTCCTAAAGGAGAATTCAAGTCCTGGAAACCATTTCACTGAACATGGATTAGTTTTCCAGCCTCTGGCATCAGCAGCTTGGCAACACGGGGAGGGCTGAACAGAGATGCCATAATGGACGGGAGCCCTTGGCATTGTTGCATACCTGCAATTACCCTCTCCTGACGCTGTTTGCGTTCTCATGGCTGTAAACAACAGTCACTGCCCCACAAAGCATCGCATTAAAAACAAGTACCATATGGAAGAGATCAGAACATTTCCGAGTAGGTCCTTTCTTTCTCAAAAGGACTAAAGCAGTCCTCACAGCACTGAAGCTCACCAAAATACACGCTCGTTGGTCTAAACTGGAAGCAAAATGTTAAGCTGCAAGTGTTTTACAAGCCTACGATAAACACTACACAACGATGAAAAGTCTCATTGAGCCTCACTGAGTGTTAGAAGATGGTCCTGCTCCTAATGCTTCAGAGGCTTAAGTACAGTTTATGGCTTAAGTCTTTCTTGCAGGCTGATTCTTAAATCTGTCAACAGTCTGGTGTCTCTGTTTCCACCACAGTGAAATGGGGGGAACTATAATTCACTCAGAAGGAGGTTCCAGTGGGTTCAACATTCATTCATAGTACCCAGAACTGTTGGGTTTGCTCCCCTAATTACAAAAGTAGCTCCACACTAGGATGGGCACTTTTAACATAAATTGGAGCTCGAGATTATCAGCGTTTTTAGGGTACTGAACAGATAAGAAACAGTGATATTGCCATGTTACAGATAAGCAACTGAAACACCAAGAATAAAGATCCTCGTTCTGAGTTGATGCAAAGGGAGCACACCCAAAGCGAGCATGAAGTTCAAGAGAGGGGATCTGAATTAAATCCCAAGCAATGTGCATGGCTGACAGCCTGTAGCAGTACCAGAAATGAAACCTGGATAGACTAAGGGCTGATCTTCTGCCTCCAGTTTCCTTCTCCTCTCAGCAGCAGTCCCATCCTACCCAGCACAGCAGATTTCCTCTTCCAGGAATCTCAAGCACTGTTTCCCCCCCTCCATCCTGATATAATCCAGTCCACCAAAGCTCATTCTTTGCTGTCAGCTCCTGACTAGATTCTCAGCCAGCAAAACCAGGGTCTACACCCAAATCTATGCCATCCTTTTGAGTGGCAAAAGTCCCATTGCTCTCCTCCTTCCTTACTACTGTCTCACCCCCATGAGCATCCTTAGGGTTCAATGGTTAAGCTGTTGCATAAAAAGCCAGGGCAGTTCTACCTCCTTTTTTTTTTTTTTTTTTTTTTTTTTTTAAATCCACAGTGCTAAGCAGAAAAGCTGAGAGCACAGTGCCCATGGCTAACACCCAGGCTGGGCACTTTTGGAAACCAGACAGTTTAAGCCTTAACTCCATACTATGAGCTGACATGGGCTGGTATGGCCAAGGTGCACTGCTGGCTCTGAGGCAATAGCTTGTGACATCATCATCTGTTTGGCTGAATCCATTTGGTTTAATTAGATCCAGGATCTAATTAAGCGCTTAGGAAACAATCAAAAAAATGCCAGAATCCTGAACTCAGGCTTCTTAATTTTGGTGTTGAACTACTTTAACCCCTCTGCTGCCAAACCGTAACAGGGTTAAAATCTACTGGTTTAAAATTAAACCACTTGACAGAAGCCAGGACGGACTTTTAAACCATTAAGCAAACACTTTTCCACTTCAAACAGGAGGCAGCTTGAATCCAGGGTGCTTGTTTTGTCTTTGGTGTGCCCTGGCTCACACGCAGCTGGCCCCACAGGCTAGATGAGCCTCGATGAGGCAAAATGCTCACCAGTGGCAGCACGGGCTCACTGGGCACCACTGCCACAGGGATTAGGCTAGTGGGCAAAACCTAAGCCAGCACACTTCCCCCTGGGTCCACAATGGACAGCCCAAGCAGCCCCACCAGGAGCCTCGTGCCAAGCTGCAAGTTGCAAACACACAAGCCCGGGATGGTAGATGAGCCAAGCACCGTTTATTCTGCAAAGCCCAGCTGTTAAACCTATGACTAGGACCATTAAAATTTTTTTTTCCCCTCTCCCAGGCTGAGGTTTGACATCGCTCACACGCAGCGAGCAGAGGCAAGGGCTACTGCTGCCATGGTTTGTCATATTAAAAAGCAACCAGAGCCAATTTCTCCCTCCCAAGCACTCTTCCCAGAGGCAGGCTTCAACATTTGCAAGCAGCTTTGCTCCATTTCCTTCTGTGAAGAGCATAACGGTGGTTTCAAAGCACTGGCTTTAGAAACACAGACAGCTATTATGAGGCTTTGGTTAAATTAATTAATTGCCTGAAAAAAGCTCCTTACACCACTTGTCTGAGGATTGCAAAATGCCACGTTTATTACCAGCGTTTCAATGATTCCACAGGAGACATTCAAACTCCTATGGAGAAATATGTTAAGCTCCAGGTCATTTCAGGCTCACTCATCACTGCCATGAACACACATGGGATTATAAACCTGCCATATGACACAATACAATCTCGTTCTATTTTGCAGGAGTTGAAAAGCCTTCCCCCCAAAAAGGCTACTTATTTTTTAGGTTAGAATCTCTCTTATTAGTTTGTTCCTTATATACCTCTTAATAAGAAAGCCCCTCACTTTTCACATTGTAGTAGAAGACTTACAAAGAACTAACAAACTGCATATAAAAGGCAAAAGTGATCCTAGAAGTACCTCTCTAAGCCTCATGCAGATAACACATCAGTGAAGAATGAAGCACAAGAATAGTGTTTGGCACGTTACCAGCTGCATCTTCCCCTGTGGAGCACTGGTCCGGAGCTGTGACACAATTTGGAAAATAATGGTGCTTGGGTTTAGAGTAAAAGGAACTTAGGAGGCTCTAAGCACTCTTGGCAATAACAGAAGCTGTATTATTACATAGTAAGAGGAGTCTTGATCAGAGTGAAATATTTATACTTGTGTACCAAGTTGTTCGAATTGTGACATGTCCAAGCAGTTCTTAGTCCACTCTACAGGAGCTGGAGCAGTTTCTATGCCACAGTCTCCAGGACAGAGTATACTGTGCTGACATCCACCCACTTCACTGTCCAGCTGAGGAGAGATTGACATTCACATTGATAATATTCCACCAGTTAACATCTTCCTTTTTTTTTTTTTTTTTTTTTAAAATTAAAAAAAGCCTATCCTAAAGCCCAGCCCTACACAAAATGATTTAATTCTGAAATTAAATTCTGTTCCACAATATGAGAAAGGGGTAGATAAACAGTATTTTTACTGCAACTTCTCAGCCAAGTGAATAACAAGAGAGAAAATCATTATTCCAAGATATTTAATAGAGAGAAATTACAGATTGAAAGTCCTCTGGGCACATGAAATTCAGCTAATGCACAGCTCTAGAATGGGTCACTTCTTACAAACAATATCACAATTTTTTTGCTTTAGCATGGACATTTTGGAGTAACACAAACCACAAAATACTGAATCAGATGCAACAGCTAGTGTTAAAAATCACAACAATAAGTATGGCACAAAGAATGCTAAACTAGATGACATGTAATTAGTATTTACTTTTGGCAATCCTGGTTTGGACTAATTCAGAGATTCGTTCCCAGTCAGCACCAGGTTCAGTTAACACACATTTTGTGCAAAGTATACTTTTAAATTAATGAAATAATTACTTTTGTAAACATATCTTCCTTTCACAGTAAAAACAACAGTGATTTGGGGATCAGAAACAAACAAGAGAACCCCAGACATTATTTTATTTCATAGTACACATAATGTATGTATATATAATCGCCATATTCAGCAAGTAGGTAAAGTGCATGCCAATAACAACTTGGACTGTAAATTAAGAACTTGCAGTGCAGAAGTACACTTTACTCCAATACTAACAAACTAATATTAAGTAATACAAAACAAGGTAGAGTAAGATCTTGAAAACAACATATTCCATGCGATTTGCTGTACCGTTCTTTAAAAGGTAGGCTGCGTTATTCTGCAACTGGAAAATTTCACACCAACTATCAGTGGAATAAGCAGTGGAAAGCTTCACTAGTTAAATATATTGCACCAAAGTGTATTTGAAAGCAATAGAAAAAGAACTGTTTAATATAAAACACTTTAACACCCCCCACCCCACCCCCCAAACATATTAAAACAGCTACTTTGAACTAAAATAGCTGGTAGACTGTAGGAACTGATGAAATGTGAGTTCTCTGCCACAGGCAATAGATACATGGATTACCTGGAATCTCTAGTACATAGTGTGAAGCAAGTTAGGGGCAGAAAAAGTCTCCACTGTCCTGTAGTCTCAATGGAGCCAACTGTAAACTCAACAAAAATCTATCAGACAACGATTCACAGTATTCCCTTTCATTTTAGAAATACAGATCTACAAGAAGTCTTGAAATGCTTTACCACCAGTTAGTGCAAATAAATAAAAGCCACAAGATACATGGATGTACCATGACTGTCAAATGTTATACAGATGTCTACAGCTTCGACCATAGGCCCCTCAGCCTGTGAGTCTGGAGCAGACACAAAACCCACACGAAGCTCCACACAACTCATGATATTCCCATTTAGAGAGTCAGAGATGAATGGTAGGGATGTCCTTGGAAAATGAAGGACAGAGAAGCAAAAGGACAAGAGACCTTCCACTAACATCCACCAGAGATGCGGCAGCCCAGACCCAACATGGTATTTAGGGACCAGCCTAACTGAATGCTACATTCATGATGCTCTGAGGACACTGCATCCCATGTCAGACTATTACTAAAAATATAAACCCACTGTGTGTGCAAGTGAGGGATATAAAAATGGCAAACTCCAAGAACTGAGTAAATTCACCTGTGAAGAAAATCACCTCCTCCATTCTAAAATCAATTTCTTCACTATCTCTGCAGTTCAAAGGGGAAAAATAAAACACACACAAATGCATAGATGATCATCGAAGATCAGCACTCCCTTTCTGGAAAGCAGAAGCATCTATATGACTTCGACACTTTTTATAAGTGCCTTAATTTCCACTATTTATGGAGTGGAAAAAAAAAAAAAAAAAAATCTGCTCAATAAGCAGATGTATCTACCAATACTTGCACATTAACTAACCTTCTTCTCTTGATTTCCCAGGATATGGCAACAGACAGCAGCTGTGGCCACTAAGTCTTCATCACTCTTATAAAATTTCTGGGTACATTAAAAGCATGATTGAAACTTATTAAAACTATTTGCTCAGGGAACACAAGGTTTTATCACCATCATTTGCTCACCTCAGCATTAACTTACACAAAAAAGCCTCAATGACTTGCAGTTGGACATCTGGCCCTTAGTTCAGCTATTAACTATTTTAAAGAAAGACCTTCAGAGATAATTAATAGGCTGTAATCATCTAAAGTAGTCTCATATGCAGTACATTTCTCCTTTACTTCTTCGTTGCAGTAAAAAACCCCCCCAAAAAACGACTTTCAAAAGCAGCAACATAAAAAAAGCACATAAAAGTTGATTCAGATTATATCACATCCCTTCATATTTACAGTTTTTCTGTAGTAAAGAATCCACTATCATTGTTTCACCACAATTAACAGTCTTGGCCTTTCTAAACCAGCCTTCAAACATCATCCAAGTCTGGAAACATTTTTCAAAACCCTCAGGAACTCGACAATAGCAGCATCGTATTCCAGACAATTTTGCAAACACCTCCCGTGCAATCAAATTGAGAATTTAAAGTAACAGTCTTGGAAAAATACAGTTCCCTGAACCTCCTCTTCCTCTCGATACCATCCCCTGGGGCTCCTGCAGGAGCTACGTTAGTTTCTTTATTCTGCGGTTCTGCTTGTCAATATTCAGTGTCGCGCGGTCTACGGAGGTAGTGATGGAATCAAGAGCTTCATCCTGTCTCTCCAGCTCGGCTTCTGTCTCCAAGGCAAGGCCCTTCAGCTTCTTTAGTATCTGTCAGAAGAAAAGACTGAGAGCTTTCAGTGATGGACCAGCCGTCTCCTTGAGAAATGCAATGGACCCACGGCAATTAGTTATTTCATTGCTCTAAAGGACCAAATCATTTGCTGGAGTCTGCCCTGGTGAAAAGACACAGGTCTTGCTCCCATAAGCTGAACTGAGATGAACTAAAACAATGAATGAAAGACCAGAAAAATTAAATTTTAAATGTTAGGTTTGGGGAGTGAGCAATTAGAATTAAAAATCAGTGTAAACATCAGCTTTTTGCTGTTATCCTTGGTACATCTGCATCTTAGAGCAGTAGCTTGTCCTGAGATGTTGTGCAGCATGCTGAGAGCCAAGGCAGATAGAGAGCACGGCTGGTGCAAAGCCAGGAAGGGATCATGCGGCTGAGGGCGTAGCGAGGTTAGGCAGGGACCAGGTCAAAGGACAGAAAATGTTTTACTACAATCCACTAAAGAAAGAAGCGTCATTGGATGGAGCAGAAGGGAAAAAGTGAGACTTGGGCAACCAAACAAATAATTTTCAAGGGACTAAGAGGGTGGTGTGGTATGAATGGATGTCAAGGCAGCCAAGAGGCTCATGCTGTACCCGAGATGAGAAACAACAGATGCACTGGCTACAGCTCTATTCCAGGCTGCAAGCATTATATTACATATCAACCGGTTTACACGATACTTAGCAAATTACTGTTTGTATGCGGGACTGTGAGCAAACACCCTGAGCTACTCCAAGACAGTGAGGAGACCCTAGTTGTTTGAAAAAGCCTATAGATACTGCCCAAACAGGGCAGAGGCCTCTAAAGTGAAAGGAGAAAGACAGGCTGATGCATTCTTAAGGCTAGGAGACATCCGTACCGATACCATATGGCTGCTCATCTTTAATTTTCATCAGTTCACACAACCAAGTCCAAGAGCAGAGATCCAAACAACACAAGAAAAATCTGTCTTAATTCCTTACCCTGTGACACTGGTCCCTTTTAGCAGCAGTCCCAGGCATGAGTTATATATCATTGCCTTTTCTTCCCTCTTGTGGCTACTCCCTTAATAAGCCTGGTTGCATGAACTGAAAGCACCTGCTTTCAGCAAGCCTCAGCTGCCTTCCCTTGGACATATCAGTGGGAGATTTGGAAGCACCATACCATCCTGACTGGAAATCCAGCTTCTCAGTTGCTTCAGACCATAAAGAAGTTGTCTCTATGCTCACTGCTGGCCTACATGATCTGCCGCCTTTGGCATCCACAGATGGGTCCATGAGGATCTCCCCACTCTGCCTGCTTAATAAGAGCAGTTTATCCAATCAATTGAAGTAATAGTCTCCAGGAAAGCAAATCATCCCAGAGCTATCCCACACCACCAACTGCTGTGATACATGAGCATCCAGGTAACACTACTGAAGATACCAGAACTGCAGCCTGTTTAACAAAATAAATCTGTGGCTACTGGTAAAACAGGGAAAAAGAATAGTGCTCTATACAGATTTAACTTTACTTTTTTTCAAAACAACTGGCAAACTCTTGTTTTCTTGTTTTCCTTCTAGAACATATATATCATCAGACCCCAGAAAGCTGCTGTGAAACATCAGCAACCCCTCTGCCCACATGTGGGGCTGAATTCCACAGCAGGCCCATCATTTGCAGCTATGACAGTTACCGGTTTGAGAAAAGCAGTGAGGAATATCATATCTAGCTGGAATGGCAGGGGAATTTTACGCAGACAAAATGCTTTGACTAAAGCTGGACGTCAGCCACAGTAGTGAGATTTATCTCATAAAATATCTCTCAGCTCTCTCCATAAATCACTAGCAGCTAGAAATACGGCTGTGTGAATAACTGGTTTTGCAATTTGGCTGCCAAAGCAAAAATACAAAACAAACCATGGATCAAGCTTAATCTACCTTCTTCTGTTCTTACCAAAACTACAAGCTAAAACCCCTTCTGTTTCTATTCCAAATGAAACACTTCAGGTTCTTTCACTATAACAGGAAAGCGAGCCTGAATTCCCCAAACTGGAGGTGGTAGACGTGTGTGGGATACGTACCAAAAAGAAAAATTACATGATCCAATCTACCATCTATATGATTCAGAACATAGGTCTGAAATAAGGTCTTTCCTCTCCTGAAGAAATAACTCTACTACTTGGAAAGGGGGAGTTCAGAGGTGGCTCTCCCTCAGTCCTTCCTTTGAGCTGCTTCTGAACATATTTTCTATATACAGACATACAGATAAGTACATAAAAGAGTCAGTGCTACATGAAATAACTCCTACCATTCAGAAAGTCACAGTATAATTAAGATTAGAAAACAACTCTGCAGGTCTTCTGGTCCACTCCATCCAAGGAAGAGCAGGGCCAGCTTCAATGTTCAGCTGAGAGAAGATTACAAGGGTTTCAGCCTCCACTCCAAGAAATGAGTATAAATAATTAAAAGCTTAAGACAGAAGAGACCTCACTCCTTCGGTATATCCTAAAGGATGGCAGTGAAAAGCATGTGCTTCATCATTCACAGATGATTTAAAGATGGTTCATGCTGATATTTTTTCAGCAAGTTTACTAAAAAGTTTTATTCAAGAGCATCCTAAAATTTGTTTTCCAGCACAGCAGAACAGAAGCAGCAGAAACTGCCAACGCTTTCTAGATTATGGCTCAGCTTGACAGGTGCTCCAGGATCATCCCTTTGGCTGTTCAACACCTCTACCTTTTGCTGAAGCAAGGCACGTGATTTTGGAGGTTTATCACCAAGCACCCTTAGTAGTGTGATAAGTTCAGCTTTCTTGAGCCGTGTCCTCACCCAGCACATCTCAGTTTGTGAAACTCATTGAGGCAAGCCCATAAGGTCAATGTGGTGACACGTGGTGCAAGCCTCCAAAAGTGCCATGAGGCAAAGCAAGGTTTGGCATGAGAGGATGCAGAAAGGAAGCTGGGACACTCTTCCTTCCCCACTTCTCCAAGAGCCACCCAATTTATTTGTAAATCAAAATTGTGCCAAAAAAAGGCCCAGATTTACCAGGAAAACCAGTTTACTTTTAGTTTCAAAGCAGATTACTTTTGATAGCATTCATTAGAGCATAGTTAACATCGAAAATACAGAAAGACACACAATTGTTGAGCACAGAAAAGCTTTTAAAATATAAAAGTAGTAAAATGGAAACTCAGCCAGCTACAGGGCTCTGCTCAGTTCACCTGCCAATTAGGCTCTGCCTTGAAACAAAGAAGGCAATGACGGTGTGGTTACTCACACACAAAAAAGACAAGCAGCTCACTTTTATCTGTTAATTTGCTTTGCTTAAGAGAGTTTGGTAATAAATCCCTTAACCCTTTCTCTGTCAGCATCTTCAACCGTTCAGTGCTGCTGCTCAGTCCAATGGGACCTGAAATGGTTAACATGCTTTTCCAGCACAGCCCACAGAGCTTGCTGGAAAGAGTTACTGGAATCTGAAGTATGGCCAAAGCTGGTCACTATTTTTGCAAAGCAAAATGATGGCAAGATGTCTAGTTATCACTGCTCCAGTTCTGTCAGCTGCTCAGAGCAGCAGTGCCTTCTGTGCCAGCACGTAATTTGGACAGCAAACCAAGACATAAAAACTCAGCGTGAAACTCTATCTGTTACACAAAGCCAAACAGCAGGTATGAGCCCATCAAAGATTTCATTTTAAAGGCACATTTCCTCAGGCACTGGTCAGTCTCACATGGAGACAACCTCAGATTTATGCCACCAGATTATAATTTGGAAAGTCTGATTTATCCTTGTGGCTCAGCCACAGATTTTCTGTGCAAATCCAGGCAAGTTACCTAATATTCCCACGCAGAGTTCTCGCTGTAAAAAACAAGGAAGTACTGCTCTCCAAATCCACCCTGTGTCAAGTGTTCAGCTACAGCAGACTTGGGCCTTGCTGGGGGGAGAGGTGTCCATGCAAGCTTTGTACCTCAAATTCTCCTGTAGACTATGGGGACCTAGACAATGCAGTACAGTTCAGGTCGTGATTCATCTGCTCTATTTTATGTACCTGCTTAAAGTTCAAGAGTTGCCCATTCCTCCCTGATTTGGCTCAAGTGAGATCCGAGCAACCAGTTCAGTTGGAGCAGAGAAACAAATGGAATGATGGGAGAGGACTCCAAACCCATGAACCTACTCAGTACTTAGCCCCATTACTTTCTCATTTTGCCACACCACCTGAAGAGCTAAACTCTAAGTGTCAGGCACTGTACAAACAAAGATTGTATCCTAAAGATCTTACAATGGAGACCACAGTTTAGTTTGGGTCCTGAGATGCCATCATAATAACATAACTTAGCTAAAGCTTGTGAAATATGATCTACCTCCTTAGTATGTTCTGTATCCAGCAGTAAAAATAAGATACAGAAAGCAACACTGTGCAGGAAACATGGCCAGTTGTAGTCTGAACTCCCTGAAATCTCTCCCAATATCCGTTCCATTATCTCTAGGCAACGGAGGTCTGAATGCTGAAGCAGAACACACATAACCAGAAATGCCTCTTGAATGCAGCTTTCCCAGCCAAATTCACGTGTTGTGAGGAAACAAAGAACTGCCATTGGCAGTACTCTGAACCAGGGTGCAAACAGAGGTTTTGACACTGATAATGTATCATTATTTAATACGGTGCTTCATCTCTGTGCTGAACATATTGCAGGTGAGGAAGAAGCAAGGACAACACCTAAAACATTACAATTCATAGTCCCATCATAAACTTAAGCCCACTAGGACCTGAGTGATCTTTCAGTGAAAATATTAAAGAGACCTGTCCGCATCCTCTCCTGTAGCACCTGGAAATGGGCAGGGAGAGAGTAGAGAGTGGGAATATCTTAAACCACTGCAACACAATTTACTAGAGGGCATTTGTCAATGTCTCATGAGACAAGTGCAACTTACCGTAAGAAAAATCTATGAATTTACGTTGCTTTAACATGGGTCCTGTTCGGGATTGCTGTTATCAGCACTTGCCTGCAGCTGTGCAAAGCACAGACATTCCTTCTGCTTGATCCCAAGTTGTGTCTGGTGTACAAATACCCAAGCTCTACACCAGCCACTTGCAAAAGTGCCTCTGCTTGCTCTTGAAAATCTGGCTGTCTCCTGTAGCACAAAACTTCTGAGCACAGAAAACATGGGAATAGGCAAGTTTAACAGGACAGCAGGTCCTTTGTATCTGAAGCACACAAAACCAGACAAATTTTAAAGCATCAGCTCTTTTGAGCCAGTGGCTTTTCTGACAGTATGGGAGGGTCACTGTTTACTATATTATTCTTTGTGGCTGATTTCTCCCATTATTTCTTCTTGGACTGATACAGAAGTCTGATTTTACTTACATTCTCAGAAAGTACAAAGCACTTATGCTGCCACTAACGTATCACCGGCCTTGTCTGGAAAAAAATACTCAAGCAGCTCCACAGGTTTAACTACCACCTTTTATTTTGGTACCATCAAGTACTTAAGTTACACACAAGCAAATACAAAATGTTAGTTGTGAGGACCTCAGTTCTCTCTCTGTATTGTGCCTTCCAAAAAATAAACCCCAGGCATGGTCATTACACGTGTCTGTTAAGATCAGTTGTCTGTTGATTGCTATAGGCCATGGAACACGGCCATCCTATGAGCAAATTTGGTATTTAGCACTTGGAATGAATGGTTCCTCAACAAAAAGCTTTTTCTCTGACCTAACAGTTGTGATTTCCTGAGTTGAGGGCATGATAAAAGGGTAAATAAACACTGAAGAGATTCTGAAAGTAGTAAAGGACTGAAATGGAAGCATCTAGACCCAAGAAGACATTGAGGAAGCAACCATCAAAAAGACATGCACCAGGATGTGGGTTTTTTCCCAGATGTTACAGAATTAAGTTCTTTAATACTATCTCTATGTTTATGGCATATGCAATCTGTAGACAGTAAATATCAGGGCAACAGTTCTTTGGCAGGAATGTTTTCAGGAATTGGAAAGCACTGGTTTGGCAAAATAAATTCACATTTAGTGAAATTTCTCCCCCTCGACCACAGCCCTTAAGCTAATATTACCGTATCCCCTTCCACACCCGGTGCCATTATGTCAGCCACAGCAGGGCTGTAGGCAGAGACACAGCCAGACCACAGGAACTTCGCAGGCTTCTTTCTCCATCTCCGTAGCACAGCTAAGGATCACAGCTCACACTGCAACAAACTCTGTGTTTTTTAACATAAACATCCCTTGGTGAAGTCCTGGTGAGGTCCACTACTCAGACTCACAACTGCAGATTCTCAGGGCTTCCAGCTCTAGTGGAAGGAATTTAGCATCATTCAGCAATTCCTGTTGCAAAACATCTATTATTACTACTGCAAATACTTTGTTTTTGAGGAGAGAGGAAAAGCAACAACTATTTGTCCGTTCATCACAAATTCCTCTTGCTTCTCCAACTTCAAAAGTTCTGCTGGACCTACCCACACCACAAGTAATGAGGGGGACAAAGCCAAGCTCATCTGGGCTTTGTGATTTTAAATTAAAAAAAACCAAACAACCCAACCACCAAGTCCTGGCTTTACAGATAATCAAAGAATAAAAGATCATAATCCTCAAGAGAGGAAACTGTTTAGAAAAACACCACAGTTATCAACATAGGGACCTCAGATACTTTTATGAATGAATGAAAGGTATGATGCCATGAGTATCGTTGTCTTTGATGCACATTAATGCTTTGCACTTGTAACTGTTTTCTCCCTTTATTCTCTAAATGCTTTGCAAATGTGATTAACCATCATCCTGCTCACTTCCAAAGTGGATACTGAACTGAAACAGTGCAAAGAAGCTCTCTGGGAGCAACTGCATCAATGAAAGACAAGCCCTTGCTGCAGGCTAAAACTAAGCCACTATGTGTAGTGCTCATTGATGAGACACATTTGGAGAAAAAAAAAAGGACAAAGCAGCAGGCTACACCTCGGCAAAGAGCACCCTACAACTTAGCTCATGACTGACTGCTTTAAGGCCACAAAGCTCAAAATGAGACAAAGCTCCTGGCTCCCTGCCCTGCTTTCTATTTATGGATTTAAGCCGCTTCTCAGCTATAAAATGACTGAATGTGGCAAATACAACATTTGATAAAGCCTTGACATACCTCAGAGAAGCGTTAAATGTCCTGCTCAGATGTAGTTGCAAGATCTTCACCTCGAAACTGATGCCCTTGAACCCCATCAGAATACATCCCTAACCTTTATACCTTTCAAATCTGACTTTACTGGTAGGAACTGCCCCCCCTTCAATCACATTTTCCCCTCACTTCCAAATCTTTACACTTCCCCTCTAAACCTCACCACATTCTCTCTTAACAGAACTGAAAGATCCTGAGCTATTTCACTCTGCCTTGTGCTTTAGAGCAATGAGAAAAAGCAATGCTTGGACAACTCCCAGGAGCAGCTGGAGAGAGACCAGTCTCTACAAGATGAGACTTCACTTCCGTGTCACAAGATGGAAGATGCTGAACTCCCTGTCGTCTCCTTCTCCAGTCACAGCCAACTGCTTTGATAATATCAATCACCAACAAAGGTTGGTGTTCAACTGTCAAGAACTGGCCCTTAGGGAAGCAATTCCTCAAGAGCCTTTTCTGCAAGGTGTAGCAGAATGTGTCTTCAGTTGTAGCCCATGACCAACAACCCTTCATAACGCATTTAGCTTTTCTGCTTTTGGCTGCAAATCAGAATTACAGTGCTGAAAAGCTCACATCTAAGGGAGGAACAACTAGTCCTTCTAAATACATAACAGCTGCACAAAGAGTATGCGTGCATGAATAATAGATTGCTGATATTTGTACAACTGCAGTTGAGAAATACTCTCCTTCAAGATCCTCCAAAAGGTCAACGCTGCTTCAGAAAGTGCTTATTTTTTGACAAAATGGTAGATCATGGAGATAAGCTCTTTAAAAGATGAGAAGAGGGGAAAATGATTAAATGGCGAACACTCCATTTTGTTTTTCAAAAAGCCCAAATAAGGTATTTCGGTTGAAAGCTCTTGATTATATTTTGGTTACTGAAGCAAGTTTTGGTCTAAAACTGTGTATTTATGTGGTGACTCCTAGTAAGGAAAACTAACAGGAGTTTTATAGCAATTACAGCATGTACCTTAAAATTATTAATGACTGGAATGATGATTAAAGAGGCCTGACTCTCAGGGAACAGGTGCTCAGCAGTTATTCGGAAAAAAATCAGACTAATTCTTGGCCTGTTGGTTTGGCATTCAGATCCTCTCCCCACCCACACCATCCCACAAGCTCACCCCAAATCATTAACTGGCTTAATAATTCTTGTCTTGGTATGGTATTAATAAACACCAAAATTGTCTTTTGAGCTCTAGTTAATTTTGAAAGCGTTTTGGGTTTTGGTTGGTTGTTTTGTTTTTGGGTTTTTTTTTTTTTTTCAATAACACTGGCCAACTAACACTGTTTCCAACACAGAATTTCAGAAATTTCTGAAATTTAACTTCTGCACTAGTTAAACTCTTACTTATCCAACTGTCTTTTGGTTCATTTTAATAAATAGATTTTTCCTGAAAGAAGTTTTCATTTTTAGCCCCTCAAGTCACTACTAAGTGCTTGCAACTCTGAAATGCACTCAGGTTAACAGAGGTTGCTGTATTCTAATTCCCAACTATAAAATAAAAGAAAGGGCCTGGAAAACTGCAGGCTTGGCTAAGAGGCAATAGAATTAGCAAAGACTTTACATGATGCTATCACCAAGCTACAGGTGGAATATCAAAGAGAGTAAGATGCTATAGGAGGGGAAAAAAAATAAAGTTTATGCTTCAATCATATCTTGTGATGTTGCTGTGATAGTCACCATTAAACCTCTTCTAACAAAAAAAGCACTAAAACTGTACTCCCCTGCTTTTCAGGATAGTTCATTGTTTCCAGATCAACTACTAGCAAAGAGGGATTCTTCACTAAAAGTTTTGAATGTCAGCTATGAGAAATCCCTTAAAGAGCCATTTAAAGGAACAATATCAGAGTGGATTACTTCAAATTTTTTTCTTTCTTCTAAAAAAGTCTTCAACCTATATCCTCTTTATTAATTTGCTAGCCTGCATACTTATTTTCTAACTACAAGTTCTCCCTGTGTATTTATAAAACAATTTGTTCAGCTTTGTGGATGGTTCTGAAATAGAACTGCTACTCCTTACTAAAAAGAATAAGGTAGCATAGGGAAAACACAATAATGATGAAAATTATTTAATTGTTAAGCCTCTTATTCTTCAGAAAAAACAGGTTACGGTTAAGGATTTTCCTTGGGTTATAATCCTATCACAATATATTTTGCTGATAATCCCTGATTTGTTCAAAATAGTTAAAAAGAAATATAAAGGTATCTGTATTTTAATCACAGGCTTGATTAAATAATTTTTTTTAATATGCCTGTCTACATTTAGTTAGAAGAATATTTTGTTAAGGACAATGACTATGCTTCTGATGATGAAAATGCATGTTATTAGGGAAGCAGACGGAGTGAAACAACTCTTAATCCAAGTTATATCAATTTATACCTGTTTAAGCTCTTGTGCTTCTTCCTGGGAGATCTTCTCTTGCTTCTGCAGCTGAACCTCATCGTTGTCCATCCCTTCTCCACCTCCCAACAGAGAGCAGGGCTGTACCACTCCTCCCAGAAGTCCTGTGGCTGCAAGAGAAATTCCCGTGGTCAGACTGCCATCTCCTGTACCAATGGGGAGGACTAGTGCTAGTATCAAACTGGTTGACCTCTACTTTGCTCCAAAGCAGTTTGCAAGGGGACAAGCGTACTCAGAGAAGCCTAACCCAAGCTGGCTCGTTAAGCTATGTTCTTCTAGAAAGGATTCAAACTGTATTTTGTACAACACATAACCCAGAGGTGACCAGGCTGCCGAGAGATGACTTAATATTAAAGGCAGCATTGGGAGAATGGGTTGATTTTGGGCTGTGGGGATTCATCTGAACAGAAAGCAAAGCAGCAGCAACACACTCCCAACCAGATAAACGAGGATTCTCCACATGCTGCTTCTTCTCTCTTTAATCTTTTTAATTAAAGAATTTAAAAGTGATGGATCAGGGACAGAGCCCAAGAGTCAAGTCAGCAAACCCCCGAGACAGAAGGGCAACACTGACGCTAACAGCCACCCCCAGCTAAGCAGCGTGGACGCAATCCCTCATGTAACATGCCACCTGTCCTTTATTTAAAGCATCAGCTCTTATTGCAGTATCTGATACTACCCAGTAGGGTAGCAGGGACGTGCTGCAAGGAAAGGTTGTTATTTCTAATGCAGATGGGTGCTAAACACCCGAGACACATCTTGGCTCCTAGAGGCGCTTCAAACATCTCCGAAGCTCTCCCACTTAAAGAGGTACCAAGGAGGAAGATAACGCTACCGCTGCCACCTGTGAGCACATGGTCTGACCCAGCACAGGACAATGACAGAGGCTCTCATGGACTGAAAGCACTTCAGATGCCAGAGCCCACTGCCAGGCCAAAGAGCTCATGCCCAGCTGGCTGGCCAATTGACAGCATACACCCGACCGTTTTGGATAGCATTACTTCCCCACGAAAAGGGAGACAAAAGCTAAACCCAAAGCACCAAATCCTAAATCCCTCTCAAGTAATTACTGCAAACTCATAATCCCTGGAATTATTCAGTTATCAGCCTGAGTCACTGAACTCGGACACCATCAAGATTTAAGACAAGCAAGTCATTCACTCTGCTAGTGTTACCCTGGGCAAATACTCCCCGTATTCAGAGAGCCTAAGAACCAGGCACCGAAAAATGCTGCTTATGGTAAATTACTGTCATGGTGTCCCCCAGAGGACAAAGTGGAGATGGAATGACACACCTTCCTACTGCAGCAAAGAGCCAGAGAAGATTCTTTGTGTTTCTTATCAGCTGAACGTCACCGTATGCTAATTATTTAATTAAAAACAATAAATCTATCCATTTCACTCCATTAATATCGCTGAGGACAATAACAGGAGTGGGATATGACAGACGCACACAAAAAAAATGGGATGAGGAAGGAGATCTGTCATTTCCCAGCAAGTTTCTAGTTTAAAAAAAAGGGGATGGAATGTAATAGAAAAGCAAAAACATATAAAAAGCAATTTTGTTTCATCTGTGTTACACCCAGTTAGACTGGGAGACTCGCTGCCACCACACGAGGACAAGAAGCTACCAAATCTCAAATCACAAAGGGCTGCAAACTCATAATAATGAGAATACTGGGTCACAGGAGTAAGAAGGAAAAATTCAACAGCCTTGAAAGGGATAAAAGACTGCAAGTGCCAGTCTTTGGCTACAGGATTGAGACAGAGCTGCCCTAGATTGTTATAATGCAGATGCACTGTAGGATTTCTTGTGCTTTTTAATCCTGGGTAGCTTTTATCAGCCATTATTGAAGACAGTATTCGCTACGAAAGTACTGGCTTGATCCAGCACGGGAGAACCTCTGTTACAAAACAAACCTCGCTGCTCTGTCCTGAGCATTTAAACCCCCACACGGCTTGGTCTGAAAAAATACAGTCAGGAAAGACATGCAAAGCAACTAAGAATAATTTCAGATAATCTGGTGTGTCTAAAACTCTTCACAAATTCCTCTTCTAGGTGGAATCAAGCCAAAACTCTTAGGAAAGATGAGGGTTTTTTTTTCTATTTACTTATACAAGTGTGCAATATGCACAACTTTAAGGCAGGACTAGTATAAACAGACAGGATCCAGATGAGACGAGGACAGTTGTGGAAAAGTTCACGTCTCTGAGCTGCACCACTGAGGGCAAAGACAGACATATCTCCGTTGCAAGGATATTTCTCCTATAAGTCTCTGAATCAACATTCGTTATCTGAAAATAGACGCCTATATTTTATGTGTACACAGAGGCAGGCATGCATAATATAGACTCCACACACACACCCGTGCTTTTAGGGGAAAAAAAAATAAAAAGAAAAATGAAAAAAATTAAAAATCAGTATTTCCACCATGTGAACAGCCATGGAAAAAACCCAGAGGTTCAAAGACAGTCCGTGACTGCCATCTTGCGACAGAAGACAGATGGTGACAGGCTCCGGGGAAGGAACAAACAGGGTTTTGGTGGAGCTGGAGAAGTCAGGATTTCCATAACCTCCAGTTTTCTTTACTGACATTTCCAAATTAAACAGTCAAAATGCAGGTGGGGGTAGGAGAGCAATATCCTTGACTCACTGACTCAGATGCAAACAGAGCAGAGCAGTGGGAAATTAAGCATAGTAGGGCTGTATAACCAATTATTTTATGTAACCAGTCTTAAGACCATCAGGAACTGAACACCAATTTGTTGGAATAACTCAGCGCTTAAGAAACCAGCAGGTTGTTTTTCCTCTAAGTTGTTGTGCTGACATTTTAGTGCCAGATGCCCAAGACTTACTTCCTTAAAAATTAACAAGCTTTTCCAAGCTATGGCCCTTGACAACTCATCAACAAGAGGACATTTTCCTCCCTGCTGAAGCCCAGTTTTAGCTCCGTGCACAGAAATAGGTTCATCTATTGTTCTATTGTATCACTTTTCTACTTGTTTTTAATACACTGGCAATAAATTCATCCATCAATTTGTTCTTTTGTCATCAACAGTTAGGAAAAAAAAAAAAAGGATTCAGGCGTGTTCATAGAAATAAATTCCTAACAAGACAAAAATTCACCAGCTCTCCCAATGAATCCAGGGTTGGATTACAGAAACAAAAAAACAAAAACAAAAAACAACAAAACCACACACCTCCATGGAATTTTAGAAGTAATAGTAGTAAGGAATGTCACTTATTGTTGTGAGAGTTTCAGTCTACTGTGCTATTTTAAAACGATCAAACTAGCATTCACCTAATCTGAGACCTAAAATCTACTAAACACAAACACCTGAGCTCACCCAATAATAAAATTACATTTTTTAAGCCATGAAAATTAACATGTTTATCTTATTTATAAACTTGTCAGACTGGAATTTTGTTTGAAGCTTTCCACAATTAACTGAACAACAGGTTTAATATAAATATGCTTCCAGCTACAAACTGACAAAGGAAAAATAGCAGTGACAGAGGACTCTGAAGCATGCAGTCAGGAGAAAAGAATGGATTTCTAATGACCCTTCCCCACAGAGTGGCACAATACAGAATAGGTGACCACAGGAAAAAGAATGATATTGAGTTAAAACACAGGCCAGTAGCTGAGACTCAAATTAAGCTAATCCATTCACAAAGTGGTGTGGAGTTAGTGACAACACCAGTTGAGAGCACAATGTTAAAGGGGGCTTGGCATGTTCCAGCTGTCAGGCTCCTGAGGGACACTCAGCTTCAGCATCTACAGTCACAGGTTTTGCTAATGTAGTTGGGAGAAAGTAAATCCAACTAAATTTAAAAAAGAGCCACACATTTCTGTCATCTCTAGCCCCTCTCTCTCGGCAAGAGGGTCTAAAGTCACCTGGCAGTTATTGCTTGCCTTTTATGATCAGCATGGTCTCACTGTTTGGGCAGGGGGGAGAGGATTTGCCTTGTAAATATTGTACACTATTTTGAGTTTGAAAACTTCTGATGCTTATTGTTACTGCTTACAGATGGATTAGTTTGTCTGTCACATACCTGCTTGCCAAATGGAGGTCCCCAAATCCACCTGAGGAGATTTCCTGGCACCAACAAATCCTAGGGCATCTTCTAAAAACTGTATCTTCTTGCTAAACTGCATCTCCAAGATGGGGATTGCTTCTGGCATCTTTGCTGACAAGAGCCGGTAAGAGGTGTCGGGCTTCCCAATAAATCTCTGACGGACACTGATTTCATATGGCGTATGAACTCTGATATCATCTACATCCCTTGATTCAAACCGGTGAATGACCTGAGAATTGCAGTCACTGATTTCCAGGCCAGAAGCGAAAAGTGTGAGTTTTCCTGGCTTGACATTTGAGTCTGTTCTGTGGGTGATAATAACTGGAATTCTCATTATGATTCCTTCCTGGTTCTTCGAATCGGAAACTGTGGCGGTTTCCTTTGGCTTGGTTTCCAATGGCACTTTCCAGAGCTTGCTGCTAAATGGCCACCAAGAAGGAGATTCAAGCTCAGTCAACAACCTAGGGGAGAAAAGAGAGTGTTAGAAGAGTGAAAGCCAGTAGAAGGGTCATGCTACCCCACCAGTTCAAAGCAAATTACTGCAGACACAAAGATTTCTTAATACTGAATCCAGCCCTCTTATTTCACTCATCAAACCTATTCACAGCTTACTAGGATTCATCAGGTTTAAAACCCAGCATTTCTTCATTTGCTAACGTGTTGGAAAGTGGTCCCAGAATCTCACTGTTCTGATGCAAGAAATCCAACTTCCAACTGGATTTATTCAGGCCAATTTAGACCCATCTGTTCTTCAGCTAACACTGCCTTTTACCTCAATGTTTCCACACCTGGCCATCACCACCACTGCATTTTTCTTTTCTTTTCTTTCATACCTCAGGCCCATAGTCTGACACCACCTTTTACTTTGCCCCCACTCTCAAATTCCCACTGCCAGTTAAAGAGTGCAAGGCTGAGGCTGAAAAGTCCAGCAGAGACTGCCCACTGGCATCCAGCATCTGCCTCACCATCAATGCTAGCATAGCTCCTGACGTAGACAGGCCTCCTTGCTGGGAAACTGGTGCCTCACCTTAAAGGTAACTGGACTCACTTGATGGAGGAACTAAGCAACTGGTCCCAGCAAAGACCACTATATAGCCAGAAATAACACAGGCAGTCAATCCCTTTATTTCTAAGCAAGAAGATGCACCTAAGCAGACACCTGAGTTTATCAGCTACAGGCAAGAAAGATGGAACACGCTGTTAGGAAGAATCAATGATCTAGAGGACACAATCCTTCTGTTGTATTTTCTATCAGCATAGCCCATTCCCCTTTTCTGACATCCTCTCCCAAGAAAGGAGAATGATCACAGATATCTTTGGGTCTAAGCCTCACCACTACTCTTTTCACCAAAAAATGTGAGAGAGGGAAGGTGGTAGTTTTGGTCTGATTTTCCCTGTGCTGTGCTGCCTATCTGTTAACACTTCCAAGTCTAGACAGGAGTTAGAGGCAGAGCCACAGTCAGCATCTATGACCCTCCGTTTCTTCTGCTCTCCTCTCATCCAAACCCATCCTGCCAGCAGACAATCCTGTGTTTCAGGATGACTCAGCCTCAGTGGCTGGAAAGAAATTTTGGGGCCAGCTACATCTCCCTGTACAGCCAACAGTAATTTCATATGCCCCTACTCTGTTCCACTGTGCAACCAGCCACCTCTGCCCCCCACCAGCAGGCTCTGGTACCCACCTCACATCTGAGCTGAAATGGCTTGTCTCCAGTTGCAGGCAGACACAGGAAGAGGCAAATCAACCCTCTGGGATACATCCACTGCTCAAACTACCCTACCCAGTCCCCACTGGAAACAGCAGTGAGCTGACTGGAAGCATCCCACAAACCAAACCATCCTGCAGGCAACTAGTCTGATCAGGATGTTTTAAATGGAGATTTCTCAGCCCACCCCTCAGTTACTGAAGAGAAGAGGGAAGCCATCGCTGGAGGCACACACGGATTCTCAACTAATAGGAGTGAAGAATTTAAACCAAACAAAAAGAAAGCTCTAAGGAAGTTCAAGCCAGATCAGAATTATGTGCCCCCCAACCCATAAATGCCTTAAAGACTACCTAGTGGTAAGGCATGTGTCACTGTCATGGTAGTTGTAGTAGATGCTTCTAATGAAGCCAGATGACATGCAATAAAATCTTTAAACACTCATCTTATTGATGCTACAAAAGACTATTTACTGACTTAAATCCTAGAGATGTAAGCATTATCAGACCAAAATACAAAGTACTACTGTTTCATTGCCATTTTGGAGAGCCAGCTTGATTTAATTTGCTTTTAAATTTACTCTAGAAAGGTACTGCCTAATAAAATATGCATCACAGCAGTGCTGCTCTCAAGATACTTTTTGTAATGATTTATTTTCCATGAGAGAATCAGAGTGTGTATACAGAAAACTTTGCAATTTTAAAATCCTGTTTAATTTGGCTGCAGACAAAGTCTAATCTGAAAGAGGAAGCTCTAACTGAACAGGCTTTGTTTACTAGCCATCAAAGTTCTGCACTGGCTTCAAAACAGACCTACTTAAAGAAATTCGTCTGCTAGGAAAAGCAGAAAAAGTCATACTGAGAGTCAACCACTGAATTCATGGATAGTGGAGGAAGAATGAATTGTTCCAAGAATCTACTCCCAACTAAAGCATGAACATCAGATATTTATGTACATAGCATGCAACATGAGTAATGGGTCTGGAGCAATTCACTGCCCTCTGAAAATGCTGCAACACTCCTTAAAAAAAAGGAGGGAGGGGAAAAAAAAAAAAAAAAAAAAAAAAAAAAAAAAAAAAAAGACTGACCAAAGGAGATGTAACAAAGTTCTACAGTAACAGAATTTGAAATGGCACGGTATCATAGATTTAGGATGAATTCTAAAACTATGAGGTTCAACTTAAGTTCAACACAGAGAATGACTGAAAAAGCCCTAGGCTCTGCTAGCACACACCACCTTCCAAATTAAAAGCCATGTTCTAACCTACCTGCAGTAACTAAACAGAAGCAAATGACCTGATCTCATTTCTACAGAATGCAAAGCACGTCTTCTGTCCTCTTGGGGTATGAAAGAGTTACAAGAAGGTACTTTAGGATAAGAACAGGTTATGTCTGTGTCTTAACCTGTGAAAAGTGTCATTCAATTCCTACTGCAATATGGGTTCACTTCATCAGATGCACCGTGAGAAAAGCATGTGTGTTCACTTACTGAAAAGCAGCTGCAATGTGACAAGTCTTAACCTCCATTTACACTGTAGTAACTTATTCTGGATAGCTTTAAGCCTTAATTTTTATCTCTTTATCCCTTCACCCATCTCCTCCCCTCTTTCCCCAGGGACTGACATCCTGGTTGAGCAATGTCTGATTTACAGTCAAGATTTTGCTGCTGCACAGCCCTAACAAAGGCTCCAGCCAACTTCCCTGGCCTTCTACGGAGGAGTCAACCCTCTGTATCAACAAATAACTCTATAACCGGTCCTTGTGTACAAATGAAAATTTGCAACCAGAGTACCTTGTCCTCTAATAGTAAAATATTAGAAAGGAATCAGTGAATCTGGCTTTCTGTCTATGTTCGGTCTTTGAACATCTGCTAGCATGTCAGACTCAGCTCTGCTTATCTGCATGCAAGTGCGCTGAAAGCAGCTGTATATACCCAGGCATACACAAAAAAAACCCACACATGCAGGCAAAATAAAGTTAATCAAAGTTTTAAACATATGAAAGTAGATAAACAGGCCTGGTTCTTTTTATGAAAAACACCACCACCAAATGGGTTTTGCTCATATAACCTTGAGCTAGCAGACACAAAAGTTTGTTACCAATGTTTCCTTCAGCACAAAATCTGCTACACATACCAAATAGTCCTGCATGATATTATCCATGCAGCTACATCTCACCAAGTTTCTAAAGAAAGCAAGAGTCAAAGAGCCTTTAACAGTCTGAATTACCTAACCAGTAACAATCAAATGAATTTCAATCACGGTTTTCCTCATTTTCTACATTGGTTAGGGACATGAAGAAAGATGTCATCAGTTTAAGCGAATTTGGCAGGGAAGCACCTTTATCAGAAAAAACACACACACACACACAAACTATGATAGAAAACTAAGAGTTACAACTCCTCAAAAAACACAGTGCAATTAAAACACAGCTTCACTAATGGCTTCTGGGCTGCATTTTAGTCTGCGAGCAAGCTGGCCAAACTCTTCATGCTGTAGATAAAACAGAATCTCAGCTAACATTTGGTCAATGCCTTCCTTTATTTTTATATTTTTAAATCAAAGCATCTTTGCTTTGAATCTCTTCAGATTCATGAGGACAAATAATACCTCCCAGTACGTCTTAACCCAAAACAAAACTCTCTTCCAAAAACAATGAGCAGGTATTTATTTTCCTACTCATTGTTTATTGCTACAGAACTTTAAAAGCTATTGCTAAAGTTTTCAGTTATCTTGGCTTTTCATTAAAGGGTATGGAGAATATCAACAGAATCACTGTGAAATCAACACTTTCTTTTAGACATGATATCCATTGAAAAACAGATGCTTCTTCCAAAAACAACTAGTTTGAACTTTATTGTGTTGTTTCTTCATGAAGGTGTTAGAGCTTCTATAAAGACACTCATGGCTATATATCTTCAAACATTACAGTATTAATCTTAACCTTACTGTCTATTTTGGACTGCTATCGAATCCAACCTGCAGCATATAAAATAGCATACAGGAATTCACTTCAAATATTAATCATTAAAGTCATAACATTCTGATTAAGCCACCAATCATTTACTATTCACATTGAGTTCTGCAACAGCTAAACTTAAGCAACATCTCAAATGTGCTCCAAATCTATTTCAGTTGTCTAAAAGCAGTACTTGGTGGCTATTTTTTTTTTTTTTTAATACAGTGGCTAAAGTGCCTGATTGAGATTACCACAAATAGTCTAGTACTGTCTCTCAAGTTCTTGCACCACCACACTTTGCAGACAAAGCTCAGCAGTTCCATGTTGCTCAACACTGCTCGTATTTTCTTCAAAATATATTTATTCCACCTAGACCTAAATGCAGGGAGTATTCCACAGAAGGTTAAAAGCAGTGCAGTTTTATAGCACAAATAAAGGGGTGCTGCTTCTACAGCCATTTCCCTGACTACATCCACACCACAGACCCAATCCTCACTGCTGTGCGTAGCTGGGAAGTAATTTCTTGTGATGTAAAGGGCAAAGATAAAACCCTCAACTACACACACTTTGTATGCAAAAAGAGCCTCAAGAGCTGACTCTGACGCACAAAGAAAGGAGTACAATCTACTTGAACTAAAGATTAATTGGTGCTCTCTCCTGATAACTCTAAGAAACTGTCTCCAAGTCAGCAGCCCACCTGCCATACTCAACATTTCCTTTGAAAAGAACCGGAAAAGCAGAACTGTGGTTGTGTTTGCTGTGGAACAGCAAAACAGGCTGGTCCAAGAACGGCCAAAGTAACCAAACCCAACTTCAGTATCTGTCATTTATGCATATGCTAGGACATCTACTAAAAATGTGAATGCCATACCTTGTCCTTCAGTGGGGACATTAATTTGCATCTCTTTCCCCTAACTAGTTGCCTATTCTCTCAAAACTTACAGGTTGTTAATATTTTGGAGATCTCTATCATTTCTGCCAGTTGTGGTTGAGACTCACATGGGCTTGAAAAGTTATTTGAAGGACAGAGGACAGGTATATATACACAGACAACTTCACCAGGGTGAAAAAGTGTCAAAGAGAAGGGAGGACAGAAATACAGAAGCATCTTATAACAAGAACATCCACAGAGGACCTTCACAGGCTTAAACTTTCAGTGAAAGTCAACAGTTTAGTTTCCTAAAGACCTTTGTGGATATGCCCCACAAATTTCAGGTATCGCGATGCAATCCCACAAGCAGTGCTTATCTCAGAGGATGCTACAGTACCATACCTGTCTGCTACATCCATATCCCCTTCGATCTTGTTGAGTCCTCTCATGATGTTATCAAACTGCTCACCCTGGTAATGCAGCACTTTTGCTGTGTCCTCCAGTCGTTTCTGTGATCCAGTCAATAACCCCGTCAGTTCTTTTCCCTTCGTTGACTGCAAAGCTGCTGCTTCTGCTCCTGCAGCTTGGCTTGACAGCAACTGCTCCCTCCAGAAGTGCTCAAGGATGTTGAATACCACATTTCTGTTGGGTTGCAGAGAACTGAACCAGTGCTTGGTATTATTCTCTAAGATGGTAAGGGAGCTGAAGATTAAATTTGAAGATTCCTTCTTGATCTCACTAACACTAGAAAGATGGAAGTCGACCAGAAGCTCCCCAGTCTTGTCAGCTGTAAATTTGATTGCAACAGGAGTCAGCGAGAGTCTGCCAGAGACCCATTGTTTTCTGGTGTCCAAGTAGTAAGAACAAGGCCAGCTATGGATACGTATGTCTTCGTTCATCAGCTCGCCGTTCAGATCCTCTTCTTCAAAAGCAATGCCCTCAAAGCCAGAAGGAGAAACTAGAATGAAAGAGAACATAAAAAAAGCAAGAATCCTTAGCAACATATAAAAGCGGACATTAAAACATGCTCAAATAATTAATCCCATCCACAGTGGGCTTCCAGTACTTTCACTGTAACCTTTCAGGTGCATACACAAGATAGATTGGGAAATGGCTGCAGATGGGTTACAAAATTGGGTAAGCATTTCTAACCATCCAAATATTTCCTTCAGAAACGCTCACCCTTTCCGAACAGGACTGTCAATATTATTGTCCACCCCGTTATAAAAAGGGGAGGCAGTACTGTTAGGTTTCAGCATGTGATTTACAAGAGCACAAACTTCAAATGACTATTGCATTAATACCCTGGTATTTAATAACTGCTGTGCAGTTTTGGACAGGGGAGGTGCTTTGTAATTCAATTAGTCCATATGTTCACACACATACGCTCAAATTTTTGGGTGGAGGGAAACCTACCTAATCGTGAAAATCTATTAGTAACTTTTCTGAGGCTTTCACATACCCTTTTCACTGAAAAGTGATCATATGAAAATTTTTCCATTCCCAAACCTCATCATCAGGCGCAGCTTCCCATAGACCAACAGGTACTGAAGAAAATCCAGAATATACCAAAATGCAAGTTCACCTACATGTATCTGCAACAATCACAACAAATAACTGGTCCTTCCCCTTCCACTCTGATACCTCAACATCCAGGTATGTTAAGAACACACCCAGAATATCTATCCAATGTATCCTACAGTGCAGGTGAAACTATAGCCACCATTGACCAGAACTCACAATCATTAAAGAGCAGAAACACCCAGCCACAATTGGATAAATATGCTTCAGAAATCATCACTATCTCGAACCATCACTCTTGGTCTCAGGAGAGATTTACAAAAATACCTATCTTATAAAACTCAAGTGGATATTGGAACTTCTGGTAGACCCCCACAGCCAAAATAAACCCACCAAATCTGTAGCATTTGTTCCATGGAATACTCATTGTTGCTCAGTTACTATCAAAGATGTCTGGAAATAGGAGCTTGGGAAGAACTGGAAAAAAACCTAGCAGCACTGCTGGGAAAACCTTAACTGACCCAAGTGGAAGTTAAGATGAAAAAGGTGCCATAGTGGTATGCTGCTAGCCTGGTATGCTGAGCAACTCCACACACATGATAGCAGAGCATGCTGCAGCAGAGCTGGCAGAGGCTGGTTTAAGAGAGCCAGGAGAACTGACTCTGGTCACTCAGCATGAAGGGACACAATGTTCAGGGCAACGGTGACTTCATAGCACCTCTGTGACAGCCCATGTTTTCCCAGGAGCCTGTGATGCTATTTGATGACATAATGTTAATCCTATAGGACTTGCTCACAGATATCTGGAATCCCATCAAGAAAACAAAGAGCTGTCATATGCCTGAAGCCTGGCTTGTTTACATCAAAACAACCTCAAATCTGGAACAGTAAATTAAATGAAAAATATCTGGAATGGCATCTTCCACACTTCCAAAGAGGCTTCTTGTACCCAAGGGTCAGATTGTTTCCTGTAACATCTCCTTTATAATACTACAGTTGTCAGCCTGAACACTGAAGCCCAATTACGTTCCACAACTACTTTGTCAACACCCATTGTGTAATGGTGATTTAATTACTCGCATATCCATTATCTTCTCAAAGCCTTTGATGTATCACAGCACAATTTACAGCTTAGTACAATAATATTATCTCAGGGTGTCCTGCTACTTGTATAGAGCAATAAATGAAGTTAAATCTCCACGGAAAAATCCCCAGTTAGGTTAACACTGATGCAAATTACACCTTTTGACTTCTGTATGATCTGTTGCCCTTAAGGAAAAGTCTAAGAATCCCAACGCAAATAAAAAAGCTAATCGACCTTTTTCAGGTAGCACTGGCGTGAATTCCTGAAGATTTCCTAGTGCTTTCAGGATGGTGCATCATTAAAATCCTTTAAATAGAGTGCTCCAACTCTGACTCCAGTTTCCGTGATGTCTTTTATTAAATATATTCAAAACTCCAGTATTACTTATATAAGGAATACTCATGGCATGTCATATTCCACAAAAATCTTTGCTTTGGGTTTCATACCTTATCTCCATGGCTTTATGAATTTTAGTAATGCAAATGGGAAGAAAAAAAAAAGGAAAAAAGAAAAAAAAAGCTGTAAATCTACAAAGCAGCTGGAGTTTAACATGAAAATTTTCAATCTGTTTCAGCCTAACAAAACCACATTCTTAGAGAAATCACTTTGCACTGTACGATGGGCCAAAGAGATGGGGGAAAAGCCCACAGAAATCTGATTTAAATTAGTAGCTATAATCAACAATGATAAGTTCTACGAAATATTGTTTCTCTCTCAATTGTTTGCTACATAATTTCAAAATTTAGAAAAAAATCTAAAAGCTCTGGCCTCAGTTCCTGCATCTAGAAAAAGAAGGCAGTTCCTCTAATACAGTGAGTTTAGATCAGACATACCTGATGGAGAGAAAATTTTTCCAGCCTGACTGAGCTTTGCAAGTAGCCAATTATTATAATTTCTACTTAAAGGGTATTTTCTTTCTGCTGTTCACAAAGAAACAAGGAAAAGAAAATACTTTTTATCAACCAGTCAAATGTGACTGCAGAGAAAGTGTTAGCAGTGGGATTCCACAACAGCTAGAAGCAGAACAGTGGTTTTTACAGGATACTTGAAGTGGAAAATGTTTCTAATACAGATACGCAGTTGTGTGCTAATAACAGTGTACTTTTTGGTCCTATTTCTAACAACTGTCTCAGTTTAAGCAACATAAATTACACTAGTGCTGAATCAATGATAGCTGAAACTAAATCATGTTACAGCTTTATTTATCTGGATTTACAAACTACAAATCCAAATTAAGTTTAACTGTTTGACACTGCCTAGATATGAAGTAAATACAATAGCCAACAGGTGATAAGCAAAAATAAACATCTTGTGTTACGCCCTCAAGCTCCTAGCAGCCTAAATATACTGCAGAGGCAAACGAAATTTACTGAAAAAACTCACATCAGACCCATGGGAAAAAAAAAAATAAATATTAAGCAGCATCCTCCCAATTGATCAAAACAGCACGTCACACCCAGGAAAGCAGCAGATCCCAGCCCATATAAATTAGTTTCCACCCCCTTCCCCCACCCTGTGCAAGTCTTTGCCACTTACACTAGACTAGTTTCTAAAAATCTCATAAATATCCGCATGCTGCTCACAAGAAGCTGTTGCCCTGAGATTTCGTTTGCTAAATGATGTATATAAATAATGATGAAACCAAGACACTGAAAGATTATACGCCTTGCAGAGGATCACAAGGGAAACCTGGAACCAAATGAAGGTTTCTTAACACACCCTGCTGGGACAGGCACTACAGAACATAATGTCATCTGAAAAACAACTCCTAGACCCTGCTAACAGCCACAACCACCTTCACTCAGGCACACTCCTTGCCTCCCAGTTCTACCAGGGAGGCAAGGAGAAATTGCAAACAAGGAAATGACTCTTAAACTTTCGTAAAACCTCAGCCAGAGCCCATTTTCACACACTAAGAGCTCCACAAACTCTCTCCAACCACCAGCAGCTCCCCATCAAGACAGCATTTTCCCTTTAGCCTGCTCTGTACCATTAAGGTTGTGAAAATATTAACGTCTGATGCAGTCTCACGACCATGCCATAAAAAAAGATCTTCCTAAACCATCTCTCAAGCTCCTTACCTCTATCTGTAGATGCAGAACTCTCAGGCAGCTTTTTGCAGGCTGCTGCTTTTACAGAACTGTCCATCCGTAGGTAGAATTTTTTCCCCCCTCTGAGTTATTTCTTTCTCTTCAAAGTCCAAAAGAACAGGTAAAAAATCCTGAAGCTAAAACAAAAATCCTACTATGCCCCTTACCAAAAGGAAAATATATAAATACTTGAGAATGTATATTTAACCCTGAATCTAAGAGTAAAACAAGTCCTCTCAGTCCAGGAGAAGAAATGAAGCAGTCACTTGACCTGTGTATATATATGAGTACATGCCTTAGGTCTTATGACTTTTGATTCACCTGAGATCTTAAAGGCTTTTCCTGATAGTCAGCTCCTTTCTGTGCCTGAGGCCAGAATTTCCAAGAAAGAATGTATCTGGTAATTAAATCCATTCATTGTTCCAGCATATTTTCCCCCATTAGCATCAGATCTGTACGACTTTTTTCTTTTTCTTTCCTCTCTCTCTCTCTCTCTCTCTCTCTCTCAGAGAAGAAATTTAAACCTTGCAGAAATACAGATATACTTAACGACAACCAAGACTGATTTTATTCAACAATTAAAACAAGCACCAATGGTGTAGAACATAGATACTATTTATGAACATAAAACAGCATACTATAATTTAACACAAGACTTCCAAGAGTTCAGTTAAAACAGATGAGAAATTTTACCAACATTAAATTAAAAAAAAAAGAAGAAATGGTCACAACTATTTGAAATTAACTAGAAAAAGGCATTAAATATGTACTTTACCTATGACAGTCATGCACTGTGTTGTGTAATGTCAGGCATTAACCTGTGATTGTGATTTTTGAGCAGCTAAAAACCATCATTATCCTATTACTTTTGTAACTCCATTCTCCTCTCAGTCTCATCTACTGGCAGCACTTTGCTTTTTATAAAAAAAACAGAATTTTGCCTCTGCTTCTCTCTTACCAGCTTGTCCAGCAACTACATGGAGAAGCCTCATCATACTTGAGCTGTGCAATGAAAAGCAATGTTAAATACACCAACTTCATCTCTGATGTAAACAATGAACTCACCGCTAAAGATGAAATAGCTCAGCTACTGTCCTTCAAAATGAAATTATTTTTACCCCCATATTTCCTAAAGCTTTGACAATCCCATTTCACAAACGCTGAGATAGAGGCCTTCTGCCACTTACACAGCTGTAAGGAACTATTACACAGCTATAAGGAACTATTACTCAAAATTCAGTGTCCCTCTTCCTCTCATCACTTTATTTTGACCCCAGCACCTGAAGTTCAGCATTACATCAAACACCATTCTAATCCTCCTAAAATATGACTAGAAATCCCTTATATCACAAGACATGGAATATTCATAGTTTTGTAAAATACACTGAAAAAAAGCCTCACCTGCAATAAAACAGACTATTTCAGTATTCCCACCCAGTAAAGAACAAAAAAAAATAACACACACACACACACCCCAAAAACCAAAACAACCTACACCAAACAGATCTAAATCCTTTAGAAGACCATGGAAAGGACTAGGAAAAAACAAACAAACAAAAAACAACAACAAAAAACCCCCACACCAAGTGTCTTTAAATTACTTGCAAATACAATCAAGAATAAGTTTATAAACCTGAGAGGGTTACAGTCCTTAAACCACTTCCCTGTATGCAGTGGAAGAGACATCTAATTGATTTCACAATAAATTTCTTCATATTTTAAAAAGAAATACATGTTTGCCTACACATTTGTTTACAGACCAGATGACACATTCGGTCTCTCCCAATCTGAGCTCCCCAACATCAAGACGTTATCCACATCCTGTAAATCACCTCTCTTTTTTTAATCAAACTTTGTCATTTTGACACATCTGCCCCCCACAACCAAGTGCAGTCCTATACACAGCTACACACAACATCTTAGAGCAAGAACTAGGATTAGGAGCAAAGAGATATGGAATTTTATTTCCAGCAGCTTCACCACAACATTGTATAAATTCTCTAGCTAATGCATAACTCAGTGGCTGCTTCTATAAAAAGGAGGTGACTCACCTTCTCTTGTGAAACACTTTGAGATCATTCAATGAAATGTAAGCATTACTAATTATGCCAGGCGCGAGGAGATGCTACACAAACTGGGAGAAGGTGCTGTCAGCTCACAAGCAGAACAGCGTCCCTTTGCAACACGTCCACCTCAGAGCCTCCAAAACAGTCACAGATTCTTCTCATCTGCCCTCGGTAATTATCTGCAGAACATTTCTGCACGTTTCTAAATGTGTTGGCGTTTGTTTACTTTTTCTCCTCCTTCATGGTTGAAGTTTCCATAAGGTTTCTATCTTTGGTGGTTTATTCCCAAAGCTACCATCTGGCAAATGATGAATTTAACGCTCCTGTGAGCCCAACAATCGTCATAATAAACATGCTCATAAGGCCCATCAAGTGACTCACCCCTCTTTTTTAACTGAAGGCTTAAGATGCAGTTCCACCAGGTTTCTAAGTCTACAGCTCTCCAAACGGTGCTACAAGACACAAAGCACATAGGGGTGACCCTCCAAGAGCTGCAGCAGGCAAACACATAGTACCTCTTTACTATGGCACACAGAGAAATTCAGTGCCCCTTGTCTCAAAAGATCACTGATCCCCATTGAACAACTCAAGACTGAGGGGCTTCTCCACATTAACATGTTTCCATTCCTCTGTGGAAAAAACCATTTTGATCCCACTCCATTTCTGATACAAAACAACTTTAGAAAGACTAAAGTCCCACCAACCTCTCTCAAATACATTTAAGTGTGGGATTGCTTCAGTTCCCACCCTTTAACCCACATTAGCCCCTACAGCATCCAGGTTAAACCTCATCAGCCTTCCTTTCAATCTTGATGCTGTCTCAACCTCTCCAACCCAAAACACAGACACATCTACGCTTCCCAAACCTTTCTCCCCTGCACCCCTAGGGTACCCTGCCCCACATCAGGGATGAACCCTCATCCATCCCCCTTCTTTCCTCTCACAACTTGCTCCCTTTTCCTTCCCCAATGTCATCCCTAAGACTACTTCCTTACTCCAAGATAGAACTCCACTCCCTCAAAAAACCTACTTCCATCCCTTTCTTTTCCTTTTTCCCAGTACAAAGTCTTCTTCCTCACCCCAAACACAACAGAGTCACCTGCTACACCAGATCTTTCCCCAGTCCCTGCCCTTTTTCAAATACCAGCAGAGATCCCATTCTTTCTCTAGTCTTACTAGGAAAAAACATAGGTCATTCACCCCAAATCCTCCTCTCCCTCACTGCTAGGCCAGGCTCCATCACAATCCTCATCTCTCTCTGCCACAACTCTAGGGCAAACTGATCTTGAGAGCTCTCTGATCTCCTCTCCCTGGTATCTGGTGATAGAACTTATGGGAATGGTTCAAAGCTGGAAGGTTTAGCCTAGATATTAGGAAGCATTTATTTACCAAAAAGGTGGTTAAACACTGAAACAGGCTTCCCGGAGAGGTGGCTGATGCCCCAAGCTTGTCAGTGTTGAAAGAGGCGTTTGGACAATGCCCTTACCAACATGGTCAGTCCTGAACCGGTCAGGCAGTTGGACTAAATGATGGCTGTGGGTCTCTCCCAGGTGAAACAGTCTGTTCTATTCAAATCCCCACACCCCCTCTCCGTGCTTACCCTTTCTCTAAGTCAGATGACACCCCAAATCCCCATTCCCGTTAACTCCACCACCTCTAAGCCGGACCCGCATCCCCATTCCTCCCCCCGAGGCCAGACCCACACCCCCTCTCGCTGTTTACCTTTCCTCGACACCCCAATCTCCATTCCCGTAACTCCACCACCTCTAAGCCAGACCCCCATCCCCATTCGTCCCCTCCCCAGGCCAAGCCCCAACCTCTCCACCCTCACCCTCCTCTCCAGCTTAGGACAAACCACCCTTCCCAGACCCCTACCCAGACCCTACCAACCTCCACCTTTCCTCCGAGCCTCTTTACACCCTTCCCGGCCTCCCCCCATGCCCTCAAGCCCTGTCTCTTATACA
>NW_020799095.1:2036978-2047565 GCF_003259725.1 Athene cunicularia
GGGGCTCGTCTGTTCCGCCACCGCCGCTCTCCCTGGGGCCCTGCCCCGCGGGCGGTGGGGGTGAGTATCCGTCCCCCGCTGTCCCTTCGGCTTCCGTGGGCCGCGGACGCGCCGAGAGCCCGACGCGGGGACGGCGTGTGCGGCGCCCTGCAGCGTCCGGGTCTCCCCCCACTCCCCCGAGCTCAACCGCCTCATGGCGGCCCCTCTTCTACCTCTGAGCCCCGTGGTCTCCCCTTCGCCCCCAGTGTCTCCCCTCTCCCGAAGCCCACCTCTGCAGGGCATGTGGCCTCATTTGCCTTCGGGCCTCTTCCCTTCCCAGGTACCTCCCTCTTACTATTATTTACCTTTTTTTATTATTTTTTTATTTATTTATTTTTTTTAAACCTGTAATTTCTGTCTGGCCCATAAAGAAAAGCCCGGGGAGGGTGGGTGGTACCAGAGCTTATCTCCTGACAAAAGAGTGAGCTCCAGTGCGGTCGCTGGGCTGCAGCAGTTTCCCAGTACCCCAAATATTTAGGGGGTTTCCTTCACCCCCACAATGAATTCGTTTAGCAGGGATATCCCACTGAATTTAATGTTTCTGCTGTTTTAGAAGGAACCAGCCTTCATTGGTCGTCCCCAGAGAGCGTGGTCGCCCTAGCAAGAAGGTGACAAGGAAAAAGCAACATCTTCACCATCCGTAGGGTGACTTTGTTGTCAGATATCCCACCAGCATTAAACTTTATAACCTATGGAAGATCCTAATTAGCCCAATGTGGTGGGATGCACCTGCACGACTTCTTGTTTCACCTCTGGCCATTTATATTTTCCTGTGAGGTTTTCATGGATTTAGAGACTCAAATCATGTTTTCATGCAGGATTTTTGCCATAGCATAACAGGCTAGCATCTGGTCTTGGCTAAGCCAGGAAGGGTATCCAGGCTGCATGGACAGGGCAACATTTGCCTGTTCCACTGCCTTTTTTCGTGACTACAGCAGTTCATCTCAGGGTGCATTCTGCCTCCCCGGAGGACACGTTGACTTTATTGAAAAAGTAGAATCATTCACCTACTCGGATTTTTTCCGGGATTATTTGATTCCCAATCATCCCTGTATTTTCTCAGCTAAATTCACTGAAGACTGGGCCAGCAGGAGAAATTGGGTTAATTGGGATGGAAAGCCTAACTTTGATTACCTTCTGCAGAAGTTTGGTAAGTCGTAGCATTTTTAATACCTAATTAAAACACGTATGCTAAATTACTGTTTTATTTTTCATCTTGGGAATGGAACTGCTAGACAAATCCAAGCAAGTTCAGACTTTTTTTCTAAGTTAATACATTGATCTTCTATACATACTCACACTTTATGTTTTTAAATAAATCAAAAAGTGTTGTATAGTTTAATCATACCAATTTATATACCTGCTTAACATTAACCAGAGGGGCAGCCAGATAACTTTCCCCAGGCAAGGGGCAGGTATTCTGTAGTTACAGTGAAATATCTCTTTAGGCTGTAAAATGTTACTATATTTAATAGGAATCAATACCCCAATCCTAATGTAGTTTAAGAGTAAAATTCAGGTGATGTTAAATAACTAAACATGAATAACTCAGATTCATTTTTGCCTAAAATAATGGCGTTGGGAGTGCAAGCTGGGATAGGGATTGTTGTTTCTTGTGTTTGTACCATGCTCGGCATTATAGGACCCAGATATAAGAGGCTGCTGCAGTGGATAAGGTTAAGGCAGTTCAGTTTCAGCATTGCTTATTCTGTCCCCGCCTGGGCTCAAAGAGTTTATATTTCAGGAGAAGCTGTAGTACCTGTTGCCAACTGTGATGTCAAGGAGTACAATTCTAATCCAAAGGAACAACTTCCCTTCAAGGAGTATATAAATTATTGGAAAGATTACATTAAAAATGACTACCGGTCATCCCGAGGGTGCCTTTATCTAAAGGACTGGCACCTGAGCAGGTAAGAGAGCACTATGGGAACCCATGCATGCCACCCACAGCAAATAACTGATGCGGAGCCTTAATGCTCATTTTCTAACAACTGAGCATTTAAACACCACTGGTGCTGTTTGTTAGAAAGTGCCCACCAAAATATCAGTGTTATCCTGCACTCTTCTTGGGTTACTTCACATGATAAGATCTTTAAACAGGTCATTGTTTCCTGAAGAAGCTGACATTCTTCAGCTTTTCATCTATGTTTTATATGACTGTATGTTATCCCTGTGGAAACCGTGTGCCTAGAACCTCTGGCTTTTGTTTGACTGCTGCAGTGCAAACCTTAATTCTTAAAAAGAAGGGAGACACTTCTAATTTTGTTTAATTCAGCGAGCATGTTTGAGTTGTCATCCTTTATTATCCGTTTTCTTTTCTGTTAACCTTCCCAGTTGTTAAAGTTCTCTTCACACTGTTCTGGCTTTCCTTCTCCAGTCTGCTGCCTGTGAGGTGGATGCCATTCGCCATGTCTGTGTAGGGTTTTATGTCTTTTCACTCAAATCTCTTCCTCCTTAAATGTAGGCTCTTAATCCAAATTTCTTATGATCAGCTCTTGTTTTCATTTTTGAGTGTGCCAGTGACTTACAATAGAGGAAATTTGTCAGTCTCTGCCCCTGTTTGTCTGCTTTTGCAGACACCGGTGCTGTGGCTTGCTGCAAAAAGTCTGCACATGCAGCCTGGGATGGGAAAGGGGCAGCAAATCCTGTGGGAGAAGGCCACACACTTGCCAAAATCCCACAGCCTGGCTTCCCTCCTAACCCCCACAACCCCAACGTGTCATCCAGTTGGACAGCCAGTCTTGCTGGTATCTCATCTAAAAAGAATGTTTATTAGGAACTGTCTCTGCCATAATTAGTCGTCTCTCAAAGAGCAGTTAACCCTCACAGCTTTCCCAGGAGACAAAAAAGCACTATTGCATGTGTTTTCCATACAACTCAGAGTTGTCAGTGATATAAAAGAGATAGCAGCTAAGTATTAATGCCTTTCTAGAGATTTGATTTGTCTTTGCATCTGAGTTTTGGAAACCGAGGTAGAAGGAGCAATGTTGATTTTGCTGAGACTTACTTCCAACCCATTATCTTTTTTTAAGAGCTTTCCCCGAGCAAGATGTTTATACAACCCCTGTGTATTTCTCATCCGACTGGCTGAATGAGTACTGGGATGCTATAGCTGTGGATGATTATCGCTTCGTCTATATGGGACCTAAAGGTTCATGGTAAGGCAGTGTGGGGTTTTTTTTTAAGATTAATATTACAGGGGATTATCACACCGTCCTCCAGAATAGCATCATGCTGTGGAGGCAGTGTGGCTGTACTGTGTAGTGGTATACCTGAACTAAGCCAGCCTTATTTCTCAAGCAGCTCATTTGGTTCTGGATGTGAGCTCTCCTTATGCAGTCAGCTAAAGTGCTATCATGCTTCAAAAAGCCCTGAACTGTGCACACAAAATCAGCAAAACTTGACAGCTTGCTTATAGAAATTTTAGAGCAGAAACTCCCTGGGGATCATCAGCCACTTGCAATTTGAAGAGTCAACTAGGGCCTCGGAGGGGGCGCTGATGCGTTGATCAAATATTTTGCTGGTGAAAATTTAAGTCCAGTGTTAGTGATAAAGTTACATTTACAGTATCTTCATCAGTTCACATCACAGCTTCTCCTGCCATTGATGCATTTGTGGACGGATTCAAAACTAACTGATGGAGACGCACGGAGGCCATAAAACACTGCAATACTATGTAGATATAATGGCCTTTAAATATTTAAAGCAGTCAAAAATAAATTAAGAGGATGACAGTTTGGGACTAGGTTTGCATAGTAAAGGTTGATTTCTGCGTGCATGTCTGCTTCTCAGAGTTTAGTTCGATTAACAGCTTTTAGCCATTGTCTTTACTTAAACCTCTGGTTTGTCCCACAGGACTCCATTCCACGCTGATGTCTTCCGTTCCTACAGCTGGTCAGCCAACATATGTGGGAGAAAGAAATGGCTGTTGTACCCTGCAGGACAGGAGGAGTACCTGAAAGACCGCCATGGCAACTTGCCCTTTGACGTGACTGCACCTGGTCTTCAGGACAGGAGTGTTTACCCTCGCTACAACCAAAGTCAACCCCCTGTTGAAATTGTGCAGGAAGCAGGGGAGATAGTCTTCATCCCCAGTGGATGGCATCATCAAGTTTACAATCTGGTAAGATAGCTGACACCAACTTTTTCCATAACAGAGAGAGATAATCAGGCAGCAGGCTTGAATCAGATCAAACCTTTATTGCTACAGCGTGTTGTGGGTGCCAAATGTCTAATTGGGCTGCAAAAAGTTTAGAGAGATTCATGGAGGAAAGGTCTATCAGTGGCCACTCAAGATGATGGCTAAAAGCAAGCCTGAACTCATAAACTCCTTGGGTCATTGACCACTAGACGGTATAAGAGTGTACTACAACTGAAGAAGATGTCTGCACCCCCTTTTCTTATGCTTTTCATCATTAGATGCTACTAGTCACTGAGAAATAAGATGCTAGGTGAGACAGACTTATGGTAAGGCTTGGTTTCTAACTCTAAATTGTAATTTAGTAATGGAAAATGCTAACAAATTGGTCTTTGTGATTACAAGCCAAAATTAACCACCTTGTTCCTTTCTCCCCAGCACCTTCTCCCACCTTTGTGCTCTCAAAAGGTGTGCCCAGACAGAGGAACTAGAGACATTTGCCAGTTTTGAGTGAAACAAGATCTGATTGTTCAGGGACATTAGAAAGAGAAAGCCTTTCAGCACAGTGGTGGTAGTGATGCCAGAGAAGCATTTCCCTTGCTGAGGAATACGATTTTACATTTTTCAACATCAGCGATGTTAAAGCTGTTTTCTTGCACTTTCCTACGTGAAGCCTAATAACCATTTAAATTACTCCTCCAGGAGGATACCATTTCCATTAACCACAACTGGGTGAATGGCTGCAATGTGGCTATAATGTGGTGCTTCCTGCAGGATGAATTAGCAGCTGTCCAGCGGGAAATCAGTGAGTGGAAAGTCCCCATGGATGACTGGCATCTACAATGCCAGGTATAACAACATGATGCTGACTGCCTGACTCTTTTATTAGAGGATATTTCAAGGGTGCATTGCACCACCTTATTAGAACTCTAAGACACAAAAGTCCTTATCCTCATACCTGGAATTAGTACGTTTCATTAGAAAGTAGGAACTGGTGATAACTTCATTTTGCAGCATTAGTATTGAGGTCAATCCTTGATGTAATATTTATGTTCCCCTTTACAAATTATAAGTGCTTTTTCATGTAAACAAAAGAACTGATAAGACAGACCCCACGCAGAAGAACTGGTTTGAAGACAATTCATGACAAAACAGTGAATCTGAAACAAGCAAAATTAAGGGGAAGGTGGCAGCCAGTTTCTGTGTCTGCGAAGTGATGCTTTCAGAACATGTAACTACTGAGCCGTGTTGGATGCTTCCAAAATCTTAAAAGTTTATTTCTGGAGGCTGTTGCTGCTGCTAGGTTGATACCCTTCAAAAACAGTTTCAAAAAATATAGTCATTTAGTACTTGGAAGAAACAAGGTGTTGCTTTTGGGGCTAGTGGCATTTCAAATAAGGTAAAGAATTTTAGTGCCATAGGGGATTTACAAAAATATGATTAAACATGGTTACTTATGATTTCAGATACTAGCTTGATACAGTATGTTTTTGTAATTCTTACTATAAGTGAGTTGTTTCCATTTCAATGCTGGTTATTTTTTTTTCCCCCTAGTTGATCATGAAGTCTTGCACGGGTATAGACTACAAGGAGTTCTACAATTTCCTCAAAATTATTGCAGAGAACAGGATTTCTGTCTTGGAAAATGGCCTTGATGATGAAGCTTCAGCAAAGAACACTCCAAAAGCTGCCATTTCCACCTTGGGCATGCTCCATGCAGTGTTTGATTTAAAGAGGACTGTGAAGGTGTTAACATCATTGAGTGCTAATGAAGATTTCAAGAAACTAGACCTGACGTCACTTTCTCCACCTCCAGAGGCATTGCTCCACCACTTGAAAGCAGCAATAGATACAGCGCTACTCTAACTTCCTATTTATTCAGTTCTTTGTAAAATTAACCTTTTGCAAAATGAGTGTTTGTAGAAGACTGACTCCTGCCTGTTTAATAGCTGTACAAAGAGCCTTAATATAGAATGGGGAGAGAGTGCATTCGTAAGAAGACTAAGTACTTCTTAAATTGACAGCATTTGAATATCTAGAGTAATTGGACAGGAAAAATATCTCAGATGAAGGAAAAACCCAGATCATGGTAGTATGAGCTTATGAGCCCTGCTGGTGAGTGTGCATTCAGGGGAGGGCAACAGAAATTCTGTGGATCAAACTTAGGTCTGTCTAGGCTAAATACTGAGATTGCAGTGGTCTGTAGCATATTCCCTCGGCTTCTGAGATCACTGTGTTCAGACAGCAAATCTGCACTGCAGACTCCAGCAGTTAAGCTCTGCTTTGCCTGTTCACAGCTAAATATTTTTTTTTTTTTTTTTTTTTTTTTTTTTTTAGGGGATGTGACAGCTTCCCTTGAGGCCTGAGCTGCCTCAGTAGCTGTAGCTTAGATGTGGAAGAGATGACTGTACTAGTGTCCTGTACAGCAGTATGTCTCTAAAACTGAAAGTCTTGGCTGGGGTCAGCCTTCTTACTGCTCCAGGGGCCTGCAGGATTAAATTTAATGGAATAATCAGGAAGCTGGAGTCCTGATTGCAAACAAGTGCAGATAGCAATCTGCCACCAATAATTTAAGCATGTGATCCACGCCAACTCCAAAGGAGGAACTTGAATGTACTCTCACATTTCCACACGCTGTTTCAAGGCACAGTACTTTATCAAGCAGAGATCTGATTAATCAAGGAAGCTAGCAAGTAGCCTCATATTATCTCCTAAAAAAAAGCCATGCTGTTAACACACCAAATAGCACTACTGCATGGTTACACAGCACAATTTGCAACCTGAATGCTACCCTTGGGCTAAAAGAGTATTGCCCGTCAAGTATCCCTCTTGCTTTTACTGGTTGCTGAGAGAGCCTAGAAGCACAAATGGCTGCACACTGTTACCTTAGCTGCCCCTTTAGGGCTCACTTGAATTATAGCTCAAGAACCTCCTCAATTTTCAGCCAGATGACCAGTAAGAGCAACTAATAACCATATGTTTAGAAAGTGCAATACTAGAAATCTTCAGTGGGCTGAAAAATCGTATTGTTTTCTAGATAATCCTGTGGAGTTTGTACATGCATGCGTTTTGTATGTCCTATTTTCTCGTAGACGTTCTGCATTTTGAGTAGGAAGTGGTACCTGAAATTAAAATTAAAAACCTAGAGCATGAAAGAATGCAGTATGGAGAAAACAGACTTTTTTTTTTTTTTTTTAACAGCTGTGACTACATCTCAGTGATTCAACCTTCTGGCAGGGTGTTTCTTTAGACGGGAAAACTGCCAGTTTTAAGCAACTCTGAAATTAAAAGTTCACAGCTGTTACTTATGGCTGTTTACATTCTCAAAGACAGGCAGCTGGAGCTTTCTGCCTTACATGAGTAAGGTGAGATTTCATAGAGGTGAGGAGCAAGGGTTTAAAGCTGACAATCAGTGTATTGGTGAGAAAGTATGTTTTTGGTCTTGTATTCCCCAGTCTCGCTGCATGCTGGTATAGGCACCAACCACTTTTAAACACTGCAATTTTATAAAGGGTTTGTTTAGATGAACAATAGTTTTCATTTCATGTCCCATGAAGCTGGAACTGCCTGGCTTTGCCGTGTGAAACCAGCAAAAATTCAAGTCTAGCTTTTACACCAAGAACCCAGTAGTTTCAACGTACCCAGGATCAGTTTAGGCATGGTACTATCCAGCAGACTACATCCTCAGTCTGATGGACGGCGTGAGTTTACTGTGATGCAAAAATCAGGGCAGCAGTTCTCAGGGAAGAGGCATCGTTTCTGCAGTTTCTTCCTCTTCCCTGCAGAATATAGTTAAGGAAGGAAGAAACTAGGCCAGCGTGGTAGTGTGGCTAAAGAGGTGTTCAAGTGAAGGAAGGTGAATCTCAACTACTCTCTGTCACTTTCTCTTCACCTGAGCTGTCTTTGCACCACAGCATCTTCACCTCCGAAGATGTGTAACAGCCCTCTTTCATAAGGCCTGCTAAGGCAATGTGGTAAAAAATAGTTTAACTGCAGGAAATCATCTTAAACTTTTAAGCCACATTCTCCTTACTGATTTGGCAGGGAACGGAAGCACAAAAATCAGTTTTATTGATTCAGTCTTTCTTAAAATTAGCTTCCTAATGTAATCTGTAGTTCAAATTCTCCCTTCCCATGAGTGATCAAGGCGGTAAGGGAGCCACATATTTACTAAAGTTAAAGAAAGGAAGGCAAATTCTCAAATGCCTGAAGACAGCAACAAGATTGGAATAAGAAATATGAAAGCCTGGAATCTCTCTTAAAAATTAAACAGCTTTATTAAAAACAAAGTTACTGTAAAACATATATTAGGTTACTCTCATACCAATATATTAACTATTGTAATAAGTGTACTATTTATTAAAGCATAATACTTGTCATAAACAGGAGGAAACAGCCTGTAGAGTTTTGTTTTTGTTCCTGAAGTCAAAGACCTGGATAATTTAAAGTCATACTGTAAAAAAAAAAAAAAAAAAAAAAAAAAAAAAGCATGACAAATCTAGTTCAAAAGAGGTTTTGCTCTAAATATGCAACTCAGACATTACTATTTTTGTCTGATGGGAACAAGATATCAAATATCTATTTATATAAAGGCAGAGTAAAACCCAGCCTGATTCTAATGTGATTGGTACCCCACTGGTATCAGTGGGTGGTCTGTCAGCACATAGTTGTGTACCTCAGAAAAAACAGGGTTTTTGCAGCTCTGTCAGTGCAGAAAGCCAGCTAGTTTTATGTTTTCTTTCACCAGGATATGAGATTCCTCACCCTGGGACAATATCTCTCCTATCGGGCACCCATGAACCCATGCGGAATTACAAAGCAGCACTAGTGTGTTCGAGGTGAAAGTGTGATATCCCTGAGGTTTTAACAGGAGTCTGCAGGGTATAAATATACATACAATTGTAAGTATTATAAAACAAGGAAGTTAGTCAATAGCAGCTTTACAATGCAATGGAGAGGTATGGAGTTTGGCATGGGTAGGAAGAGGAATGGAAAAGCCTGCCTCTTAGGGATGCAGAAAAAGGCACCTCAGTCCAGGAACAGGTTGTTTAGGAGCATGGAGATGGCCTCTCCTGTCCATGCCACGTTTCTGCCAACCACAAATAGTCCCACCAAAATAGTTCTTGTGGTTTCATTTGACCGCTTTCTATAATATAATCTCCCTTACGTCTGTGCACCAGTGCAAAACAAACACAACATCTGAGAGAACAGTTAAACCAGGTTTCAAGGCAGATTGCTGTTTGCAGGGGAGCGAAATAAAACTACAGGGCAAAAGAAACCTTGGCCACTTTTCCACAAAGAGATTGCCAAGCACAAGCTGAGGTTGCATATTGAAGGCTTTTAGCCCAAAGCATCCGTATGTCTGTGCTTTACAATCGTAGCTAGTTGAAAAGAAAAGCCAGCAAGAAACCCTCATCTGATAAATACCCGTTCTTCCCTTTTTAAAGACAGCCAGAATATCAGTGACATGATTGCTTCTTCATCCAACAGTGTTTGGTCAAGAAAGTGCATCAGGGAGGAGGCCCCCTTCAGGTCCTTGGGCTCAGGAGCTGTGAGTCACATGGTAGTTCTCTCTTTGGTGGAGTCTCATCCTCTGTATGTGTTCATAGCATGACTGAGCAAGGAAAAAAGCAAGCCATTATGGAAAAATGTTGGGATTTGGGGCCAAAATCTGGTCTCTTGCACACAAAGCAAAGCTATACTGCCCCCAAAGGCAGGATATAATGCGCAGATTTAAAACAAACTAAGCATATTCTCTAGACCAGGAGGAAAATAACCTCCTGTGATGAGCATATAAACAGCTCTCTAAAATTAAATGAGAGTATAGCCTATCAGGATCTCTACTATTCCAGAAAGGCTACTGCAACTTACAGCTGTCGCTGTTGAAAACATTTCCTTACCTCCAGTGCTGTTAGCAGAAAGTCGTACAGTCCTCCTCGATTGGCAGGGTCCATCAAGTCTCTGATCAGATGGATTTCAGCTCCCAGGTGCTGGATTCTAGGAAAAACAAAAAAACAACAAAAAAAGTCACACCTAGAACAAAACTCTGGGCACCACTGTTTGTGGGTGTATGTTTTAAATCGGATTATGGAGAGGAGGAGGTACAGATCTGGAAGTCCATTGCTGATTCCCTGCGCATCACCTTGATCTTCTGGAAGCTGAGTCCTTTGACGTATCCAGTATGACTAGATATCAGCAAAAAAGTTCAACATAAGAAAATTTCGACTCCTCCATTTTTCAGTCTCTCTTATTCCCCTCCTCTCATCTACAGGCAAAAAAGCTGACTATCAAACAAAACTGTATCATCCAATGTGATTGCAGGGAAAAAACAAAAACAAAAGCAAAAACAAAAAAACAAACAAAACAAAACAAAAAAAAAAAAAAAAAAAAAAAAAAAAAAAAAAAAAAAA
>NW_020799095.1:2047615-2052626 GCF_003259725.1 Athene cunicularia
AAAAAAAAAAAAAAAAAAAAAAAAAAAAAAAAAAAAAAAAAAAAAAAAAAAAAAAAAAAAAAAAAAAACACCACCCAAACCAAACAACCACTTCTGGTTTTCATGGCCCCAGGTTTAAACATTTCACCCTTGTTTGGAGACCAAGCATATCCAGGAAGTCAGTCAAGGATTTTGACTCAAGTTTGCCAGGAAAAAAAACCCTACAGTTTCATTCTACTGGCTGTACGCAGGTTCCTGCAGTTACAGTGAAAGCAGCACAGACAGAGCGTCTTTGGCAGAAACATGTTACGTTTGCAGTCATTCCTACACAGGAAAGTTTTAAGTGCTAGATAATCAGTGTAAAAGACCTTCTTAGTCTCCAGCCTGAATCACAGTGCCCCATTAAGAATGGACAATAGAAGATGTATGATATATAAATGATGCCTTGAAGGCATCAAGAACTGCCCTTCAAAGGCTTCATGTTCCTATTTTCTACAGGAATCTGAGGTTCAGGTAAGACTGCATTTCCCATGACAACCCAGAATTATCCTCTCAGATAAGAGTTGGACACTCAGGAAGTCCCTAGGCACTTTATATCATGGCCAACACCATCACACCACAGCTGGCAGACAGTAGCACACAAGAAACACCAATACAGCTCAGGAAAAAGCATGTTAAAACACAAACCTCAGTTTTTACTTAAACTATCTGGCCTGGAAACATGGCTATCCTTTCTCTGAGGTTATCACGCAACAACGGGACTGGGAAATTAAAAGCTTCCACTTACTTTGCTCGGGATACAACATACATCAGTAGGGGCAAGAGGTCATCCATGGGAAGCCTGTAGTCCTTCTCTACCACCCGGGACACTGTGCTCTCTATCTCTTCATATGTCTTCTGGAGGATCACCAGCTTCTCCCGGGGATCCACTGTGGTACTGTCAGTATGAAAACAGCCATGTCAAAGATGCTTCCTCTACACAGCTAAAGAGATAAAGCAGCATAACTTTAAAAAAAAAAAAAAAAAAATATATATATATATATATACAGAGCAGACTGTCACTACAAATAAAGTCCATCAATCATCTCAAATGGCTGCACCAAAAAGGAGTCAAGAAGATTGTGCCAGGAGGCATCACCTGGGTGTAACATCATCCAGATGGACCTTGAGTCTTCCCAAGTCCTGAGTATGACCTGCTCACCCTACTGCCAATCTTTCATTTTAGACAGGACTAAGATAAGTTGGTTCCTAAAAGAAAAGCTACAAAGCATGGGACAAAACACTTTGGGCAGTTCTGCCAAGGGACTAATAACAGTTGTCACATTTATAAGGTTGTTTTTTCTGCCCATAACGTCCTACAAAGGTACACATAGCCTGTGCTGCCCTCCTCAGAAGAGAAGTCGCATGGGCTTCCATGGGGAGGCTCTCACCAGGACTAGTGTACTTAGGGACCTGAGAGCTCCTGTCTGATGGATCTCACAACACTTCCCTGCTCCCCTTTAACTTCCCTCCCACTCGTTAATGCAGTACCATCTCCTAGACTGGACTTCAAGCCAATAAATCAAGCTGAGCTTCTTAAATCAAACTCTGATTTGCTACATTAACATCTTGGGGTGCCACACTGGAAGGATAACCCTCATGTAGCTCCATGTGTCCGGAGCAACGGGCTCTCTCATGACCAGGCAATCACAGCCAGACCCAATTTGCTGTGCACACTGAGATGAGTGAACTCCATTTCATTAAAGCCAGATTTTGCGTAGGAATATCTCTGAAAAATTAAGGGGAGATATTAGCCCCAGGAGGGTTGCACTGAAACACGATCGATATTGTCTTGATTTTTTTAGGGGGGAAAAAAGATTTCTATAGATGTTACTTTTCAACAGAAATAATACCACAAACAACTTTTCTTTAAATAATCTTGCAGGCTGATGTAGAAATGCTTTTTTGAACAGGTGTAAATTTATGGCATTTCCCAGAAAACAGAAAATCCCTGCTTGGAGGCGATGGAAAACTACTTACATCAGCTTCTGCAAACACTCTGTGGCAGACAGGAAACACTTGTCTTTGATAAGGGACCGCCTCTGAAAGGAAGACAAAGAGTTGGGCCTCTGTAAGAGTATCTCTCTGAGAGCCACCACACAGCTGGACTCCTAATACGCATGTTTTCTGCCCAGAACAGAAGGCAACACCAGTGTCTTTGAAACATCACCGAGCAGAGCATTATAAAGCCATCCTATGCAAAGCTCATATCCCCATCCATGGAAAATTCATTACGCAGTAACTACAGACCATAACTAATCAACACATGTCATGTAGGTCTGATTTCTCAGTACAGTCTGCCCTGTGGTTACTTAGGTGAAGCTCCATCGTTAGCCAGCACCAACACGAGCCCCAGTGCCATCTCACTAACACACCGAAGCTAGGTCTTAGCACTATTTCTTACCTGGTTGGTTGTCAGGGTGAGATCTTTCAGGGGCCAGAGGTGTCTGAAAGAAGATTACAGAGAGAACATTTAGAAGGCAGGTGTCCATGTCTTAACTCAACCCTCAATCAGTTTTGACTGTTTTTATCTCCTCATTTAAGGTGATGCTAAAGTCTTGTAGGTGCATGAGGCTGAGTTTGCTCTTCTCATTACACTGCTATAGGAAGAATTAATAGCTTAGACTTATTAACCTGGGTTCATTTTACTCACAGAGGCTCCAGACACTGGAGAGTTTTGGTTCTTTCAGATTCAATTCTTCTCACTGAGTCTAGACTGAATCAAATTGCCAAACTGAAAAATCAAATTGCCAAATTGAGGAATCAAATTGCCAAATTGAGACTCTAGGCATCTTACTACCCTCCTTAAGTCCTTGAGCTGTGCTAGAAAAGCTCACATGCCTCTTGAGTCTGAGTCATTGGTCCTCACATATCACTTCCAAAGATGGATCTAGCTGCAGGAATGGATGAAGGAAACATCTGGCTCCTGTCTTGGGACTGTGTGCCTACATTGTTATAGCAGATACCATTGGATGGACTATAGTTATTCTTAAGACACATTTATAAACTCTGTCTGGTTGCTCCTGAGTTGGAGCAAACCATTTGTTTGGTGAGCTACAAAAGATTTTTGCTACACAAAAATGAAAAATGAGTATAGATAATAGCAGCTTTCCACTAGTCAGTGTTGTCCTTCCAGACAGAACTGCAGGCACTGCATGACAGGACATCCTCTGGCAGGCTAGGAAAAGCTTCAGTGCTACAGGCAATGATGGACCCAGGAACAGGTTATATGTCCTTTCTTCTCGTGCCATCAAAGCTTTTTCTGGCTTCTACCTTCCTAACTGGTGTCACGGGGCTGCAGCCTGGGATGAAAAAATGTCACCTACTTCTGCACATCCAGAAACTCTAGGAGCTTGATGTCGGGGAATAGACTTAGGTCCACAATCCCTTGGCAGTACAGATCATCTTCTCTCTCGTGGTAGAGCATGTAGAGCATGAAAAGCTCAGGGTAGAAGCAGGGCAAGATCAGCGGCAGGACCACACTGCATGCCTTCTCATCACTATGGTAGAGAAAAGCAGTCCTACAGTGAGACCTATGACCTTGAACCACACGGCTCACAACGGAAGAGGCAGCTCTTGAGACTGCCTCCCCCTCCACCTTCAAGTTCAATGTCACAGTTGGACAGTAGTGACCTATGTAACACTCATGCATGCGCTCACAAGCTGGAGATTCAAGTGCAGGGTACTGTTTCTCCACAAGATCTCCTTAGTCACTGGGAGAAACCCGGAGCACCAGAGACCTATCTCCAACTGTTCTTTCTGAGCGGTATAAGTAAAGCATTTGTTATTTCTTAAAAGACAAAATAAATTCAGATAAAGCCCTCTTCCAGCTGCTTACCATTCCACCAACCTCTTGGATTCATTCATGTGTGGATGGCTGCACATTACAGCAAAGAGAAATCCAGACCAAATGGGCACAGCTGAACAAAGATGCTTCTTCCCATCCCCAAACCCCCTAAACCTGGGTCTCACACAATTATTCCTACCTTCTTATTCCAGGAACATCATGTCTTCTACCTCTTCTGCCACATTTCCCACATTGTACTCCCTATTTCCAGGCTTGCCTTTCTCTCAGTGCTGGTATGGAAGTTTCCCGCAAGGAACAAGTTCCTGGGACTAACGCAAGGCCCATCATAGTGCTGGGACTGCTGCCTCACACATAACCATGCTACTGCACAGTAACTTGTGTGGGTAATCCTGCCAGGCTGTGTACCACACACACCCCCAACCCACCACTCTTATTATGCTATAGAACATGATTAGAAGTTGCTGCCATGCCTCAAGCAGAACTACTGAAAGCTCTGCACTCAGAGACTAAGTGTGGGCACTAAACCGACTCAAATGGACAAATACAATCAGTTCAGCACTTAATGTATTTTAGGAGATACCCCATAAATCCAACCAGCTTAAAATTAAACAAGTGGTGACACATACTTTGTATCTTCATCCATACACTTTGGGGGCAGTTGGCCTTTCTGTTCCAGTGCCAGATGGAGCAAACCCCTAAAACAGGAGCAGAACCAAGGTTTAGTTCCCTTCCTCCGTCTTTTAAGGGTAATTTGTTATTCACAAGTGAGGTGCTCAGCTGTCCCAGAATCAAGTAGGGTATTATTAAAACTCTCTGTAATCCTTGCAGTTTTGTTTCAGTAATCAAGTTCCACTATTTGAGGGCTTTCTCTATTACCAGCAGAAGCTGCTAGGAATGAATAAGTGTTTCAAAAATCTCCAGAGCTTCTGAAGAGTAGGGTGGTCTCTCTGGAGATCCTAACTGTGGACTGCATTGAGCACCATCTCCTTGTATTTCCACTCAAGTGACATGAGGTTTCATACCAACCAATTCTCTAATTCATCCGTGAACATTAGAGGATGTTCATAGTCTGAAAAAGTAGCTTAGGTTTGTCTTGATATCTCCAGGCCAAAACTTCATAATCTCAAAATGGGGATTAGGGAGAAGTTGCCTTTTTTTTTTTTTTTTTTTTTTTTTTTTTTTTTT
>NW_020799095.1:2052676-2060172 GCF_003259725.1 Athene cunicularia
AAAACAACTCTAAAAGGAATTTTCTTTTTGAAAAAGGCTATTTTTCCAGATATCTGAAGTTACGTGTTGTCTCTCTGATGTAGGTGAAGTCTTCCAGATGGCATAATATCAACAATTTCAGTAAAAATTAAAAGTCCTGCTATTAAGTATATTTAATTCTGTTTGTATGCTTTTGATTATGTACTGAGTACAAAAAAAAAAATTTACTTCTTGTGATTTTATTCTGATCCTCATTCTGACTTTCCTTGCAGACTTTATCCATTGGAGTACTTGATATTTTTGGGTTTGAAGACTATGAAAATAATAGTTTTGAACAATTCTGCATTAACTTCGCCAATGAGCGCTTGCAGCACTACTTTAACCAACACATCTTTAAACTTGAACAGGTAGGTCTGGAAATATTTACTCACTGATGCCAGTAGGTGTTGACATGCGTTTGTGGCACTGATAAAGTTCTTAAATTGTCCCTTTAATTCTTTTATGTTAAGGAGTGTACACTGAATTATTCAAATTTAACTTCTAATTTACCATATGACTTACTGCTACCTGTAAAATAAAATCAAGCCAGAGATTTACTGAATTTAAATAAACATTTTGGGATACAAGTATCCTCAAACATCATGAAGACCTTAACCATCACTCTTTTGTCTCTTTGGGATATGCTCAGAGGGATCATCCATGAGCAATTTCTTTCTTACCTTTGCCTGGGCTTCTTGCTGTGTCATTAATATCACATAAAAGTTATTTTTTGGCATGGAAGTATCAGCCTAGGAAATTTAGCTGGGGCACAGCAGAGCAAAGTGGGTCTCCCTCCTCACACTGCATCTGAAAGGTCTTGAGACATGAAGCAAAATTTCCAAGGTATGCACTGAGCTCAGAAGAGCCTTCAACACGAACCAGTGCTGGGGTTGTACTGTTCTGTTGTACTGGTCATGAACACAGCTCAGATGAACAGAATCAAATCTGCCTTGTTCCCATCAGCTGTACTGCTCCAGGACAGACAACCCCTCATCACAGAGCTGGCAGCCTTCCTCAAGCACACAAGGCTACGCTGGTAACAGAGCTTTTATCCAATCTCTTATTTTTAAGTCAATACAACCCTGAGTGCAGCTAGAGGCAGAGTTCCCCACTTCTGCCTACTGTGTCATTTCCTCTATCTTCTCCTAAAAGATATTCAAACAGCAACAAGACCCCAATCATGCCTTTGATCCAGTCAATTACCCACACAACTGAAAACCTCATTTTACAGTCACTTAGCCACATCAGCCAAGCCTCAAAAACGTGCTTACACTGCATGTTCTGAACTCCTGTTGAGTTGAGGCATGTTAAGCTTAAGCTATTTTCCATTCAAAATAGGTATCGTTCACCACCTTTTTGTGCTCTGATATACTTGACTGTCCTTGTTACTTAGTGAGGTTTCTTGCTCATATCTGTGTTCGTCTAAACAAAGTCTTATTATGGGCAACAGCTCATCGAGAACATAACTCAGTGAGATTTAGTCACATTAAAGCCCCTGGATCATGTACTGATCAATGGGCACAATAAAAGTTTTCTAGGTCTGTATGACCCCAGTTATTGTAAGTAACTTTTTAACTACCACCATTCTGAAACAACTCACTGAGGAAATCGGCTGTGAAATAAAGCAGCCCTGTCACCTGAAAAAGTGATCCCAACGGTCTATTCCACAAGCCCTCTATGCTCATACCCATTGGAAGGCGTCAGTGTGCTTGACTTACTGGTAAAACTCCCATATTTTCTTTGCATAATACTTGACTTCCTCTTGTGCCATAGTCAGCAAATGTCTGTTGGCCCCAATCCCAGAATATGTTGCCTGAAAAGCTATCGTCAAGGCCTTCAGCAGCTTTCCCAGTGGGTGCAGGGAAGACTTCAATGCCTACATGATAGAGAAAATACTAAATTTTACAAGTCAGCCCTTGCCATTAGTAGAGAATAATAATGAAACACCACCCAACCTTCTCTTGACAGCAAAGGAGAACAAGTCTAGATGTAACCAGCTATAATTTTGGTCAATTTTTGCTGCCACAAGCCTATCCTCCTCCCATTATTAGGCAGAAATGTGCTTAGTAGAATTGTTGTTCTGATGACATTTGCTGTGATATTGAAGAGAGAGCAAAGGCTGCTTCAGGGAAAGGCTGGTTGAGTGAAAAACAATGGCTGAGAGTGCATGGAAGTTTGTTAGACATTTCTAGCAGCTGGTTATTCCCTGACACAGTTTGAGAACCAAGAGTGAAGCTTTATCATCACTTCCTGGCCTGTACAGATGTACATAAAGTAAGTGTCCAAAAAGCTTGAAGGATAACCCTCTTCTACACAAACACAGGTACTCACACGTAATTTAGGGAAGACTCTTGATGTCACTGGCAATGTTATATGTGCTAACTGTGTCCATGGCTGGTGGGCAGACATGGATCATTTTGATTTTAAACTTTACCTTCTCTAAATAACTCTGTAGTGACTCCAGATCCTGGTGCTGGACAAGCTCTTCAAGAATATCTTCTGTCTTCCAGGACACATCCTCAGTCCCCCTGAAAAATGAGAGGTGAGGATGGAAGATCACACAGTGAAGCACTGAGATAAATCCCAAGTGGTACTGCAGGTGGATACCAAGGGTGCAGGTAAGAGTATTAGAACAAATGAATTTTTCTCTACCCTTTTCAATGGAATTGTCCCACTGACTTACAAGACCTGTGATTAACTAAACTCATCACCTTCAGGTCGCCTTACAACCAGCCTCAGTTGCATCCTGCACATGCTCATCTTATCTATTTAAAATATTTTCTTAAAGGGAGGTGTGTTTGCTCTGCATCAGATGATGATGTCATCTAGGAGGACGAAGCAACCACTGGGTCACGTGCAGATGCTTACACTTAATCAAATGAATCCCATCCAACCTTTCTCTTGTAAGAATCAGTCTAAACAGCACAACCTTAAATTCGGACTCAAAATTCATCCTCCGATTTCATAAGCAGCAACAACTGGATAATGCTTGGCTTTATAACTTTAACACATGGCAGACCCTAAAGTAAACCACTATCCTCTCTACACAAATGGGCTCCTCTGTTGCAACAAGGGCAGGCAATACTCATACTTTTGGCAGAAGAGGTACTCCTGAGACTTCCTCAGCTCCTTGCTTGTTTGTATGTGGAACCCTGTGAAAGACTCCTCTGTTTCTTCTTTGCAACCAGAATGGATGAACTCCAGGAACTGGTCATAGATTCCCCTCCATCTCTTCTCCACAGGGAACTCCTCAAGGCCCAGCTGACTGTAAAACATAACATGGCATTATGCTTTTCTGTGTCCCTCCTCAATTATTTCAGACTACCTTCAAATATGAAAGGTTCTCTAGAATCAGATATGAACACAAGAACTATGGGAGCCGAGAAAGATGGCAGTGTCTAACTGCTAATCCAGTGAAAAGCAGCTCAAGGAGATACTTTGGGTGAAGAATAATTCCTGGTTCATGGAACATCTATAATCTGGATCTTTGCTGGTGAAGTGATCACAGGCTTTCTGCTCCACTCATGGATGTTTCTAAATTTAGACTATTTCAAGTGCAACCCTGCAGAAAAGACTGATAGCAAGAAGACAGCTGAGCAACCACCACCAGTAGCTATTGCTGCCTGAACAACACAGGAAACAGGAGCTGTTTCTGCAACACAGATACTCTGCTGGACTGGAAATGTTTTGAAGATGAAAGAAGAGGAAATTAAACTGGATTTTGGGGGAGGAATTCCTCTCAAGGACAAGCAGCTGTCTTTCCCACTGAGACTCAACGATTTGGGTTAAAACAGCTGAACCCAGGCTCTCCACCCTGACAACCAGCACATCCCTTTGTAGGGTTCAGCCCTCAGAGTAAGAGTCTATACCAAAGGATGTGGCCTGATAGCTTCAACTCAGCTGCTCCTGCCCTGCATTTGCACCATTGCCTGCCAAAGCAGCATCACGACCGGTAAAGCTCTAATCCTGGCTCCACATAGAGCACTACCCCCTTCAAGCCCTTCAGAGCTTCTTGAGCTTTCCCACCTCTAGAGTATCAGCTGGTAATATTCATGTAGTACCACAGAGGGACAGGAAAGGAGCAAGTGATGCATTTTAGCAACCCACCTTTGCTTGTATAGCCTCAGACCTGTCTGTGTGTACACATAGAAATGAATGTGTGCGAGCACACATACATGCACAAGTCACTGAAAATATTACGCCTCCATAAGCCTCTCCAGTCTGAGAATGGGAGTATATGGATGGTGGCAGGATGGGAGTAGAATATGTAGTTTCTGCTTCCTATGCAGCATTAAAATTAAATGACAAACTGTGCTCTCTTTTTCTCCTTTCATTGCATATAAACCAGTTTTTAAGATCAACTCTTTCAGGCAAAGGACTGCCTTGGTCCCTGTAGGGTTTGATCCAGTACTCCCCTAGGTAGAGTCAAAATACAAGCCATGACCCAAGAAGTCAGCTGTTGTTGCTCACATTTTGGTTATCCAGTCATCCAGCTGCTCGTTTGAAGTGTTCAGGATGCCGTGCGTCTGAAGGCCTTGGCCCGATTTGTTAGTAAAGGTTCCCTCCAAAATGAAGCCATTGGCAAATGACAGTTTTCCCTGCAATAGAGAAATAAAGGGTTATTCTGCCAAGATCTCATTAGAGAGAGGAAAGAAGCTGGACCGAGATCTCAAAATTCTCTTTTCAACAGAGCCAGCTCCTGAAACGGCGACCAAGAACATCTTCCAGCATGGAGGTGCACATTTTCATCTTCCAAAGCAATACAGTCATTAAGGTGGCAGTCACTGGAGAAAACATGTCCTTGCTATTGAATGACACACATAGGATTCTGGAGGGGAAAGACCGCCACAACTGCAGAGTAAAACATTTACATTATGCTTTACAAATACCCGGTATCTTGAGTTATAAAATTTTCTGGCTTAAATTTGACAATATAGTTATTTCTAACCTAGAGTGAACACACAAAACTTCAATTTCTCCTCTGTTTTTCCTCTGCTTATTAAAAACACAAGCAAGTTTTGGCCTCACAGGTAAGCAGAATCACATGATATTCACCATAAATACTTTCAATATGTTTGCTGCTACCAAGAAAAACCTTAAAGTCTCTTGAGGCAACTACAGAAGACATGCAGTAGCTTGACTCAAAATTAGAAGTTTTAATTAAATCAAATCCAAAGCCAAACAATATAGTAACTAGTGTGGCTTTAACTACAAGCCTGAAGCCCTCACTGCTAATAGCAGGAGGCACTCCATCTTTAAAGAACAGATTTTACAGACTAACCGCTAAAACTAAACATTAATTTTGGAGGAAGCAGCATCTAAGCCCTATAATCAGTTTCTGCAAAACCTACCCCAAGTCTTCTGGCTCAAGAAGATGATGACAAACTCTTCCTCCCATGACAAATGAGTAAATGACAGGGCTCATTTGTAATCATTACCAAGTGTCTATTGTGTCTATTCTGACATCCACTCATTCTGATCTAACCATACACTTCCTGTCAGACTCATCATAGATCTCTGTAACAAGCTGGAGGACTAGTTTTCTCTGCAATGGGGCACTTTATGAGCACTTTGACCAGGTATTTCTGTTAAAGATCAACCACAAAATGTTGAACATGTCAGTGCAGCATCCAGATTACAAAATTAAGCTTCCAAGATCCCTCAGCTATGTTAGCCTCTTGGTTACATTAGTGTAGTGCTGCTACTACAACTCTGCTTGGATTATACATAATTTCGTGTGTTCCCAATCACTACAAAGGCTAAAACGTTTGTTCTAAGAATATAAAAGCATCCCAACAGCGGCCATGAGGCACAGCCAAAAAACGTCACACAGAAAAACAAAAAAACCCCAAACCCTCAAAGTAAACAAAATAGTAAAAATCAAAACAATGCACAAAGCCCCCAGCTACTTGAAGTCTCTCAGCTGCATCCTTTCTTCTGTGAATGGGACCGATAATAGAAAAAACCAAAACCAAACAAAATACCAAACAAATGGAAAAAAATAACCCAAACCACAACCACCAAAACCCATGAAAATGTTCTCTTTAGGGGGACTGAAGGAAGTAGAGTGGCAGGGTGTGAACTTTGACGATTAATCCATCAACCCTGTGGAAAGCAAGCAACTCTATAGAAAGGCTGAGATGAAGGAAGTGCTCACCTTTCCAACAAATGTTAGATCTTCTGTGAAGTTCCCTTCATAGACAGAGTCATCTTCCAAGAGCAGAATCCCAGAACCCTTCGTTTGAAAGCAGAAGTAGTGAATTTATTACATTAGCTTCCTATCTGCTCAAATTAATCTAGAAATAGCCTGGCTTGGACTATTTATGGGCTGCAGGCTCAGAATCTTTCTGAAAGCCCAACATGTCACTGCAATGCTCAAGAGAAAAACAAGGAGATACTCTAGAGATAACCCATTAGGCATCACTGCACACAGAAGTCCTGGGTAGTTAAGGAGGTTTTAAACAACAGTACTACTGCATTTATTTCCCTAGAAGAAGCAACAAAAGGCAGGTTCCTGTTCTAAGAACAGTCACCAAGAATTGCCATACGGGTCAAGTTCCTGGTCCTCCCAATCCTATGACCTTTAGGTGACTGTAGGCAATTGTGTCGTCGTTTTAAAGATAAGAAAAAAGAGAAAGGCAGCTGCTATGTAGAACTAGCTTATTCCCTTGCTGTGCAGTCAACAGGGCTTTAATGAGCTGCTCCTAAGCGTTCATTAAATGACTTGTCCCATTATCTCCCAACTCCCTTGGCTGCTTACAGTAGTTGCACATTTCAGGGAAGGAGCACCAAGAAGCAGAACAGACATTGGATAACTCAGAGAATCACAGAATCGTCTAGGCTGGAAAAGACCTTGAAGATCATCCAGTCCAACCATTGACTTAACATTGACCATTCCCAACTACACAATATCCCTCTAAGCGCTATGTTGACTCTACTCTTAACCACCTCCAGGGATGGGGATTCCACCACCTCCCTGGGCAGCCCATTCCAACACCCAACAATAGGTTCTGTAAAGAAATGCTTCCTGACATCTAGTCTAAACCCTCCCTGGCACAATTTGAGGGCATTCTCTCTTGTCCTGTTGCTTACTACTTGGTTCAAGAGACTCATCCCCCCTCTCTGCACCCTCCTGGCAGGGAGTTGCAGAGGGCCAGGAGGTCTCCCCTCAGCCTCCTCTTCTCCAGACTGAACCCCTCCAGTTCCCTCAGCTGCTCCCATCAGACCTGTGCTCCAGACCCTGCACCAGCTCCGTTGCCCTTCTCTGGACACGCTCGAGTCATTCAATGGCCTTTTTGGGGTGAGGGGCCCAAAACTGAACCCACTCATCGAGGGGCGGCCTCACCCGTGCCGAGCACAGGGCTCAGATCCCTTCCCTGTCCCTGCTGGCCACGCTGGTGCTGACACAAGCCAGGATGCCATTGGCCTTCTTGGCCCCCTGGGCACACTGCTGGCTCATTATCAATCCCCCCCCCCCC
>NW_020799095.1:2060222-2077094 GCF_003259725.1 Athene cunicularia
CCCCCAGGTCCCTCTCTGACTGGCAGCTCTCCAGCCACTCCTCCCCAAGCCTGTAGCGCTGCTGGGGGTTGTTGTAGCCCAAGGGCAGCCCCCGGCATTTGGCCTTATGGAAACTCCCCCAGTTGGGCTCAGCCCATGGCTCCAGCCTGCCCAAGTCTCTCTGCAGCCTCCCTACCCTCAAGCAGATCAACACTCCCACCCAACTGGGTGTCATCTGCAAACTGACTGAGGGGGCACTCGATCCCCTCGTCTAGATCATCAATAAAGATGTTAAACTCATACCAATGCGGAAATATTCTTCTTGTTGGGGCTTAGTCCATGGTTTGGGCCCAAAGGTTTATACATATCCATAACAGCCAGAAAATGTGGTCACTTTTAGAGCTGTAACACATTTTCCACTGGAATGGTTTTCTTGATGGAAAGCGCCCTTTCTGGCAAAAATAAAACGTTTCCAAGGGAAGCTTGTTGGCCATACCAATTTTCCACTAGGAAAACTGAAGTGACTGCTCCCCACCCGGAAGCCTTGTGAAGTTAAAGGAGCCTCTGGCAGCTGGCATACCAAAAAGACAGCTTTATTTTGGTTTCCCACAGATGGAGGTTTTATGGAAAGGTCTTCCGACAAAGTTTCCATGCTAAACATTTTGTCCTAATTTGGTGAGCGGGGAAGGGGTTGTTTGTTTTTTTAAGCGCGTATTTTTCATGAGAAGAAATGCTTTTTTTTCCAAGCCAGTTCTAGTGATGCCAATCCCTTTTGCTTTCCCCGCAAACATCTAAGCTTTCAATGAACTGGACAGTCAGCTTGCCATAGGTAAGCTCACATTGGAAAGATAAAGGCTTAATGGTCTCTAAGATAGATGTAGTGTCATATATAACTGCACAGCACCTTACGTATGAGTTGTGGTCTACAGTTGTGACTTGATGGTCAGTTCCTACCTGCACCTCCAGAAGATTATAAGAAACAAGATTTAATCTAGGCTCTGTTCTTCAAAAACATTATTATAGTAAAATAACAGTGCTTACAGTTTCTTTCTTTCTATTTTCTCTCAAAGATTATCAAATGCAATTTTAATTTTGCCCTTGATGGGGAAGCCCATGTCCCATTAATGTAGAGAGTTCACTGAAAATGGGTACTCACCACCATTTTAACAGCATGAAATGTCCTTTGATAGCAGACACCTGACTGGGTTACTACAATGCCTTGTCCATGTTTGTGATCATCAAGCCATGTCCCTATGTATCTCTCCCCTCTGGAATGCAATAGAAAACAGATTTTTTTTTTTTCCCTGTTTTATTAAAACTTCGTCAATTTGATACATCACTTACTGAGGCTAGTTTTACCTGATATAATGCTCCATGCAGCACAAACTCAAATCATATAATGCTTCCCCAGGAGTTCAAGTCTTACAGCAGAGGTTGAACACATACCCCCTTCACTCCCAAGTCTCCCCACCAGAACATGAGACTTCATCCCCGCCCATAGAGGGACAAAACTGTCAGGCACCTAAAGCCAGCTCTGATCTATAACAGCTTTACCTATCTTTGTCTTCCCACACTCCATATCCATTCTTCTTATCATTTTCCCACTGTCCTGAGTATTTAAAAGGATTCTTAGCTGAGAAGTTCTCCAGTATCCCAAACCCTTGGCGCACATTGTCTTTGAAGTAGCCTTTGTAGACCATATCATTCCCGTACCTGCAGGGAGAGAGAGAGACAGATAAAATTTAAGACTGTGCCTATTTGATAGCTACTATTGGAGTAGGAAGCCAGGAAATTGAGTAGATTGGGTTCATCTGCCTGATAAATATTCCAAATATTTGACTGATAGCTCTGGAGACAGTAGTTGTTCACTATTAGGAACACGCATCACTTAAACTTGTCACTCCATGGGTAGTTTTCAACATTATCTAAGGACACAACACTTAGGCTTGCAATTGCCCTGGAAGAGACCACTCAGTCCTTGACCTCTCACCAGCTAGGCTGCAGTGACCACTGGTTAATCCAGAGGAGTAGAAGATAAGGTCAAGCAGGAAGCCAGGTCTGCCTTTACCTTTCTATGCTTGCCAACTACCCCTTCTCCTAGGCTCGTTCCCCTGGGAAGAGTTTCCCTTAGTTCTGTCCATCCTGGCCAGCAGATCTTCACTGCTACATCAGAGAAAGCACTTATGCTAAGCAGGGCTATCAGCTATAATTATCAACATGGTCTCACATTTGACACCAGATAAACTAGCTCAGCACTGCTCAGCTGCCTCCAAGTGCCCCAGAAATTTCTGAATATCCTGTACTATGAGTTCAATGCATAAATAAGGAGCACAACAATGAAGGTGGCCTATCCCATATTAAGTAGCTAGAAAGCTGGGCTGTGTGCTTTCCTCTGCCACAGTTAGCTCAGTGAAAGGAGAGGTAAGTATGTGCAGTAAGTATGGGCAGTCCAGTCTTTGCACAGACCAACCTCTTTGGCTACAAGCCATGTGTGACCTAAGCAAAGATGAGGGTGCTGTTGTGCTCAGTGCTGTGTAAACAAAGCAAGCTGGCCTTGTCCAGTTAACCCCACAGGCTGCAAATGAAACCAGTTTGTACCTACAACCTGCTGAGCAGGCTTCTGCTGCCATTTCTGGCTTTCTAAATGGAAGTAGACGGTGGGTAAGGCTGGGGCACCATCATGTGCCTACAACAGAGGGCTTTACACACCAGACTGCATCCAAATTCACAGCACTGCTTTTGAGACACATTTGTGCAAATGACTGTTTCCAGAAGCATTTTGATGAGTAAATAAAAAACTCTTAAGACTCTGATTCTTAAGTTCTCTGAGGTTAAGCTCAGAATTTGAGTGAGAAAAAAAAAAAAAAGCCAACTGGGGGAACCAGCCCCCTTCAGCAGTTCAGGATAACAGTTATGGCTCCTGGAGCAACAATCCCATCCATCATTAAGGAACTACTCTATACAGGATTTAATCCGGATAGCATGGCCAGGGGAGGCAGAGCGAGCTGTGTGCTCCACCAAGGCTGTCCAGGGCTGATGGCACACCATGCGCTTTCTGCTCTGCAACCACAACCATAACCATGAATGCAAAATTATATCCTCACCTATAGGGCACAAAGGATGCTGTGTCAGGTAGTTACAATGGTCATAGCTCGCAGAGAAGCTCTTAGTATTCTAAGTAAGAGCTTCTAAGCTCTTGTTATATCAGGAGATGCAGGGCTTGTGAAGAACTGCCCATCTCCAAAGCAGAAGCTTTTGGTGCCTTTCACAGTGAGGTGGGAACGTTAAATACATGGAGTCCCCTTTTTCCACAGAGTCTGTCTTTGGGTTTTACTTACTCACAGATTCCATAGCCTCTCATCTTGCCCTCGTACCAGTGGCACTTATAGCAGTCATATCGGTCTTCGGATTTGCGTGGGACAAGGCATATTCCAAACCTACAAGGTGCAGATGGCAGAGGTCAGCATGGCAAAAGGTGACTCAGTTGTGCTAGATGAAGTTTAAAAATCATCCAGACTTCCAAGCTGATTTGCATGGTTGGGGTCAGCTCTACCTCTGACACTATTTCCAGGTGATAATAGACTTGCTCCAAGGAAGAACTCATCTCCTTGTGAACCGCAGTCACAGTTTCTCATTGCTTTTTCTACAGTTATTTTCAGTGTTGTTTTCTTCCTGTCTCTCCCCATTCCCCAGTTTAGGAATTGAGTTAGACTACCAAAGTAATCGCTTTGGTCCAAATGAATTGCTTTCTTAATCCCAACACAAAGTATTTGAGACAGGTTTTTTTTTTAGCTTTAAAAACCTATTCTAAAAACTTGTGGAGAAATGAGAAATCTGAAAGTCTGATTTTCAAATAGTTTTTTGAAAATAATGCTGGAATTTCATAGTATGATTTCCTTCCCCTGAAAACTCCTCATTTGAGGGTATTTCACACAAATAAATACACGCAGATTTATTGATCTGGCGTAAGATTCATCCAGATAAAGAAATGTTTGCATGTGAACTGATCATTTGTGCACGCTCTCACTATCTAGGTTACAATCTCCTCAACCTTAAACCAGGCATTAGATGAATTGGGCTGTAACAGCGAACAGAATCCCTCTACAAGAGGCTAGTGTCCCTGTATCTCTGGGAGGAACCAGTTCTTAGTTTATTTTGAAGGCAAGAAACGTCCTGTTTTTTTCAGGCTTACCCATGCTCCAAGCCCTCTTTGAAATCTCCAACATGGTTGCGTCCATCATGCCACTTCAGCGTCCCCCTGCAATTCAAAGCAAAGATCACACCAGGGAGATCCCCAGCAACGTTCACAGCTGCAACAGAAGGTATCGAGGCACAACCTAACATCAAAACATTTCCTCAGGGAACAGAGACAACGATGTTCTCCAGGCACCTCTGGGACCTTGGTTTGCACCATAAGGATTTAACACCATAATGTTTTCATGTCCTGGAATGAGCGGGAGGAATCCTCTTCCAAGTTCCCTAATCCCAAAAGCATTTTGTAGAATTGCTGGCTTATCCATTTAGGACCTTGCACGTGATCCTGTTGTAATTGCAGTGCACCATGTGATTAAACCAGCTGAAGTTCCAGCATGACACATCCCCGTTGACAACATAATAACACCACGGTACAGAACTTTATTGTGCCAGACACTATGAAAACAAGAGACAAGTACTGGCCTAAAGGGATCGTATCTTTCCATCTCTTTTGTGTGGGGGTTGTAGAAACGATTACATGAGGTAACAAATGCAAAATGAGACTGGAACAGTCAATGCAATGGTCAAATTACTGCATGGCCATGCCCAGTTGCATTTCCCTCCCTCCCGGTCTCCCACTCCACCCACACCCACTCCCTGTTTTAATTCTTGCATCATCCCAGACACAGTCAGGTCCCTACACATTCACCAACCAGAGACAACAGAAGATGGCGCAGTACCAAAACCATGATGCCTTTGTTTGACTTTCACTGAGGTTGTTGCTTTAAACACCCACATGAGACGTTTGTCATTTCTTTTTGTTTTGTTTTGTTTTGTTTTCTTTCTGGTATTTACAAGGAAGCGGTCAGATTAATTTTAAGTGGATTTAGAATACATCTCCTTTTGCTTTGCTAGTATGAATGCCAAACAAAGGAGAGCAAGTCAGAGAGAATGCCTGCTCTAGTCATGGGGATGGATTAAGCTACTTGTACCTCTTTCCCCCACACCAGGTCACCAGGAGTACTGGGACAGAACAGTGTTTTTGCTGAAGAGCTCTGATTCACACTGCCACAGCTTTCTGCTCATGTGCGTTGCCCTACCATCCTCTCCCTCAGAGGTGGATAAGCCTTGCTGCTCTGTAACCTTGCAAGTCATATAGAAGAGTAATTTCAGGAGTGAGAAGGCAAGCCTAGCAATTAATCAGTTAAAAACCCAGGTATTAAAACCACCTGAAGTTACTTAATCCTGCCACAAATTTCCTGGGATGCCTCAGTCAAGCCACTTAATCTGAAGCAACAGAGGTATTTATTAATCCTATTTCTCCAACCTTAAGAAAGGAGGAGACGAAGAGCAAGGAGAGGTGCATCCTTCTGTCTGGCATGCAGTGGTTTTCAGAGCTCTGTTAGGAGTGCAGGTGCTGGGGAAGGCGGGGATGATGTAAAGGACTGCCTCAGGCATAGCACTACTCTAAACACCTATTAAATGCTATTCTGGGGCAAGGCATAATTTCTTCCACAGAGGATTCAGGATCAAGCTTTTGATTTGGAATGTTCTCATTACTTTAAGGCGCTTTCAAACCAAATCTCTACATCTTTATTTTGCTTCAATAGCAACTGTAAACAAACCATGTAAAACTCGGGAAGTATAAAACTTCCAAATCAACCTCCTGTTTTGGTGTCTGAGGAGTTTGGTCATATTTCATGTTTCTTCACTAAAACAGAGACTATGCTCTACCTTATGTTAAAGAGGGTTTGGCTGGGACGATTTAAGCTTTGATTTACAGACCATTCCCTTTTGGCAGAGCTCACTCTCAGACTTCAGTTGGATTTAGAGAAGAGTCCTCCTGTTCATAAGAAAAGCATTTGAGCCTCTTTTATACTTAATTTTATTATTTTTTAAATTTCCTTGACAATAGTTTGGATATTAAAATAGATTTTAATAGAACAGGATAAAACTTTTCTCTCCTTCACAAGCAAAGGCTTTTTACTGGGTCATCATGATGGTAAGATTTTATGCCTCAGGCTGAGATCTTGAAAATAAACATTAGCTCAAGTCTAAGTCCTAATTACAGGTATAAGCCAATGCAGCACTTTCAATGTGATCATTTCCACATTATTAGGGGCAGCCTTTATTATTTACTGCATAAACCAGTATCGCTAGGAAGACATCTGCAGTACAACAGATCACGTGTCAGGACTCATGCTTTGACTAAGCCCTGAAATCAAGCAAATGTGTCCCAACTGCCCCCTGAATCTGCCCTCAACACCACATTTCCCTCTGGAAACAAGTGAGGCAGGAACCAGAGAGGCTGGCACACCCTGGGACATCACCAGCGCAGTCTGTGGTTCAGGCCCTCAGCACGGGATGAATCACCCCATGTGCACAGCCACTCTGTGGCACCTATACCTCCACCTGTGCATCCACTGGATCCAGGCGGTGCTACACAAAGACAGCAGGGCCATCCTTGCATGTTCTTGCTTAAGAAAGGGACAAAAAAAAGGCTCCTTACTTGCCATGCGGCTTTCCCCAGTGCCACTCGCCCTCATAGGATGTGTTCTTGAACTTGCCCTCCAGCTTGAAGACATAGGTGAAGAAGCGGCAGGACGGGGGCTCGGTGCCTTCTCCAGTCTTACCCCACAATGGGAAATCTCTCTTCCCGTTCAGTGCCTGGCGGACAGCCTGGTTCAGCTTCCACTGCCAAACAGCCTGGGGGCAGAGGAAGAGGAGTGCTGGACTAACAGTGAAGAAAACATAATAGCTCCCAAAAAGAGCTACTTCAAGAGAGGCAGCAAGAAGCTGTCTGGTTCCCATCAATTCTATGCCATTCAGCTTGCTGGGATAGCGAGTTATGGCCCATATACAGCATCAACAAGAGGTGTTATCTGGTGTCCTGCGAGTTGAATCCTGCACTAATGCACAACATTTTCATGTATTTAAGCCTGACTTTCACCACCACTAATCAGCCTTGGCACAGGACGGTGCTGATGGGACTGTATTGTCCCAAGCTCTGCAGCACACACTACTGCCCGGGGCAGACCACTTCCAGCACCCAGATATTTGTCATCTACCATGACCTGCCTAAGCCACCTCTGACTATCTAATATTATATTGGCTCCACAGAGGGGAAAACAAAAAAAAAACAAAAACCAAAACAACCAACAACTCAAAAACCCAACAAACCCCACACTGCATATTATTCTGCTTTAAATAATTTTTTTAAATGGCAAAAATCACAGACAAACAGCCTCAGCTGCATTTAAGCAGGTGGAGAACCCACTAATCTGTCTTTTGATTGGGAAGCTAAAATCCTGACCCTTCATGGGATTTCAACTTCCATTTATTAGCCAATGTTTTGCTTCCGCTAGATCCCTATGCTATTCCCCTATTTCAAAACTTGGTGCACAGTATTTCAGGTGGAAGAGAAAGAGTCTGCCCACTGCTGACCTTCATCTGTGGGTCTTTCGCAGAGAGAAAGAACGTTTCTTCTGGGGTTATAATGCGGAGTCTGTATCTGTGAAGCAAAAGACGTTACAAAGAACATAAAAAACGCATTTCTCAGCCAAACAGCAGTTCCTGCTCTTCTCATTCCTCTTAAGAAGCTAATGGTGCTTTTGAAGTCAGTTTTTTTCCTTCTCAAGAGGTACTCAACTAGTCAACTCATCTGTGTCGTCTAGGCCTGGAGCCTAAACTGTTTTATTATTGATTGATTACAATATTTCAGTAAAGGCAAGCAATGCAAGCCCAAGCTGCTGTGATCCCATCTGAGAGGTGCTGCAATTATCGGTAGCCCAGAACCAATCCCACTGTGTAGAAAGGAGATGGGACAAAGTTTTGTATCATTTTCTCAGTTTCACAATCAAGTTGGACATTTTTTGTTGCTGTTTTTTTACCTCCAAGTAGAAATTTTTCACTTACAGTCCTGGAGCCAATTTCTCCCTGCAGTTATCATCTACCCACACAAGCTTCAGATCAAAACTCTGAAAGCTGTTGCCCTGGAACAAAAGGGAGATGATGTTTCTGTTACTGATGTAAACAACACACTTTGCCTCCTCTCTGTCAATCCACTGAACAGCAAAGCAAGACTGGCAGCACTGTAAATTCCCTCTTTTGTGGTCCACGCATCTATCCTGCACTACGATGACAGATCTCAGAGACTGAAGAAACATAGGAGAAGGAAGAAAGTTCTTAGTTTAACGCTGAAGTGGTGTTCCATAATGCCATGGCTGCAACTAACAGTAACAGACCTTCTTAGATGGCACTTATCTCTACAAGTTTCTTCCCTATTATTTGACAAGGCTCCCAAATCATCCCTGGCACCCAGTATGCACTAGTTTTGCTTATGATCTATCTAGAATTTGGACTCCAGATGGCACAGCCAGTAACGGCCCACAAGTACAACATCTAAGAGGTCACAATTTTGATCAATAGCATACCAAACAGAAGAAAATAAAATGGTTGAAATATTAGGAAAAGACTACATTTAATATTACATTTCCCTTCCCTATATAAAGTCCAGATGCCAACACTACAGAGTTGCTGTCTGCAAGGATGTCATTGGCCAAGATTAGCTAATAGCACTATGGAGTTCACCACAAGTTAATCACTGATGTATCTACCAGATTTGGGGGAAAAGGGAAGGGAGACTTCAAATTCCCAGCACCAGAGCCCTCACCAGCAACCTCCTGCTAGCAGCCCAAGCTAACCAGTTCAATCCCAGTCAAGTTACATCTCCCCAACCTTCAATAACAGTCATAGCAGCAGATGAAACCTAGTGGGTGGGAACTGTTGACTGAACAGAGACGTCCACAATGTAGAAATCTTGGTATGAGCTAGTAACCCTGTGTTCTCATCCTAGTCAATGGAGCGGAGGACATGATTCAACTCATCCTCATTTTGGCATATAAAATAGGTCAGATAAACCACACCCAGACAGCGCATGTTTCTCTCCCTTGACTATAAAGGGAGCCTGGGGTCACTTGCTCACACCGAGATCACTTACAGTGCTAAGAAATCTACAATGCAAAGTTGGATGAGATAATCGTCACCCTATTTCCTCAGGCTTAGACCCTGCAAGCTGAGTGGGACTGCTCAGCGTTATCACAAAGACTCATGTTTGGAGAAACCATAAAACATATCAGCTCACAAGGCAGTCCTGTGTTTGGACACCTGAGGGGCTGGCACATGACTAAAGAGCAAGCAGAGAGAGGTGCATATGAAGAGAGCCATCCTAGATTACAGGTGCTATCAACCAGAGCAAGCCAAACTGGACTTAATTAACACGCTGCATAAGAGCTTTGAACATGTATTATTCATTTAGATAACCATGGTTGTAAACACTCCCTCTCTGCCCCACACCCAGGCCCCAAATCCCTAAAAAAGCCCCAAGAACACATGTAACTTCTGCTCCCGTGCTACTAGCAGGGTCAACCATGCAACATCATATTCAGTCCTATGCATGAGTGCCTACAGTGTAATATCTTTGACCCACCAGGCAAGCCCCTGCCCACCAGGCAAGGACAGAAATCAATAGATATATATGCAGGCATGGGTTTGGGTTACTAGAAAGGTGCCTGTGGTGGTTGGATAGTACACATTTACTAGGGAAAAATGTTATGTGGATACTCCTCTATTCTTTCATCATTAGCCTTTCTTTTCCATTTCATCCCACAGGTGCATGGATCTGAGAGAAGGTTTTGCCAATAGCCAAGCTCTGTTGCATTTTCAGCATCAAAGGAACCTGAATTTTACTGTCATGTATCTGCCCTGCCCTTCCAGTCCTTCTAAAAGACTGCAAACTCACCTGAATTAGCACAAGGACATCATCAAAGAGCAAGATCCGATCTGATCGATTCGTGCTGGCAGAGATGGGAAGATTTTTGCTATCTTCCAGCAGCCTTCTTTCAGGTACACAGAGCATGTCCTGCAGAGGGAACCACGGAGGTCAAGATGGAGGACCAAAAGCGCCAGGAAACATTAGGATTTGGGAGAGTATATTCAACTTAAGCCAACAGTTCCTTCAGAGGCCACCTGACTCACGGCCCAGACTGACAGTGACAGCAGAACTGGACACAGCACTCAACTTCTAAAGTACCCAGTAGCCATAAGGTTTCTCTAAGACATCCTCATTTCCCTGCTCTGTTGGCTTCAAACCAAGCCTCAAATTCCTGATCCATATTAAATTTCCTCCATGGGTCAGCAGAAGTGTAAGATCTCCAAAAGATCTTCCCATCTATGACTTACTGTGAATTTGTAGCTCAAGGATTTCCATAAGGACTTGGTAAAACAAGCTTCATCCAGGACTTGGCTGATGAAGGACTCCAGCTTCACATATTCCTTGATGGAACTGGTGACCATGTCCTTTTCAGAGCCCTGATAAAAGAAGACAGCACTTGAGCAACAGTTCAGGCATGGTTGTGCAGGACATCTACTCTCTGTGCTACAGCTGCAGAAAAATTACAGCAGCTCTGAATCCAAAGGGTTAATGAGAGGTAACCCTCCAAAGCCCTTTAAAAGGAAAGCCTCCCAAATCTAACATTATCTCTGCCGCCACCAGAAGCGTGCAACCTCAGGCCAGTTACTTGACCTTTTGCAGCACCTCTATATGATGAATAGCTCGTACTACACTGGAGTGGCTACTGTTTGTTGCTTGGAGACCCTCAGGTGGTCTGCTCTCCACTGGCGCTGGTTACTACCACCCCAGCCATCCACTCATTTTCCTTCCAACCTGCATTGGATTCAGCTCTGCAAAAGGTGTTAGCATAAGCCAGTCAAGTAACATCACATAAAGCTTCCTACCTCTTTGAGAACCTCATTCAGCTTGGTAAGGAGCAGTATATAATGCTCGATATGATCTCTGAGAGGTTTCTGAAGAACAGTGTATAAGGCCAGTGACATGGAGGTCTCAGAGGTGAAGTCTGTGAGGAATAGTTTCAGCACTGTCATATGGAACTTCCAGGCTTCACTGCAAGACGGTGAATTAAGACAAAAGGTTCATTAATTACTTTCTTCTACAAATTGCCACTCCTCTGCCTTCCAAACATTATACGCTACCTTGCTCCCAGACGGTATAGAAGGACTTGAAAGAGTAGGAGATGACACAGCGCAAACATATTTGCACACCAATCACACAGAAATAAGGCAGCGAGGCCAACAAGAGCTCCATCCATCCTGCCTCTGGCCCAGCGGTCTTTGCAAATAGGAACCACACCCACAGACATACAGAATACAGCATGATTTTCACGATGGTTTGCACATCAAGAGGATGACTCAGATAAAGTGGCTGCAGATCCGCTCGGGTCTAGTGCTCATGCTTTCATTTGTCCTTTCTCAGGTCCCACCCTTTACCTGAACCCACAAATTTACAGACTTCCCCTCCTACAAAAGAAGTTGTGCATGGCTGGGAAGAGAGGGGGAGAGATCTGTAGAGGATAGATACCAACAGCTGCTGCCATGGTCTTAGAAGATGGCAGGAGCAGCCAGCATGGCCAATGAAGAGGAGAAACAAAGATTCAGAGGACCATGAAACAGAGATCCCTGCAAGGTGTAGCGCTCACTACTGTTCGCTCCAGTTTAGTATCTTAACCCCTACATTGTCACTCTCTTCCTATTAAGCATTCTTCAGCCCACTGACCTTTTGCTCTCTGTGGCATGTTCAAAGCCGCGGACTACAACGTAGTTTGCGAAAGTGACGAAATATCTGTCGGCAAGAAAACAGACGACCACAAGTATGAGTTGAGTTAGAGATGCACATTAGCTACGAGGTTTAAGTGATAGAGGGAAGAAGCCGATTTGAAAATGCCATGTGAGGTCCACCTTTCCAAGAGAGGCAGAGAGATGTGGCTACTGTACGTCCCACCTTGGCTCACTCCCCTTCTGTGCCCTTTGCCAGCTCCTTGGCTTAACCGCCTTGTTGACGTTCTCACTAGTATTGTTACAGGAAGTTTAAATCATCCTGTCATTTAGCAGAAGCAGAAGCAAATTTGCACAACTGTTCTGGAAAGCAAACCTACAAAGGCTGAGCTTAAGAGATTAGCTTTGGATGTATCTGAATTTCTGCTGGTTGAAGTAAAAGCCTCAGGTCTGTGGTAAATTCAAGTCAAGGTGTCCCACGCCAATGTAGCTCATCTCACACTAGAGGGAGATCGAGCCATATTTTGTCAGCAAACACCATGCTTTCTCCCAGTACTGTTTTCAGATAAGTCATGCATCGTGTCCAGGCTAATTACCATTTTTTTACATCTTTCAGTGACATGTATTTACTGCTGATTTTCAGGCCCCTGAACAGCGGCTTTGCTTCCTCCTGTATCACTCCAATAAGCATGAGCTGCTGTAGGATCAGTACTGCACAGAGTGAGTCAGCAGAGGTGGGTAGGAAACAGCTCATTTTTGCATGTAAAAACAGGTTTTAATTTCAAAATGAGGGGAAATTAGATCTTGAGGTAAACTTCTTTGTGTCACCGGAAACCTCAGCACCAGTTTCCATCTTTTACGTGCCTTTATAAGGCAAACCAGTTCTAATTCACTGAATCAGTTCCCAAATGAACAAGAGACGTTGCTCCAAAACCCCATTCACATAAAGGCAAAGCTTGTTGTGCCTCTCTTTGCTAAAATGATGCTGTCCAAGCAAAAACAAAAGAAAAAGTAGTCCTTCCTTCCTCCTCCTTCCACATACATGAAACCCAACAGAACCAAGACTAGGTGAACAACAACGTCAAGGAGCCAGTGTGCCCATATCCTGTTTCTGTGCGGGTGCCAAACTGCACAGACGGTACCAGCCCACCTGGCAAAGGCCTGGCCACGTTTATGGCCAATGTGATAAATGAAGGATTGAACGCTGTCTGATCTTTACGCCATCTCAGATGTCCATAAACCTTTTTTTTTTTTTTTTTTTTTTTTCTGACAGGACATCAAAACACAGGTTACACACGGTACAGCGCTTTTGGTAAACATTTATTTTTTTGCATTGCAGACAGATGGGGAGCAGACGTAATTAATTATAGAAATGGCAGCATGGCAGTATGTTTTTCAGATCATGCTACATCCATCACTTGCTATCATATCCCTTGCCAAAAGCACAAAAACGTGGCACAAACAGGTAATATGAATGGTCTCTAGTGACATCTTCTTTCCTTGTCCCTATGAGTCCTTTAAACCTGCTTGTGCATGACTTTCTGTTCCTGATGACAGGTCAAGATTTGTTCTCATAAATTTCCCAGGCACAAATTATACCCCCTGTCCTCTTCCCACTTTTATGATGCATTAAAAAAAACCCTATACTTACATGAAAAAAATTCTGCCTCTTACAAGTATACTCACAGCTACAAAAAAGGCTACTTGTACTGTCTGCACAGATGCTATATTCTGTGGCACTTGTCGTGAGCACTGAATTCAATCACTTCCTTGACCTAATGACTAAATACTAGTGGACAGGACTGAACAAATTAAATGCACTAATTAATTGCACCAACCTACCAGTTAGATGATAAATTTGGTCCCCTATGCTACTCCAAAATGCTTCTGTACTTACTGGATGTAGAGGCTTAGAAACAGGTCTCCTTTCCAGACAGTGTAAATGTCCTGGATGCAGAATGACTCAGAGCTGCTGTGTTTTTGTTTCAGAATGCAGTAATTTTCTTCTGTGAGGTTCCAGAGAGCTTGAAACCGATCATTCAGGAGCAGGAAGAGCTTAAAGTTCTCCTTTCCCTTCTGGTCTTTAGGCTCTTTTAGGAAAAGATGGGGGAAAAAGGTTATCAGAAAGCCCCGACTCCAAGAAATCTTGTGGAAAACATTGCCTATGTCTAATACTCAGCCCAATTTTTCAGTGTAAATTACATATATTCTTAGAGGAAAACAATGTCAGGGAGGAAGGAGATGATGATTAAGGTTGTGCCCCTGTGAGTGATTGCATGAGCTATCACGCTAGGTCTTTGTCCTTCCCATTCTTGTGGGGCATGTGGTCAGGGCAGCCTGTGAGGCTCAGCCCCAGCTCAGACATGAGCACTGGAGAATTTTCTGCCCCTGGCCCAAAGGGCTGTTCCCAGTCTCCTTGGAGGCTAGACCAAAAAAAGGCGGTGACACGAGAGAGAACCACCCTACGGGCCTAATCCAGTCATACCACTTTTGGCTAGACAGGCTTGTGAATATTTATATGGATTTGTTATTTCAGTGGAGCTGCTCTGATTTACTGCCAGCTCAGAACCTGTACCCACAAGTTTTATCTTCAAAGATGGGCATGACCATGGACTGAGAGCAGGGAGGCAGAATGGGCATGGTTTAGGGGTCGCATATGTGCGAGATATATTTTGGATTTCCACACGCCATGCTGTAAACAAGCCTTGGAGCAGGTGTACAGGCTTATACAGGTTAGAATCTGGATTCACCTCTAAAAACAACAGGAACCACAGTCTGAGACTTGAATGAAAGGCCATAGGCATCCTTAAGGGCTCACTATCTTAAATGAAACATCTCTACTTACCTCTTGCTCCAGCAAACCAGGCTCCAGCAAGTCCTCAGCCTCAGAGTTTCAGTTATAAATCCTTTCATAGGTGTGCCAGTGACTCAAGGCTAAAACTACAGACAAGAAAGTAGTCTTCTCTGACCTACCTGCCTGGAGCAGAGGCTTGAGGATGAGGGTATTTATCTGTGCCAGGCATGCTGAAAAGGTTTCCTCCACTTGGAGCAGAGATGCAGTTGCTTCAGCCGTGCACATGTCCTGGACACAACAGAGAAGGCACACATAAACTCCCCTGCAAAAGTATTCATCTACCAAGGCTTCAGCGCTCATTGCAAACCGTCAGCCTTTCCTGCTCGTGACAGCACACAGAGGTGTAATCGCTGTCGCCAAAAAGCATTTGAAAATGTTAGAAGAGAAAACAGAAACCCAATAGCTCAACATGAGCTGATGTCACAGAAGACCACCGAGGCTACAGCCCTTTTTCCTGATGCCCCAAATTGAAGATCTTCTCGGGTGGACCACAAGACCTCTTCTGCACGACTGGAAAGGCCCTAAACTTTTGGATATGTGTTCATCCTGCTTAATGCCAGATTTGTTCTCCCCAAAGAAAATCCTTAAAGTACAAGGCAACAAAGGATGAAGCAGAGCATGTTTTCCCACATCTCTCACCAGTTTTCTGCCAGAGTGCCTCAGTCTGCATCTTTTGGCATTAAAAGCTATCGTATGGAGCTGCTGAGCCGTGCCAGCCATGCCCAAATATCCAAAACCCTCCAGAGGAACAGAGGTCTGGTGTTACTCCCTTCCAAGTAGAACACTACACTGCTGGCTATATGTCACAACTGCTGCGTCAACAAGGAAAGCTTGCCTAATGTGGAAGTGGGCAGCACTTAAAAAAAAAAAAAAAGGGAAAAAACAGGGGGCAGCAAACCCACGTGAGCAAATTCCAGTAGCTTCCTCCTTCCAAGCCTTAACTCCTGAAAGAAATGGATCAGAGGAAATGAAGCCAGCTAATAGCATGTCATAAGAGACTGCTCTGGAAAAAGGCCAGGTGGTGAAGATACTATGGGCAGAATCAGCTGATATTACTAATAGTGATAAAAATACAAACATCTGAGATTCTTTGTGAAGCAAACCAGCAAACTCAAGGGAATGAATATGGTCTGTCCACATTTATCCTTAGCCTGGTCGTAGTGCACGCTCACAGGCTATGTTCAGAATAGAAGCAAGCAAGAATATGGCATCATGTTGCAAAGAATTAAACTGCTGAATCAGTGGCAGAGACCTCAGCGCAGTTTTGATGTGTGCCAACTAGTGCCTCTCCCAGACAATTCTCAGGCATGGTCCAGGGACCATTTGAAACAGGTAGTTTACACATGGTCATGCTGGTTTTGGAGGTAAGGAGAAATTAGTTATTTATAGGTTATGCAATAACCACTTGGCTGTGGGGATAGACGTGGTTTATTTACTAAGGGAGATGTAACTAGAGTCTTTTCCACTCTCTCCAGGAAGAGCTGAACGGAGGTTATCTGCTGGTGACATCATCTAAGACATCCTGAACCTCTACCCAGATTGCTGCAAACAACAGGTGAGGTTCATTCTCCTGTGTTGAGATGTTGGGAAGTCAGACATAGAGGCCTAACCCTACTTTATACTTCATGGGAACACATACCTCGAGCATCTCAGCATGGACTGTAGAAAGGTCACCCGGGTGGGATGACTAAATTAGGTGGGAACGCCTCATTTTTAAGCTTCACATATGGGTGGATTCCTTCCTAAATAAGAGCTTGAGCTCTCTAAAGTCACCAAACTCGGCTTAAGAACTCCCTTTTCAGGTCATCCTGGAGCTTGGGCTGAAATGGTGTCACAGAACAAGGCACACTTTGCAGCTTGAACCGTTAGCTGGTCTGGTTTTAAGTGGTTGTTCAGCTCTAGACACAACCAACGGCACAGATGAATGACAATGTTTTCTCCTTAGTAACCACCGCTCTTAAATTTCATTTGTCTGAAAAATGGGAAGCATTAAAAAAATTCCTTAATCTCATTAGTTTGCATGTTTTCATACATCAAGGTCTGCACAACCATAAGGCTATTTTTTTGCAGGAACACTGGTGATTCGTCCCAGAGGAAAGCTCCAGGCATGCAAACAGGTCAAAAAGCTGGAATCCAAACTCCTCCTGGACACTCCCAGTGAAGGCAACTGAGCCAGGAAAAAAAAAAAAAAAAAAAAAAAAAAAAAAAAAAAAAAA
>NW_020799095.1:2077144-2113824 GCF_003259725.1 Athene cunicularia
GGGGGGGGGGGGGGGTGTGGTTATTTATTTATTTTTAAGCCCATTTTTCTGGTTTGGGGGAAGAAGGGAAGATGATTCCATCATTTCAGATGTCTCTGACACGAGAGAGTGTCTCCAACTGGTCCTTATTCAGTTCTGAAGAAAATGTTTTATCCTGTCCAAAACAAAAAGAATGGGTGCTAGATGCCAAACTCAGAAAGTCTTCCCCAAACTCTTATCAAAACAAGCAGAGACCCCACCCATTCATTACATACATGGCTTAATGTAAACTGAATGTCTCAAACCAAGGGTACAGATACCCAAAGCTTTGCTCCACAGGACCATGATAGTCTGTAAGCAGGGGCAGGAGGCTGAGGAGCCTCCTCAGGGCTCACAAGCACACGTGCAACACCACAGGAACATCACTGCCTCAGCCTAAGTGTTACTTCTGTTACGGTCACTTGGAAGAAGAACTACGTATGTCCAAGGTGGACCTGGGCATGATCTGGATGCAACACAACTCCTTCCAACTGTCATCTGCTCCCATGCTATGTCTCCTGCACATCTGCAGTCCTGGTTCATGGAGGGTCTACGAAGACCTGAGCTCAGGCCTTATAGGGATGACCCCAAAGCATTTCCATGGTGCAGCAAAACCCCTGCAGTAGCAACACTGTACAGACACCCAAGCCAACTACAAAAAACCCTGAAATATTTGGATAGTCTTTTCCATTATAACCTGATACAGATTTAACAGCGTTTTGTTTTGGGTTTGGTGGTGGTTTTTCTTTTTCTTTTCTTTTCCTCTTTTCTTTTCTTTTCTTTTCTTTTCTTTTCTTTTCTCTTCTCTTCTTTTCTTTTCTTTTCTTTTCTTTTCTTTTCTTTTCTTTTCTTTTCTTTTCTTTTCTTTTCTTTTCTTTTCTTTTCTGCAGTCATGTTCTCACCCTTCCTGGGAAAATTTGTGGGCTACTTCCTACCTGAACATGACAGTCAGGGGTCATTTGCTGAATGGGGGAGCAGCATCAGTCAGCTTTCAAAACAACCCTTCCAGCACCACAAAAACCCCAAGTTGCCACATCACATCACATCACCCAGTAAGGTCAGAGTGAGTTTCAGTCACCATTTCCAGGCTTTCTCTGTTAGTTCTGTGAGAACAGCATTTGCACACTTATTCTAGCCCAGTCAGGCAAAGACGATTTGAAATTTGTCACCCAGTGAACAAAACCAACACTGGCTCAGCCACAAAAGGCAAAGGAAACAATCAGAACCGACCCAGGACACACGGAGGTCATGTTGTACATTCACACGTATGAAAACTGAATGCAAACCGCAGTGCCGTTGGGTGATGGGAGCGCTGAGCAGAAACCTGGGGCTGTCGCATGTAGTCTTGCCCCAGCTTGGATACAACTTTCACGTGATTCAGTGGTTTTGTAATTCTGTGTTTGCTCCCTGAAGGGCAAGGCAATCTTGAGCAGAGCCACTCTGAATTCTCTTCACAAGGTTTTAGTCTGCTCTTCACTCACGGCTCTGCTGCTAGGGAGTCAAGACCTTTGAAGATGATGCACTCCCAATGGACAGAATTGAGGGAGGTGCACCTCCAAGGAAGCATCTGCTAGCTGCAAAAAGCATGACAGCATTCTGGTTCTGTGTTCAAAAATCAGAAATTCTACGCCCTTTGAGGAAAGAGACTTCCACTGGCAAAACAAAACAGCCACCAGTCTGCTTCGGGCTCCCATAAGGAATGAGATCTCCCTAGGATAACGTTTTCTAAAGTATGAAACACATCTGTTCTCCTTAAATGAAGGCGCAAGAAAGCTGTACAGCATGGGTCTGTAATTTGAGAAGCGACACATAATAGTATTCATGTAAAAACAGGAAAAAGACCTTGAGAAACAACTTCTCTAGAAGTCACCAGACTTCTGTGGCTCATCACATTCTTGGCCTGTCCACTGAGCATGACAATGAGGGGCAGGAAACTGGGTCATGCAACAGCTTATACCAACCTAAAGGGTTGCTGAGCATCCAAGACATGGGAGGAGCCTGGGTCATCTGAAGGAACTTTCATCCTCAAAAGGGTTTGTCCAAAGCTGCGCATTTCATCAAGAAAATACATGTCCTGAGGAGCCACAGCAGCTTGTTATACCCTGTTTCAGGAAACTGCTGGAAGGGTGGGTGGAACAGATAGGAAACCAAGTAAAGAGACAGTTTTGCAGAACGCTGAGCCTCTGTGGTGGTACAACCTTCTTTTAGGCCACTCAGCGCTTGGTGCAATTTCCATCCCCCAACCCAGGCCACAACCCAAGGTGAGTTGGGAATGGTGGTGGATCACAGCATTAAGGCACCCTCTTAACGCACCTTGCACCCAGTACATCCATACCTAGATCACGGCCCAAAGGGGGTGACACCAGGACTTCAAGATCTGAAAAGTTCTGGGCCTGTGCAACTGGCTGGAAGTACCTGAGTATTTTGGCATCCAAGCTGGGCTGAAATGGAAAAGCACCTGATGAAAGTCAGTTATCTCAGACCCTATAAATAGCGACCCTAAGTGAGACCCTTTGAACTTTCCTGGATTGCACTGAGCTGTGACAAGCATCTCCCCTGAGGTGGGACACCTCTCAGGCACAGACTCCTCAAGGTTTGAAGATCATTTGCCCACAAAGCTGACAAAAGGGCAGGGTGAAGTCATACTTCTTGAGGCTCAATTACTGCCTGTTGAGGAATACCAAAGCATTGTGAGTATTTGCTCTAAACTCAAGGAGAGGAAAATTTTAACTGTAGATTCTTTCATCCACCTCTCTACCTGTGTGATTGAATATTTGCCTTCCCGAGTGTGGATGTCTACATATTTCACAGGATATCCAAGTATTTCTGTGCTCTGTGTGTATGCTTTGTGTTTATACATATATATATATAGATACACACACACTTTAATTTAGGGTACCTAAGGTAGTAAGTTAGTGTGAATCTTGTCACGCTTGAATCTGTAATTAAGTCACTGTTTTAATCATAACACTCTACCAAATCACCTTGTTAATCTTTAAATTGATTAATCATTAAGTGCTACTGAAGCTCGACCTTTTGATCTACCTCACGCGGTTAATACATCTTGAATTACTGCTAATTCATAATCATTTTAATCCACAACAGCCTCGTTGTCAGCTTTGCGTAGAACTCCTTTCTGCTCTGGAGCGTGTAACTCTTGAGGCGGCTGTTCCACCAGGAAAATGTTTGGAAAGCCCCATAGATTTCAGATGTGACACAAAGTTTCTTACGGAAACAGACATCTAGTCAAAGAACCTTATCAGCTCCTGTGTGTCAAGGAACAAACTGGACATACACAGAAGGACTATTCATTTTCCATCTTCCTCTTGTGAATCCCCCTCTGTGCTGAAGTTAAGATTATCCGTCAACAAAAACCACTTCTCAAATGGGAGAAGCCTGTCATGAATTATGGCAGATTTAGGGAGTGCTTAGGACATTTTCATACTAAACCAGGTGGGATGTAAGTCCCACCATGTTTGCTGTAGACCCTCCCCTCCTTAAACTCTTCTCTTTCCCTGCATCAGCCATCCTAAAATGCATTGTGCCGTTGCAGCCCTTCCAATCTCACCCATCCTTGAGGTTCATAATCTACCACCCACTGCTATAGAAACGAGGCCAGTCCACCACTTTTGTCACATGCAGTCCTCAAATAGGCTAAGTATTCCCTTCCCTGCCCTCTGAGAGACACTCAAGTTATTGATGCCATGCAGCTGAGGAGGTACCTGCCCACTACAGCCTGTGTCAAGTGAGTGCATCACCTTTGCAGAGGCAGGGATAAAGCTGCTTTAATTCAAGCTCTAGTTCAGAAGTAACTGAAAGCGTTCCAAACCAAAGCCAAGAGGTGCTAAAGATCTTTCTCTGTCAGGGTAAACCTGAAACTCTTCCTCAGATACTGTTTTTCACTCTCCCAGGTCGCTTTCTCTCATGACACTAATGGTGTTGCTTCTAAGTAAAGTATCTAAAACCATCTAAGGATGCAATATAGAGCATGAGCACTTACACTCGGACTGGTAAATGCCTCTCCACTTTGCAGGAGGTTACAGCCTAAAACATTTGAAATGTAAAACTTTCTTCTTGCCAGGCTGTCTTCTAGATGCCCAGAATTCCTCCCTTGCTGTTAAGCACTCGCTCACTCTTCGCACGAGCACTGTCTTTCCCCAAGCAGTGTATAAGCTGTAAAGGATGCACATTATACAGAATACGCAGCGCTGCACAAAATGTGCCAGCAGGGAGTTTCTCCCTCAGAAATCAGCAGATAAACTTATTAAAAGTGTATTGTTAGACGGAGTTAAGACCGGCCAGCACTTTACATCACATTACTTCACAGCGTGTGGCACAACAGACAAATCTTGGGACCTTAAACCACAATGAACACGGACCTAACTATCTGTTTCCCCCCCTCCTTGGTCAGATCAACATCTGTATAATCATGATTAATATGATCAAAAATAGTGGGTGCTTTGGAGGGGTTTTTTTGGAGGGTTTTTTTTGGAGGTTGGAGGGACAGGTTAGCATTAAGAGCTGGTCTTAAGGGGTGTGAGGGAAGAGGAAAATTTTGTTTGAGCTTGGACCGTGGACTCAAGCCTTCTTTTCCCAGATTACTTTTTAACCTGGCAAACTTTTTAACTTTTTTTTTTTTTTTTTTTTAAATTCTGCAGCATAGTTTAATGTACCAGCACATAAACCTCATTCAAGTAGGAATGCCAGCTCAGAGTCCATAAACTCAGGAGCTCCTTAGGCCACAGGGGCAGACTGTGGTGTCCAACACCGAGATGTTGCTCCTCTTTCTGTCCCAACCTTTGCTGCTTTTCTCCAGGATCCTCACGCCTCCTAATTGTGTTTCCAACTGACATCCCCTGTCACGTGTCACGTTCCAGCTGAATCTGCATTCAGGCTGGGACAAAGACCATTCTGTCATGTGGAAAAACAATTCCAGACTTTGTTTAACCAACACCAACACGCTGGAGCAAATTCTCCCATTCAGACTCTGCTCTTGCCAGACCTCAGATAGTCACGACTCAGGATGAATTAGTGTTCAACTTACAGCAGCCACTTCATAAGCAGACAAAAACCCACAATGTGCAATTTAAGAGGTAATTGGGAATAAACAAGGCAGAAAGACAATAAAATGCCCAATCCTAAAACAGCTCTTAGCAACATAAAAAGGAGGAAGAGAAAAACAGAGGTAGCTTGGATTAGGCTTTAGCATGGGGTGCAGGGAGTGTGCCAGTGCCAGCCATGTGAAGGAACTAGGCAGATTCAACATTTTCTTGGTAGGCATAGTTTTAAAAAAAAAAAAAAACACACAAGAAAATTAAGAGACCCATCAAGACTCCCATCGTGAACACAAGACCCTCAGGTTTTCGGTCAGCCCAGGTTCATGCACAGATGAGGCCACACAGCAAACATTTGGAGCACAGGGCAACCACCTCTACCCTCAAGCAGTGGGGCCAGCTCAGGATGAACAGCAGGACATTTGACCTCATCACATCTACTTAAGCCACGGAACTCACTACCACAAGTCTGTTGTGTTGCCATGCGAATACTGTATACGCATTCAAAAGCAGCTGGACGAGTTCATGGAGGAAAACTCGGTTAAAAGTTCATTAAAAAAAAAAAAAAAAGGGCATCAACTCCAGCTCAGGAATTCCCTGAGGAGGCAAGAAGCAGAGGGAATACTGCTACAACCCTTTCCAGGTTTTGTGGTGTTCTTTTCCAGACATGTTTTTCTGCATTATGAGAGGTGAGATAGCAGAGTTTGATACTGCCGATTTCATGCATCAATCGTAAATTGTTTGTTGCTCACCTGCATGTCAGGACCACAAGCACTGAAAGAAGAGACAATGAAATGTTGTCAAAATATCAACCACATTAAAATCTCAGCAAATTTAGGAGAGCAGAGTGCGGCCAGGAGGTTACAAAGGGTCAAGCAGGCATTCAGTACTCTCTTCAGAAAGCACTGAAGTCACATAATGGATTTTTCAGCCCCAAGGAGAAGGTTTTTTTTTCCTCTCCCAGACTTTTGTCTTTGTCTTCAACACAGAAACACAGGAAAAACAGGAAGCTATGTGTGGGGGAGGGGAATGTGGTTGGTTGGTTTTGGTTTTGGGTTGGTTTGGTTTTTTTTTTTCCAGAAACAGGCAACACAAAAACTTTACACAACCATTATCTGACCCAGCTTTTTTCTTTCTTCTCCAAACCCTAATTGGAAGCTTATGTCCCTTCTTTAGAAGTTCACTCCTGAGACCCATAAAAACAACCATAAACCTTTAGCTGGCTTCAAAAGGACAAAAATCCATCTGACCTTTCTGGGTGTCTGAAGGCTGAACTACCCACCCCAGACATCCTCTGTAACCAAAAAGAGGCACATCAGAAGCTCAATTTAATCCAATCTTAGTGAGATGAGCGAACCTTTGGGCATACCTGATCTCTCTTCACTAGCTACAGAATTAAACAGCTCAAATAAGACCCTTTACTTGTTGACAGCTAAGGCTAGAGAGGATCACTCTCACCACAGTTAAAGACATCATTCAGCCTTTGCAAATAGCAAGGCAAGTATGATAAGGCCCACAGGTGAGATGATGTTTACTTAGTGGTTTAAACCCCCGTGGCCTTGTAGCTCCCATTATCATTATCGTTATCACCTACAAGCAGTTTATGCATGCAGAAGCATAACTATTGTGACCCAACAACTCATATGCAACACAGAAAGACATGATGCTGCTGGATGAAACTCCAAGCCAAACCAGAAGCAACTACAGGTTGTCTGGAGGCAGCAAAGGAAAAGAGATAATGAGAAGAGAGAGCTCAATCATTCTACACTGGAGTGGAAATATGGGAATGACCGAAGATAACAGCCAGGGACAATTTTTGTGTCACAGCTCTGGAAGCAGCTTTGGGAGCAGGAACTCCTCTCCCTTGGCCTCATACTCCCAATATGTCTAGTCTCTTTTCCAAAGCAAATGGGACTTCTGTGTGGCCTCAAAAAAGCAAGAAGATTGACAGAGCACTACACATCTGGGGTTTAGAATATGTGTTACAATCTACATCAAAGCAGTTTTGAGTCAGACCCTGAGCATCAGTCTGAATTACAGCCTGGAAACCAACCCAGAAGCACAGACAATATCAGAGGAGTGTCCCCAGGGACAATGGAAGAGCTGGTAGCAGAACTGCTTCACAGATGAGATGGAGCTCAGCGTACAGTAATGTCATCCCCCTGAGCCATCCAGAACTTGTGTAGGACTAAAGGGGATTTCACTTCCTTTGTGCTAAAAGACAGAAAATCCTCATAAAGCTGTAACAAGAGCAACTTTTGAGATGGCTGGTTCCTCCAGATATTCACGAGTGAGGGTCTGGATCCATCCTCTGCCTTTTGACACCACTGCATGACTCTGCCCCCATTTCACAGATGTTTGCTTATGCTAGAGGCATTATCCAAAAGCTAATGATGTGTCACTACAAAATGCCACTTAAAAAACCATCCCAGATCTTCCCTTCCAAGTGACCCATGCATAGCCTAGGCACTTCACAGCATCGCCAACACCCGCCAGAAATAGGGCAGGGCTGAAGTCTGCATGAAAGAACAAGAAAGGATTAAAAAGACGTGCTTGGATTAGTTTAATCCCTGTACCCAGTCTTTCTCTGCTTTCTGTTTGGGTTCCTTAAACTCTCTCATGTCCAGGAACATTAATAGTCCTGAACTGCCAAATTTTTCTTCACCTCTCCTCTAGTGCCTAAGGCCTTTACCGAAGACTGAGTGTAGTAGGAAGCTTCTAGTGCTTCATAAAACCCTTCAGGTGCTCTTGGAGGGCAAATTAGAAGCTACCGAAGGCAGGAAAGACCTGCAAAGAGTCACCAGTGCTTCCTAACCTCTGATAATCATTCTGAGACGCTACAGTTCACAGAGATGTTTTGAGTGCCAAAACCCAGGTCTTTTGATGACCTGAAGAGCTGGTCAAAGCTGTGACAAAACTGTTCCACAAGAAAATTCCTGTTCATTGAGCCCAAGGTACTTTGCATGAGGCCTTTCCAATTCAACAGGAATGTAAACAATACCTGACCAGGTCACTCCAGCAGTCTAGCTAGACTGACAGCAAGAATAAGACCTGTTATTTAGAGAACAAACATAAGCTTGGCCACTTTCTGAAGTTCATTCCTCTTGTATTGCCCCAACAACATTTTTCATTAGGGATCTCAAAAGGTGCAACCTTATTCCTACTATCTGCCCATGGACCTGTTGTCCCTGAATTTATCTTACCCCTCTTGAACTTGCGGGTTGTTCTTGTTTGAGTGAGTGGTGGGGGCTTTTTGGTAGCAGGGGAGGTGGCTGCAGCGGTGGCCCCTGCTAGAAGCTTCTCGAAGCTCCCCCAGCTCCAAGTCAGACCTGCCTTTGCACCAAGGTTAGGCCAATTAGCTGTGCCTCTGTGAGAACATATTTAAGAAGGGGAACCTGAGAAGAGTAGTTGGAGTTGTGAGAAGATGTGAGGAGAACATCTATGCAAACACTGCGGGAAGAAAGGAGAAGAAGAAGGGAAGGAGTGTGGGAGCAGAGATTCTCCTGTATCCCATGGTGAGACAGCAGGGCCACCTCTCCCTGCCACCCATGGAGGTCACCGTTGGAGCAGATGCCAAGTGTGTCCCATGGCAGGCCCCATGCCACACCAGGTGACTGTGCCCGAAGAAGACCAGGACCCCACGGGAAGGCAGCCCCGCCGTCGTATTTCAGCACTGAGAGGATTGCAACACAGGGGGGGTGATCCACATGCCTGTGGGAGTGACTCATGTCAGAGTTGGCTTGTGGAGGACTGTCTCCTGTGAAAGGGGGACCGCACTGGAACAAGGTAGGAATGTCAGAAGTTCCCCTTTCCCCTGAGGTGGAAGAAGTGCAGGACTGACCCTACCCCCCAACCCTTCCTGTCCTTATATCTCAAGTTTCTGGGTCTTTTGCTTCCTTCCCTTTTTTGCTTCCCTTATCCCTAGGGATAAGGGTGGAATGAGCAGCACTTTTGCTTATTTTCCCCTTCTCAGCACTGGGAGGGAAAGAGGGGAGTGAATGGCTGTGTGGTGCTCAGTTGTCCTCTCAGCTGAAACCACAACACACTGACATTGTTTGCCTCCAAAATGCATTACTAAATTGAAGTCAGGGTCTTGATTCTGCTTGGTTTCCTTGCAGATCCTCAAAAATCTTATCTTGCAGCTCATTGGACATTGAAGTCATTGCAGTAGCAATGAAATTACCAAGTTCAGGGAGCAGCTGCAAAGTCGAGGAAGCTTCCAGGCCATAGGAAATTTCCACAGACAAAGCGACACAGCTTTGGTCCAAGTCCAAATTAAACTATGCTAAAGCTTAAAAAACAGTCCCTCCTGTGTGCAGCTCCTCCTCTTCTGGCTCTGAACACACAGTTGTTTGTTAAATTTTTTTAAGCCTTAAGTGTGTTACTGTTCCCCTATAATTAGGCCTTTGACCCAGACTTTTCAGTTAACACCTAAGACACCTGAAAGTTTTTGACCACTTCCCTCCCCTGCAGAAACCCAGCCGAGCTTATCTGCCTCTCCTGCCCCAACTAATTAGTTGGGTATTGCTTTCTTTACTATGCCAGACGAGCTGTTGCAACCCCAGAGTGAATGCACAGCTTCCAGCCTTACTTCATCAGGTTCGTATTGCCAGGTGAGGCTGCCCGGCATGGGTGGGAAATCCCTTCCTCCAAACAGGAGCAAGCCCCAACACACACAACATCAGGCAGCTGCCCGCAGGAGAGGGACTGCGCGTGCACATGCTTCTCCAGCATCCCTTTCCGGAAAACACAAGGTGGGAGCAAGCAGAGGATTTAATGCCACAAGTCTAGACCGTTCTGGGAATTAAATACCTTAATGACAGCAAGGCCAGTGTGTTGTCTAGATGGAGCACAGGAGTGCGTGCAAGCGCATTTTACACTCCAGGAAAACGCACTCCACACCTTTGGTGACTTGCACCAGTCACATTTCTACCTGTAGAAAACACTGCTCTGCCTCAGGACTTTTACTCATGGCACATCACCTTTAACTGTCCCTTCAGCCTCCTAAAGCTGATCTTATATCCCCCCCTAAAATACGTGGCTAAAGATAAAACTGAGACTCGGGAACAATGGGAAAAAACAAACCAACCAATGAACACTGGTCACGAAACCCAAAAACAACCAGCTCGTAGAGCAACGTACCTTGCATAAAGCAGCCAATGAAAATTCCCCCGTGGTAAATGCTACAGCAGCAGCTCCTCTGAGCTTCTGAGTCCTGAAATACTCTGTCAGAGCCGCTGCTCTCCCCTCCCACCTCTCCCTCCCACGTCTAGCCACCTCGTTTGCTGAAACACAGATCTGGGCCTGTTCATTAGCTTAGACACCCACAGAGCCCAGAGAAACAGTTACGAAATGTGTGCAAATAGGGTTTCTAAAGCAATTATTTGTTACCTGCCTTTTTTAAAAGGGCATTTTGCGATCTACGCTCCTGCAGCTCGTGTTTAGGGAAACTTAAAATACAGGAAAATGAAAGATAAAAGGACGGGATGTGTTTCCCCTCGTGCAGTGCCATTCCTCAGTTCTAGTCTCTTTTCACCTACAGTACATTCCCATAGCAGTTTGCCAAACGAGTCTCCTGTGCTGCCAGTTTCTCCCCTCACGCGACTACTGCACTGGCTGTAGCTCACAGATGAAAACCCTGGGAAACAGGACGTTTCCTGCTATTCAGAGCCTGCCGCTGAGAGCGTGTGACAGCCAGCACACCATGCATGCAAAGTCTGTCCTCTGCTACCCCTCAGCCAGCAGTAACTATTTCCCCTCCTTCTGAAAAAAAAAAACAAAAACAAAAAACAAACAAAAAAACACACAAAAAAAACCAACAACAAAACAAACAAACCCAAAACCTGAAAAAAAATCCAAACCTCCCAAATCCATCTATCAGGAGGACCCAGAGTCCTCCCCAGCCCATCTACTCAACCTCAGCCACCTCCTACAAGCACAAAAGCTTTTTCTAGTTGATCCCAAATTACAGAAAATTCCCACAGGCATTTTGTCAAACCAGCAGCCACCACCATGCACTTTGCTCTCCACATCAGAAAAAGCAGTTACACTGCCTGACAAAAGCCCCGTGCCCTCCCCTTCTGCTTCAGAGCGTGCTGAAGAGCACTAATAAAGCCCCATTCTTTCCCAGGCGCTCCGACATGTTACGACTCAGCAGCTTCCCTCCTCCCCAGCTACACGACTTCAAGGACTTTTACAAACTACTGGAACTTACTGCAGGCTGAGGGATCAGTCGGTTTCTACAGCGAGGATTCTCAGGGTGTAACGGGGAGACAAGAAAATGCTTCAATGGCCTTTTGTTCGGCGAGGTTCTTCCATTGCGTCGACTTCCTTCCCACTTCCCTGAACTTCTGGGGTCTTCTCCAAGAGGGATGTGCCCATAACTCACTGTCTGCCTCAACACAATGGTTTACACCACGCAGGCAGGCAGAGTAGCAACCCTCAGAGCAGCAGTCCTCGTACACAGCGGGGAACAATATCAAGGAAGGATGCAGATGAGGAATGGAAAGGATGAGCTCACTGCCGGCCTCTTACCTGCTCTGCAAGCTGTCAAGTTAAAGAGCTGGTGACCAGGACTTTGGCACAATTAGTGACTTTTTTTCTTCCAGTCCAAAATTTGGAATGAAATCAGATTTTTCCGTATCCTGAGGAGCGTTCACCCACAAGTGACTAGGTGGCAGACAAGCACCTCAAGTCCTTTCAAAGTCTTTGCATAGATTCTTGAGCTCAGGAGGATTTTCCAGCCTCCAGGTCCCTAGACAGGTGGAGGTTGCTCCCTGGCAGAGTTTTGGAGATCCTGGTGCTGAGCATTTCCCTACTGAGCACAAAGGTTTGGGGCTCTCCAGCTCCCCTGTGCCATTGCCAGAGAGGCCTGGGAGCTCTGCTCCATGCTGGGGGAGATGGGCACTGGAGAGCCCACCTTACATCTACAGCCTTCATGTTCAGACCACTGAGAACATTTGGGTCTGGGCCTCAGGCTCAGCATTGTGGTTTGTTTCTGTACAGCTTTGGTTAGGTGGCTTGTTGTGCGTGCTTTGGATTCATGTTTTTCCTGTTACTCTTTTTAACTCCAGTCTGTTAAAGCTGTGTTGAGACTGTGCTGACACAGAAAGGTGTAACTGTTTGGTTTGGGACACCTCTTCTACTTTTGCTTGTGTTTCCTCAGCAGAACTCTGTTTCCAGTCACTCAGCTAAGTTTCCTAAAATGCTCAGAATTTGCACAAAAGTCACGTTTGGTCTGAGATCTCCAGGCTGTTTCTCAGCCTTAACCCCAAGGAGCAATAAGCAAAAGCCCCAGGTCCTGATGTTTGTGCCTCTGCATCTCAGCTCTGAAACATCTCCTGGATGTGGACAAGACAAGTCCTGATCTCTGCAACCCAGTTCTCAGTATGCTCCTACCCATTTGCAGCTTTTCCTCTTCTCCCACTTCTCCCCAGCCCTAATCACCCTTTCTCCTTTGGATACCTCTGACAGCAAACCAGACAGCCAGGATTTTTCTTTACCTTTCTCTGAACAGCTTCACATTCCTGCCCCACTACATGCTGTCCTCAACAGAGATAAGACCTCCAGCTTTCAGACCAAGATATTTCCCACCATCGTCTAACCTGTTCCCATTTCACGGACAGCTCAGATGATTGTGCAGCTGCTGCCAGATTGCTGCAGGTTGCAGCATGAATTCTTGTTGTTGTTGTGCATTAAAACACTGAGTGAAAAATGACAGTGATTCGCTGCTACTTGAGCAACCACCAAGCCATCCTGGAGCTAGGACCACTCTGACTCATCCTTCAACACACTGTGGGCATCTTTATACCCAGCCTTTAAGACCAGATTAGGTCTGGGTTGGATATGGAGGGCAAGACACAGCATGATCCATCACCTATATTGTATAGACAGTATTTCTTCAGGTAAAGTGATAAAGGGTAAGTAAGTGTCAATAGTGCTCAGCTGTCCAGAACATTTCTGCAGTAGACAGGACAGTGATGAGGACACAGATATTTCAAGATCATCTACAGCTGTGCATGAGACATGCTTCTCATCTTGTAATAATACTGCAATTGCTTCCCCATCCTGCTTTGATCTGGGTGGAAAGGGGGAAAAAAATCATACCCAAAGACCTATTTTGCAAATAGGTAAGTTTTACTCCTAATCAACCCCAAGACAAAAAGTCCTGGTTTGGTCTTGGGAACTTGTTGGTTTCAAACCTTGAAGTAAATAAGGGAAAGTAGGCCTGAGAGACTTTTAATTGTAAAAACAATCAGGGACACATTGAGAGATGCAGCTATTATTTGGGGAAAAAAAATAAAAAGGAGTCTATGCCTGAAATTTTGTCAGAACTAAGCTGCTTCTACTAAGAGTTTTTATGAAATAAACACAGTGAATTTCTGGGGAAGTCTTTAGAAATCTTCCCTGTCAGCTCCTTGTCTTTCTCCATTTATCTGACGAGATCGTTATTAATAAAATTACTGCTGGCTATTTGCAGCGACAGATCTTAAACATAGAGCATGTGATACCATTTCTAACCGTAAGCTTAGGGACTACTACTAGCATTTGTCTACAGACAGCAATATCAGATGATTCAGGCTTTATATTTTGCTCTCCTGCTTGAGCTCTTTTAACTCTTGTTTCCTGTGCTTGCATTTGTCACTCTGGTGATCATGGTTTAAAGCTAAGCTTAACGCCATCAATAGAAACATCTACCCAAGGGATCGGAGAGAGACAGTTGCTGTGCAGTGGCAACAAATATAGTCTCCAAGATGTCTTCCCCTAAATAGATAACACAGCAAATTGGCATTCAACCACCTATGGCAACTAAAAGCATATACCTCTAGAAATACCAAAGTTTGATCAAAAAACCTCTAAGAAAAGGAGTTCACCTTACTCCTCCTGCTTAGGGTTTTTAGCCATGAGAACAGAAACTTCCATTGAATCTCACCCCAGCTCATACTTTGTGAGAAAATGTCTCCTTTCATAGAATCATAGAATGGTTTGGGTTGGGAGGGGTCTTTAAAAATCTTCTAGTCCAACCCCCTTGCCATGGGCAGGGAGATCTTTTCCTAGATCAGGTTGCTCAAAGGCCCCATCTAACCTGACTTTGAACACTTCCAACGATGAAGCGTCTACAACTTCTCTGTGCAACCTGTTCCAGTGTCTCACCACCCTCATAGTCAAGCGTCTCACAATCCTCATGATTTCCTCTAAATATGGCTTCCCTGAAACAGGTTTCCTTTTCCATCAAGGAGTTTTTCTTCTGAGTTCTGGGTTGTGGGGTGTTTTTTTTGTTTTGTTTGTTTGTTTGTTTGTTTAACCCAAAGCCTATTCATAGTCCAATTTTCTCTGCTGAAACTAGGTCTCAGGCAAATACTTGAGTTCCAGGGCCAGTAATGCTGAGTCAGCTCTGTGGCCCAGCACATCTTTCTATCACCAAGACAATACTATCCCATGTTACAAAACCCAATCATTCTGGAAATAGCAGCTTTATGACTCACTCAGTTACCAGAATATCCTTGACTATACCAGCTCCAATACGGGGTTACTAAAGCATGTCCCAGAACAGCAGCAAACGACCTGCAGCCTCCCATTCCCACAGCATCACTCAATGAAACCTCAGCTCCTGCTTATCCCTAGGTAGAGGCTATTTGAAGATATGAGAAAAATAAACTTTTTTTTTTTTCCTCCAACAAAAGATAATTCCTCCTATTATAAATCCCAGTTATCATATAGCATTCTTTTCATAGAATCATAGAATAGTTTGGGCTGGAAGGGACATTATACATCAACCAGTTCCAACCCCCCTACCACACACAGGGACACCTTCCCCTGCCCAGGTTGCCCAAAGCCCCGTCCAACCTGGCCTTGAACCCTTCCAGGGAGAGGGCAGCCACAGTTTCTCTGGGCAACCTGTGCCAGGGCCTCACCACCCTCACAGGGAAGAATTTCTTCCTTAAATCTAATCTATATCTCCCCTCTTTCAGTTTAAAACCATTACCCCTCATCCTACCCCTACACCCCTGATGATGAGTCCCTCCCCCCTTTCCTGCAGCCCCTTTCAGCCCTGGGAGGCCGCTCTAAGGTCTCCCCGGAGCCTTCTCTTCTCCAGCTGAACCCCCCAACTCTCTCAGCCTGTCCTCACAGGGGAGGTGCTCCAGCCCCCCCAGCATCTCTGTGGCCTCCTCTGGATCCTCTCAAGCAGGTGTGTGTTCTTCTTGTGTTGGGGGCCCCCGTATAAGAAACTTTTTTCCTTCCAAAAAGTTATTTTTTAAAAAACCAGCAGCTTCATTTACCCCTCGAGACATCCAGGAGTTTCAAACGCACATCAGTGTCAATTAAAAGAGGACTGAGATGGGAGACAGAGGAGGCAATGCGAATCTAAGATAGTACCAGGCCCAGCTAACACCAACTTCATATTTCTGCTGCCTTGCTACAAGCATGCCACAGGATTATCTGAGGCTTTGGCAAGGAATAGGGCAGTCACAGCAGCTGGAACCTCACTGGATCTGTTACACTTCAGCCAGATAAGGATCTGACACAGCACCCACCCCAGAGAGGTGCAACAAGCCGAAATACTGATTCACTCACCCAGGGGACTCTAACATAGAGGTGGATATCCAATCTAAGCATGTACTCTGTAACTCATGTGCCTTGCAAGCCCAGAAACAGGGTATTTGTGCATGCCATTGGGAAACTATGCATAGAACAGGAGCTAAGTGTGCAATTATTCATATCTCATGCAAAAGAAGTTTCACAATCTTCTTGATAATCAAATTTGTCCTGGTTCTTTTTACTTAGGCAACAAAAGTCTTTTCCCTAAAGGGTAAGAGAGGCATGGAAGGAAGGAATGACTAGAAAATGAGAAACCAGGATCCACAATAGGTACAGGCATGTTTTCTACGTCTGAGCTACCGTTCAGTAGTAAACCCATATAGAAATCAAACACTTCCAGAAATTCTCCAGACTCACATCAGGATGCACAGAAGAACGCAGGTAACAGGCTCTGCAAACAGTCACATGTCTGTGTCTATATTCCTGTCCACACGAGAAGGAGGTGACAATCAGACAAGACCAGGGACAGATTGCAGCACAAGACTGGCCAGGAGCAGGACAGGTACAGAACAAGCATGAGCAGAGAAGGCATGGAAAGGAGCAATATAGACTCAACGTCTTTCCTTACACACTCATTTCCTTTTGTAGGTTCAAATTGAATGTTTCAGTATTAACCAGACACAGGTTCTCAGCTTAAAGAGTCAAGAGTTAATCCCTGGAAATAGCACTGTCTAGACATCTCAGCCTTAGCTGAGCAGCCAGATGACCTAAATACCATTTCCCCAGCTGTTTACGTGACCTTTGTCAAGTCCACTCCACCTGTGCTCTCCTCTGTTAGACAGCAGTTGGTCCCAGTATTGTCTCTAATGCCATGTCCGTGCAGTGCCTGGTCTATGGCAGACCCAGTTCTTAGCACCAGCATTGCCCAAGGTCCATCACCAGCAGGAACTTGCTATAACTTCTAAGTTGTAGAATTTGTAGAAGTGCAAGATCATCCAAGCCATTCACAAAACACTATAGCTGTTGGCTGATAGCCTTCATCAGCTAGCACCTGGTTCTCTTTAGAGTAAGGAAGAGCTGGAAAGGAGCAAAAACAAACAGGAGCACAATTGCCACCAGCATAAGGGACAAAACATTGGTCCTGACACATGGACCAAAAAGTACCCGAGAGTAACATGTCTCCTTGTGCCTGTTAGTCAAGCTGTACCAGTTCCTTAGCCTGTTGGACAGACTCCAGCTGCAACAAGGTGGTGCTGAAACTGTGCATCATGAGCTGCACCAACTGGTCGCATCCTCCCCCTGTCCTACCCAGCACAGGAGATTAGGCTGCCAAGTAGGAGAACTAGATGGTCATGGTGGGGATGATCACTGTTTCAAGGTGTGTCTCCCTCCACATGATCTGTGGTACTTGCTTCTACCCTGAAGACAGAGGGGTGAGTTGGGATAGCCATCCATCTGGCCATAGCTGCTGTCCAAAGGTCAGGCCGCTACATGGCTCTCAGAACTTTGGAAAGCCCAGATAGTTTACAGACACTTTGTGAAGATACCAAGCACCTCTGCCACGGCACCAAGCCCCGCATCATATCCAAAACCACAAGCTCATTTAGCACACCATAACACATAGTGTTACATGACTAATATGCTTACTGCTCAGTAAAGCAATCCTAATTTTTACTCCACAGAACAAAACAGAAATACCAGTCCTTAGAGCAGCTACCTTTGACAGTGACAGCTGGCCAGCCCAAGAACTCCACTGGGACTCTGCTTGAGGATCATCTCTCTGTAACAGCAAACACAGAAACAAAGAAGCCTTTTTTTTTTAAAAATAAACCCAGGATGCCTGGTTAGTTACAAGATTGAAACATGACTCATGACTCCAAACTATTTATTGCTCTGTGGTAGCTTGTCTAACCAAAGGTCTTACTAAAGGGGAAAACTGCCTCTATCAGTCAGCCCCAATTCCACAGGAGCTGCTATACATACACGAAGCCACAAAACAGGTAAAAAAAGACAAAAAGAAACCAGCATTTATGTTAGCATCAAGCTATCATCTTCCAGCTCAGAACAGCTTCTTCCTCTGTGCAAAGTTACCTGAAACCACGAGCCTTTCAGTGGCTAGTTGGATGGATATGTTTCCAGAAAACTGTAATAATAGAAAAGGCATCATATTGCTCTTTCACTGTAGCAGAATGATTAAAACCCTTTGAGCTCTGAAAATGACATAAGCATTTGTCCAAGTTGGAGCAGAGAAGTGATACTAGTGAGATAAGCAAGTACTTAATTGCATGAGTCTTCTGGGCTGCAGAACAGCCCAACTGGGGAACAGCACAGAAATCTACAGTGCTTGACTGCAGGAGGACAGAGATTTGTACCAGGGCTCTTCCAAACACTCCAAGCAGGGTGACACAACCCCAGTTGCAATGCTGGGGCCTTCTTCCCACTCCTTGGCAAGCTATGTCAGATTCATCCAGTCGGCAGATCAGAGCAATCTGATAGCCAGAGGCATCTGGCACGTGGAGATATGAAAAAGGAACAAGGGTGCCAAACTACAGATAGGCGAGAGACTCCCTGAAGGAGGATGGAGAGCAGAAGTCAATGAGATGTCCTTTCTTAATGCATGAGACATTGGCCAAAACCAATCTCCCCCCATCACCAGATGGTTTTATGGGTACCTCCTGAGAGGTTTGATTTGAGAGGGCTGGGAAAGACTCTCCTCAAACACAGGCTGCATCGGAAAAAGACAACGAGGGTCAGCTAGCATGTGAGCAACTCCAAAGAGTGGAGCGAGTCTTGGCCCAGCCTTCCCCCCATTTCTATCCCTCCTGGTTCCCAAATCCCACACTGAGGTAGCAGCATAGACCAGACAGCCCATTAGCAACCCACCTTTGCCACAAGAGCAATGACAAGTGACTGCAACACTGTTCCTGGAGATAGAGCAAACCAGGAGGAGATGACCTTCTTTCTGTGGCGACATAAGAACAGTGTCCTTCTTGCCTTGGAGTAACCATCCCATGGCACCACACTGGCCGTGTCCAACCTCTCCCTTCAGCAGCCAAATGGGGACAGCAAGGCCCTGTCCCACTGGGCTGGAAGCCACCTACAATCATGAGGCATGTTGGCTACATGACGAGTCCAACTGCCTGGAGACACGCCGCCGGAGAAACAAAAGCACCTTGTCCCATAGCGTTGTGGTGAATCACACCATTATATCCTGCTCCCACGGCACATGCCCTATCAGCACCAGGATGGATTTTGTGAATATTTGCCTTGATGCAAGTAGGAAATGAACAACGTTCCTGTTTTACTGAGGCAGAAATGACAGGATTTTGCTGAATTCACAGCCTCCCCAAACTGCCTTGTGTCTTAAACGTGGATGCATCCTTTCCCAACCCCACAAAACACCCAAGCAATAAACTTCTGAGAGAGACAGTCACACGCTGAGCATCATCCCATTTCCAAAGCTGTAACCCCCTGATCTTCATCACAGCACAGAGCCAAATCTTTTGCTATAGGACCACAATCTCCCATGAGACCACTTCAACAGTGGTTTACTAGCATCTCCCAGCAGCCGAATGCCACCTGAGCAGAAAGTCCACCTTACCATGGGTTGAGCTGTCAGCCAGGACATGTAGCCATGTGAATGTAAGGAGGAGGTGGTGGTGAAAGCTGCCTGCTCTAACTTTTCAGCTGCTCTATTTACTCACTTTAAGGGGAGGGAAGAAAAAAAAAAAAACATTGGAGGAAGTAATGTTCCTCTCCCAAGTTGCACTGCAAAACATTCTTGGTAGACATGGAAACCCCTGGCAGGCTGCCATCGCTTGGCCAGTCTCCACATTAAATTTCAGCGAGCTACTCAACACTTGAATGGCTTTTAGAGAATTTAAAGGGAAACGGCAGCTGCAGGCGGGTGATGTGGCTGCCGTTCCCTATAGGCAAGCGTTAGGGGTGTTCCTGGATTTGCCTTCAGCTCTGCGGGAAAGCTCGTCATGCTTCTTCTTCGGTACAGGGCAGGCAAGTTATGACGGAGCCAGCTGAAAACAAATGCAGCGTCCTCATTTCTCCAACAAAGGAGGGTTCCTAGCCACAGTCTGCAGGAACTGAGGGCAGCCTTCAAAATACCTAAAGGGGGACTGCAAAGATGAAGGGAAAAACTTTTCACCACACTCTGGGGATTAAACTGCAGCCAAAGGTATTTAAGAAGATCCATTCCTTCTTTCTCTTGGCTCCCCCCTCTCCTGTCTCCCAGCTCTCCTCCCCCACCCTGGGGCTTCCCCATTTTTGCTCATGGTTGGGCTGAAGAGCGATGGGGAACTGGGAGCCTGGGCTCCCTAGAAATCTCTAAACACTTGTGAGAGCAGGCAGGCACGTGAGCTCGGGACCTCACTGCTCTGGGAGAAGAGCAAGGAGAGCAGAGAAAGCCTGGAAGTGATTGTTGGATGGCACGGGGGCTCTGGGGTGGTTGGACAGAGATGATCCCACACTTGGGCAGGAAAAAAGACCCTCCATCTTACCCCAAATCCCTTATTCCCACTCATTCAGGAACATGCCTTCTGCATGGCAAAGGCTTATTTCTCTCCAAATGCTGTAACCCTGCCCAATGCCCATCACCAAGGCTTCAATGTCCTTTGAAGCCCATGGAGGAAGGGAAGCGGCGTGTACCCAGCAGAATGAGCAGTGTAACAGCTGTGACGTGCGCAGAAGTTACCACTGCTCCAGCCTCAGATTTCTGTCAGCAGTGCCTGCAAACAAGTTTACCACAAGTAAGTGAGCACGAGCACACGTGGGACGCACAACTTCTCTCTTCAGGGCCCCTCATAAATTTGCCTTAGAAACCTTGTTAAGAAATCCCAGCTACTTGACAGACATCACTATCAATAAAGCCAAAACAAAGCAAGGACACTCACTTCCCAGCTCTCTTCTTACATGCTCAGTGTATTTCCAGGAGACCAGACTCTGAGTCCCCCATGGCTCTTCATTCATTTGCCCATCACTCCAAATGCAGGCAGATAGAAAAGAAGCCCCAAGGTGGGGCAGATGAGACAGGCAAGAGCCACATCCCCTTTCAGTGGTTTGACCCCAGGGCCTTTTGCTGCCATGCTGAGCAAACTCCCACAGATGAACACTGCAGCATTCTCCAAAATGGCATCATCACAGTTTTGCGTAGCAACAACGCCAGCACCGCAGTGATTGGCGAGGTGACATGTTTAGCAAGAGCCACATTTCATTTATTTCCCAAGAGGATGCAAAAAGGCACAAGCTATAAATAGGAAGATGACAAGTTTCACAGTTATCCAGTGAGGGGTCATCACTGGTTGGGGGGTGTAGAGAAAAAGACAACTATTTCCCCTCTCTCCGCAAAGCCTACTTCCTCACTGTTGCTAAATTCAGGAGTTTTGTAATACTGGTTTTTTGTTTTGTTGTTTTTTTTTTTTCTTCTCTACAAAATATCCAGCGATGGCTTAGATCACCAAACTAGATGTTTGCATATAAAGAGGGTTTTTGTCCTCCTTGTCATGAAAAAACCTCTAACAAAATAAAAAAAAACCCTCTGAAAACTCAAAGGAATAGAAGGCCAATATGAAATCTTATAATTCAAAACCCCAGCAGGAGATTCTGCTCTGACCTACTCCAGGTATTTTCAACTTGTCCCAAGGAAAGAAGTTGAAATGAAATTACAAAATGCTGGAAGGTCTGGAGTCTGCAGAAATCTTTTTTTTTTTTTTTTTTTTTTTTTTTTGACCCATATATAGAATAAGAAATCTGGAGGTTGGGGGAAAAAAAAAAAAAAAAAAGCGATCAGGTTTGTTTGTGCTATTTTTGCATAACTCTTGGCACAAATGTTTTCCAGCAGTGGTTTGATGACACAGCAGGCCTGGCTCATGAGCACACAGAGTAGATAACTCCCCATCAGCCGCAGGAAAGTCACAGTCTAACTTGCTCGGTGCATTAAAAAACAAAATAAAATTCCCCAAACCCCACACGTCTTGAGAACCCACAAATAAAAGGATTGGAGCAGTGTTGAACTCCCAGTTTATGGGCAAGGCACTAGTAATAAACTGCACTCCGGAAATAGCAGCCCAGAGGCTTAGGGAGCTTATATTGTGTTTGACCCAGGGCACAGCAGTTGCATTTCCGTAAGCTTCTCTAAGCAGACTAGTATAGTGCTTCCACGGGGTTTTCTAAAAAGAAGCAGCAGGAGTGGAGCCCAGTTGGCTGTGGATTTATGCCCCGTGGTTGCATTCACTGGTGTCTAACAAGATGCTAACCAAAGCTTCCCACGGCTCAGCTTGTCATAACATCTCTGACGAGCATGGATCCTCTGGTGTCCAGCAAGAATTGTCCACATACTATCCTTCTTCCTTCCACGGGCACTACAACAGATTTAATTTTTTTCCCAACTGCACATAAACTCAGTATCTCCTGGACCTTGGCCAATGTCAGCTGAATTAAAAACAAGAGCAAAGTTTTAGAAGTCCAGAGGAGGAAGGTAGAGCAGAGGGAAGAGGAGAGTGGCAAGCAAAGAATCATGTCCAAAAGTCCCATTTCCTTAAGAAATCAAGCTGAAAACCATTAAAACCAGCTCATTGTCCACATACTATCCTTCCTTCCACGGGCACTACAACTGATTTAATTTTTTTACCCAACAGCACACTTTTTTAAAAACTGAAATGCACAGAAACTCAGTATCTCCCAGACCTTGGCCAATTTCAGCTGAATTAAAACAAAAGCGAAGTTTTAGAAGTCCAGAGGAGGAAGGTAGGGAGGGGGAGGGTGGAGGGAGGAGGAGGGTGGCAAGCAAAGTATCATGTCCAAAAGTCCCATTCCCTTAAGAAATCAAGCTGAAAAACATTAAAACCAGCTGGGTGAACCACTGCTTAGGATCTGAGCTGAGACTGGATTTTCATCGGCGAAAGGAGGACCAAGCTGCACGACTTTTGAGGCAGATGCATAATTCCCGGCCTCGATGCTGCCACCATCTGTTGCCTGCCGATGAGACCTCATAACACAGCATCCCGCCTTCCTTTTCCACTGCACCGAATACTTAACCTCGATTTTCTGAGCACACAGTTTTCCATCATCTCATGCGTGGCCACACAGCAGTCACCACGTTAAGTCTGCAGTGAACACGAATGCAGCAGAGAACTGAATGGCTGCTTTTCCTCCCAAGCAACGCACGTGTTGGCATCATTCCACCTCCCTCTAATCTTCACATTCTGATGGGTAATGCAAACCTTAAAACCTAGCCTATTTAAGTTTGTAAAATATTAATTTGCTATAAGGTTCTTTTTCTTTAAATTGTGCTTAGTTCTCTAAAAGTGCTAGAACACAGTAGCAGAAGTGACTAGATCATCCTAGACCTCATTGATTGTTTTCTTGCCTAAAATTCCAGACTTCCTCCAGGAAAGGATACTACAAGAAATTATGAGCATGGGAGAATACAGTAAACCTGGTTCATCCCATCACTCTCCTTCTGACTGTCATTTTCACCCCATGACCGAAGGTTTTGTTTGCTCCTTGGCAGAAGGACAGAACAGATTAGAGTCCCATTGCTCCCTCAAACCCTTAAGATATGCTTTCCCTATCCATCTGATTCAGATAATTTTTGGGAGTCCCTCGAGCAGAGCTGAGCTGGAGATGGTGGCCTTGAAGTTTTAGCTTCTACATCTTGCTATGCACATCCTCTTTCTGCTTCCTTCACAGATCTAGTCTGGGTGAAGTTGCAGACTGTAGCAACGCATCCACAAGATCCTTCAGGGATGGATGATGCTTTTAAAATCCCAAGATGTGAAATACTCATCTCTAGTAACTCTGGACTCTGCTAGTATAGGGTAGCTATGATGCTGATGATGCATCAGCTTGGCTTACAGCCCTTTTTCATTAGGGGCAGAGAATTCTCTCAACAGGCCAGGAGGAAAACAAGAGCAAGAAGAGAGCTGGAATCAGTCAGGCAGCTGTAGGAAAAAAAAAAAAAAAAAAAAAAAAAAAAAGTGGTCTTAACGAGTAAACCGTCTTCCTCTGAGGAAGCAGCAAGAGCTCTGAGTGCTCCTTTGCTCCCCCTGTCCCCCCTCTTCATGAAGCCCAGCTTGAGGAACAGCAGATCAGCCTGTAAGCGACACCAGTCTAATTAATTAATGACTCCCTTGCGTCAGCTCCGTGGCTGCTGGGTTAGAAAGGAAGGCAGTAAAAGAAGGGCCAGGACAGCATGCGACTGCTGCTGGTAAATGCTGAACGCTGCTGAGAGCTGGCTGGGTTATACATAACCTCCCCTGCTTTGGGCTGCGGCACAGAAGTCGGAGATACACTGGGAGGAGAAGATGGCGTGGGATCCACCCTTGCAGCATCCTCTCTCCTGGGTGAGGTCTTCCTCCCTCCTTTTGTCCTGCTCGAGAGCTGCCATGGCACAGTTAATCGAGGTAAGGAGCAACTTGATTTACAGACTGGGGGTCCAGGGGTGTCCAGGAATGTGTCATTTCCATGCATGTTACCCAAGAAGAACAGGTAGGGGCAGGCAGGAGGGAATTTAAGGTGGCTCCAAGGAGTTTGGAGGCTTCTCTGGGAGATGCTTTTTGCCTTCTACAGGCCCAGCACTAGGAAGAAGATGCTTTTAAATGCCAATAGCTGCTGCTGAGGACGGTCAGCACTTAAAGGCTGCTTTTAAGCCCCAAAGAGGGCTTGACAAAGCACAAAGGGCCAAAGTCACAACAAGCATTTACTAGCCCAGTACTGCATGCACAACAAGTGCTCCACATCAGAGGCTCAGGGAGAGAAGAGAAGGACGAGGAATGACCAGGTTGATCCTGCCCCTGGATGTACCTGTCCAAGATAAAAGTTTGGGCTGCATTTTAATTCTTCTGCCTTTTCTAATTTCCTCTAGTTCAGCAAAAACATTAACTTTTGAGGTGAGGTTCCTCACCCAGAGCTCAGTTTCAGAGCTTCCCCCTGAGGATGACTATGAGCTCGCATGGCCCCAGCTCCCTACAGCAAGGCTGGAATGAACCAGGAGGGACAAGCAGCTTCACAGCCCAGGGCTACGCCCTGGCAACAGTTAGAACTTATTGCCAGTAGTTTCAGAAGGGAGAATCCTGCCTGAAAGGACAGCCCCCCCACCCCCTGAATTACAGATGCCAAAAATTCCGCAGCCCAGCCATTTTCAACCTGTTCATTGTTTTTCCCAAGGCCTGAACCATGTTAGAGGCAGCTGCTGTGTTGGTCAGAGCCCCGGTGCTGCAGTGCTGATGAGCAGCATGTTTCTGCAGCAGACCTTGCTTTGCTCAGACTTCTGGGTTTACCTAAACTGCTCAAAAACGCACCCGTGCAGGTATAACTATGTTAAGGGCTCTGATGGGCTAGCATAAAAAAAGGGTTGGGTTTTTTTTTCAATGTTTTAAAACCCTGCATCCCTGGCTGCCCTGCCTCTCACCTGGCCTTGCACCAAGCCAGGCCTGATCTCTACAGTTTTTAGTCTGCAGATTTAAGCAGTTCATCACCAACACATCAGAGACAATTACAGCTGTGCTGAGTTCACATCCCCACCTCATGGTCCATCTTTGCACTGACCCTCTGGCTGTGTCATCTTTACTTCATTCAGGATTTTGAAATAAGTTTTACCAATACATCCTGTCTGACCATGATATAACCACCCCAGCAAGGCAAACAGGAACCTAAAACTCAGTTACAAACTCATCCACACTGCTGTAGGTTGTTGGGTTTTTTTCTTTCACCTTTTTCCAAGCTGTTCAGCCTAAAGCTGTTCTCAAGGTGACAAGCGAGGCAGAACTTTCTCTTACAGTGCACATTTCACAAAGCATGCTTCACTGAACCCTAGGCAACATGCAGGCACAGCATCCAGCCCACCAAGAAGATGTTCTCTTTCATTCTGTTTCAGACACACACTTTACAGGAATTCTCCTCATGCCAAAGCAAAACAAAGATAAACGGCAAAACCACAAAAATTGCTATAAAGCAGCTGTAATTTTATGGTCTGCTTTACTTATACAAGATTTTCTTGAAAACTTTTCTACTTTTTATAGCCATGTCAGGGGCAGCAAATGTCATCTTGGAAACACAAACTGCTTGGGGCAGGTTAACTACCAGGTATCCAAAAATGAGATTAGTAGAACAGTCAGTTTCTGTATTTCTAAAAGCAGATGAATTACAGGCTGCTCTGAAGCTCTGCAAGCACTTTTTTTTTTTTGGTTTGTTTGTTTCAAATAATTATCCAATGTAGTTATCCTGAATAATTCAATTTATGCTAAGCCAGCCTTCCAAAGCAAACCGAGAGAGCTCAAAGGGACTTGACATCAGAGCATTTCAGTGAGCTAAAACCAAAAAAGAAAAACATTCCCACCCCCCTAAAAAACAAAACAAAACAAAACAAAACCAAACCCCAACCAACCAACAACCAACCAACCCCAAAATGTCACCAAAACCCCCCACACAATAAGGAGAAGTAAAGAAACATGGAGATGCTCTTGTTTAATGGTGTTCAAGTGTTTTCAAATGTGCAGATTCATGTACACTTTTCCACTTAGGAGCAAAGAGGCTCTGACTACTGATTTTAGTTATATTGACAAAAAGCTTTCCTCTTTCATAGAACTTTTGGAAGAATTCTTAGTGCCCCAGGGTTAAAAGTTAATTGTCTAAGGATTAGCAAGCTACCCTGGTACTGGGTAAATTTGGAATTAGCTCCATGGGCTGCCCTGGACACTGCCCCTTCAGTACGCCAGGAGCCCTCCTGTAAGGTGCTGGGAGATGCTCCTGTAAGGGACCACCTGCACCTCACACGGAGCCATGGATTCTTCCCGAGGAGCCCCTTGCCCAACTTCAGTTGTAATTTGTGAAGATACACACCCATGTAGCTCTACCTAGGCACCCCTCAGTGCCTCCATATACTGACTTTTAAAATCCATTCACATGCTCAGACATTAGCAGGTGCTAGATAAATACCTAGAAGACTGGGAAAAGACTCCTTTCCAGTGTCACACCAAAGCTCTAGCACCAAGAAAAATGAAGAATAAAGAGCACAACTTTGGCTTTTTTTTCCTCCTCTTGCACAGGACTGCTCAGAAAATGCATTTAACTCTCATAAAATAATACCCACTACATGGAATGCATATAGCACTGACCCATTCCTTAGCTTTCCATCTTCCCCATCATTTGTCCAAGACCCTCAGCTTGAATGAAGTCTGCATTTCAATAGTCACACACAGTTTACACAGGGAAGGAGGGACAAGGCCATAACATAATTCATACTACTACCGTTTTTCTCCATCAGACCTTCGACATGCTTCAGGGATGCTCTGGAAATAGAATCAGGAGAAGTTATAGAGAGGGAGGAACATCAACATTTCCAGTGCCTCTAGAACAGAAATTTCCTCTTATAAAGGCCAATATAAACACCATCACTTTTTAGATTTGGCCTTCTTTTGGGCCAGGGCTGAAAATTAGCACTGTAAGGTTTTATGACTGTTTTGTAATCAGTTTAAGGGATAGTCTGCTCTGCAGCGTAACAGTTAAACCATCAGGACTTTGCTTTGGGAAAGCACAGGGAAATCTCTGTGTTTATTTCAGCCACTTTATTGATACTAAGGAATGATAAACCAGCTGGAATGGACCACATTTCCCCAATCATCTCCATATGGTTCATTATTGAGTTCCTTATTCTCATAATTATCTTCTCATTCCTATTCCAAGGCTTTTCTCAGCCCTCTTTTAATTTACCTGGGTTTTCTCTTTTGTTATAAAATTTTCAGTCTGTCTGCAGGTACCTAAAGGAGGAGATCAGGCTGGATAAAAATAAATGTAAAAAATAAATAGCAGTCTGAAAAGCGGGCCTTTGGAAACCCCACTGTTTTATAAGAGAGGTCTACTTTGTTTTGGCAGAATTTAGGCCCATCAGCCTCCTGGGTTATCACAGGGTGCTCTGGCCTCAGATGTCATGCATTCTTCATTCATCATGGAGAAAAAAATCAGGGTGACCCGATCAGGATAATGTGCATCAGGTCAGCTCTTAAAAGACTTCACCAAGGGTGAAGTTAGACCCTGGGATGGGAAGGCACATCAGGTGTTCAGGATGTAGCATCTGGTCTAGTCAACAATCCCCTTATGTAGTCAATTCTGCATCTGTCGGACCTTTATTAAGCTCTTGGTCTTTGGAATAGAGTTTGGGGCTTGCTATTCAGGAGATTAAACTCTGTCCTAGGATGTCAAAAGAAGGATCTCTTCAGAAGCTTTATCAGACCAGAAAAATATGCCTCTTCTCTCTATCAAGATAGGAATTAAAGATGCTTCTGGTCTCCCATCAATTCTAGCTTGGACTTCTTGGAAAAGCTACAACATAAAGGTTTTCAGATGTTTTCCAAGTCCTTTCACTTTCAAATTGCCATCTAGACAAATGATATATTTGATACACAGGGTGTTAAGTGGGGTTCAGTTTATACTACACTTAGAAATATATTGTTGTGCTCAAGGGACAGCAACCCTCATATGTAGCCTGCAAGTAAATATGATTGATGTGATGCTGTATACAATAGTCTAAAAAATGTTCATGTGTAGTTGTAGTTTAAAGGAAGACAGGTAAAATTACTGTGTAGTTATAGTGGACTCCTGAGGTTGATTTCCCATGTGGATGCATAGATTTGAATCAATAGCTGACAAAAAAAAAAAAAAGAACAAACAAGAAAATAATTGTTCAGGAGGACATAGACAAGCAACATACATAATGATTTGAAAAGTGTTAGCTTTAAAAATGGCATCTTTAAGGAGGATACCAGTATTTTGGGTCAGCTAGATTCAAAATATTAAAGAAAATTATAAAAGCCAATTTCCAGAAAATTCCTTGTCATGGTCTGTCTGAAGAGACAGGCTCGAGAGAGAGAGATGGAGACTATAGAGGGTACAAAGTCACTGGACCCTCACAGACCCAATCCCACATAAATGTTAAGGAAAGACTTACACACGTGCCCAGAGAATTTCAGTTATTTGAAGAGAGATTGCATCTATAAACTAAATCCATCGTCTCTGCTAATAGACAACTATCCTAAGTGTTACAGCTATGCTAAAGAGGCTTTTGTGTGATTGCTGCCATTCTCAGATGAAAACAGGCATCAGGTTTCAATCTGAAACTGTTGTTCACAGGACTACGAAATGATAAAGGTATGAAAAAAATGAGGTTCCTGTTGGGAACTAGGAAGGCTGGAGGTCTGAGCCCACATGTGGGGTGCCTTGGGCCATTAAACTAACATTGACAGTTCCCAACTACGTCATATCCCTCAGCACTAAGTCAACCCAACTCTTAAACACCTCCAGGGATGGGGACTCCCCCCTGCCCTGGGCAGCCCATTCCAACGCCCAACAGCCCCTTCTGCAAAGAAATCCTTCCTAATATCTAGTCTAAACCTTCCCTGGCACAACTTAAGGCCATTCCCTCTTGTTCTATCACTTACTACTTGGTTAAAGAGACTCATCCCCCCTCTCTGCACCCTCCTGGCAGGGAGTTGCAGAGGGCCAGGAGGTCTCCCCTCAGCCTCCTCTTCTCCAGACTGAACCCCCCCAGTTCCCTCAGCCGCTCCCATCAGACCTGTGCTCCAGACCCTGCACCAGCTCCGTTGCCCTTCTCTGGACACGCTCGAGGCATTCAATGGCCTTTTTGGGGTGAGGGGCCCAAAACTGAACCCACTCATCGAGGGGTGGCCTCACCAGTGCCGAGCACAGGGCTCAGATCCCTTCCCTGTCCCTGCTGGCCACACTGGTGCTGATGTAAAATACACAATGCTTGACCTGTGAAGCCACAAATCAGTTATCATTACTGTACTTTCAGTGTTGCGTCTGGACTCTGCCAGGGTTACCCCACCAGTGCAGAGGATTTTGATGACCTCACTAGATAAGTTTTGCCTGTATGGATGTCCACTGTCAGATTGTCCATCTCCTTCTTGTTAGTTGGAAGGAGGGGAAGAGAGGGAGTGTGTATGTGTATCTATCTAAAGCTCAGTCCTCCTGAGCCACCTGTGGCCTTTAGATATGCAATTAGGAATAAACATTGTTAGTTTTTCAAAGCCCAGTCACACTGAAGGCAAAGCAGTAACACCAGTCAAGCCTAATTAGAAGAAGTATTTAAAAAACGAAAAAAAGAAAAGCAGCGAAAAAAAAGAGAGAAAAGCAGCGAAAAAAAAAGAGAAAAGCAGCGAAAAAAAAAAGAGAAAAGCAGCGAAAAAAAAAAAGAGAAAAGCAGCGAAAAAAAAAAGAAAAGCAGCGAAAAAAAAGAGAAAAGCAGCGAAAAAAAAGAGAAAAGCAGCGAAAAAAAAAGAGAAAAGCAGCGAAAAAAAAGAGAAAAGCAGCGAAAAAAAAAAAGCACCCTTCAAAAGGCAAATAAAATTTTCTCCAGCAGCTGTCTCTTTTTCCACTGGAGATGAAACCCCCCCACCATCACCACTGACAGTTTCTGCCTGCCTTAAAATGAATCTAAATCAAAGCAATCACCTTTGAGTTGGGTTTTGTTTGGGTTTGGTTTTGGTTTTGTTTATTTCCAGTTAGAAGAGCCAATGTCAAACTGTTCTGACCTAAAAATGCAACTTGTCGGGCAATGATTTAATGTTTTGGGGTTTAAGTAGAGGTTTTACAGCCCTGAGTGTCCAATGTCAGTCCAGATCCAGCTCCTTACAAAGTAGTTTTTCCTCCTCACAGCCCTTGCTGCAAAGGTGATTCCTGCACACAAGGCAGAGATTCTTTCTTCAGTGCAACTCCGAGACATGCTGGGATAGGGAAAATATGCCCGGGCCCCACCACACCTGGGAACATGTCATCCAGTGGGGCTCAGTGGCCAAGTCCTTGGCATAGTCCAGTCTTCAGTGGAAGCAGTTGTGCCTCCACAGCTAAGGAAACCTGCCATGGTGGCTAATAAAACAGAAGAAAGGCCAGGGTATCATGAGCATAGTCCAGCCTTGGCTCCTACTTTAGATTCCCCCAAGCCAGCAGTAGTCTGAAGCATTGGGAGCCCAAAGCATGGGGAAGTAATAGACTATCAGCCCCTGTTCTAGCCCCTTCCAGGGAGCCACTTGATACTTAGGACACCCCCAAAATCCCCTTTCTCTCTTCTCTGCTCCTGCTCCCAGAGATCAAGCAAAGAATTTGATGTCGAGGGCAGGATTTACCTGCTCTAAATTGGCCATCTAGAAACTGGACACCCAAATCTGAGCTAGTCACTGTAGGCTCCACTAATAATCACTGTAGTCATTTATTCATCAGATCTAGATAGGTTTCCTCAATGGGATGAAGAGCCCTATGTAAGTGCCACTTTCAGATATAAATACCCCTGGAATAACTAGTTTAGGCTTAACTACTTGTATCACACATTTTTAAGCACCTAAGTAAGGTTAAATGCTTTTTCTTTAGAGGGAGAGATTTAGCCTGAAGGTTAAGACATATTTTTTGTGTCTACAGTATTGGCATCAACAAGTAATCCAGGTGTTTCAGCTTCCATGGGAGATATAGTGAATTCAGTCAGAGGCTAAGGAGCTATTCCACTGTCATCTAAGAGACACCCCAATCAACCGTACCTATTTGGTCTCAATCTTCTTTAATGGTATTGGCTAGGAGTTGCTTTCACTTTCCTACACATAGCAATCTAATCCCATTTTAGGCACTGTGCTGCACTCCACCTGCTTCCAGAGAGTGCAGGCCTTCCAAAAATGTTACATGGAATATTTACCAAGACTTACATCATTGCCTCCTTTACATTTATGTTTAGGCTACTAAACTAAGCCATAAGTTTCTCTTTTATAGAACATGATTATATACTCTTTCAGCCCAGAGCCTCCTTGTTATTCTTTTCTGCTCAATTGCATTTCCTCCTGGAGCCCCAACTTTTTTCATATTCCTATAGGCACTGCCTAGACACGTAAGTGGTAGCAACATTGCAGTGAGGTTAACTTCAAGTTCATTTACATAATTGTCTTTGATATAGTCTCATCTGCTTGCCTTCAAAAATCTTTCCCTGTTGAATTATGAACCGAGTGTTGCTAATGCTGCTTCTCGTCTGCATTTTCTCTGTTCCTAACAGCTTTCTTCATCTAAAGATGACTCCTCTGAAGGCTGACATCTTTTTTTTCAGAAGTCTTTCCTGCCTCCAGTCTTCTGGAATCTTTTGTTTAGTGCAGCTGCTTTGGGTAGACAAAGCAATGCTGTTTGTCTTCATACCAAATGTAACCTCTTCATCCATCTTCCACTCCTGGACCACATTGGTGGCCAAGGTTCACGCTTGATTGAACTGGGTTATTTTTTTCCCTCAGGGCTGCATAAGAACCGCTTTGCACGGTTTCATCTCTGTTGCATTTCATCTCCCTATATCTTTTCTTTCTGTCCCTGATGCAATCATTCAGTTATCTTGACATTTATTGCCGAGCACAAATCAGTAACTCCAGATCTTGACATGTATTCCCATGTACAAATCAACACCTCCAATTCTTTACATTTATTGCCAAGCACAAATCAGCACTTCCGATTTCTTGAAGCTGTTAAGAATTACTTTCATTAAGATGTTTTTCCCTCCTGCTGTACATACCATCTCCAAAATCTAAGAGGATCAGATGTGGGCCAGTGTTGCATCTTTCAACCCACTTAAGAGTTTGGACACCTTGTCTGGTCAACACATGTAGTAATGCAAATGTAGACATCTGCTACCAAGTCCCAATGCACGTGCACAGGCAGTTGCCATAGATGAGCTTATAGGTGGTAATTTACTAAGCTGTGGTATCTTGACCATGACACTACAGTAATTTCACTGCATACTTTAGCCACAGCATTCCACACTCACTCTAAGAATATGAAGAAAAGTTACAGTGATTAGATCAAAGTATCTACATGAACAGTCAGGACTCCGTGGCGGTCTTGCTTCATGCTTTTTCCCTCTGCACTTTTGTCTTAAAGATGCAATATATTTTGCTGCTTTATGTACTGTTTCACTTCAAGAACTTTTGGGAAAGCAAGAGAAGTGGCAGAGATCCTTAACACTGCTTCTTCCCTCCAGTGCAAGTTCAGCCTTGTTTAAGGTTATGCTGTTCCTCATCCACAACTTCCTCCAGAATTGATGATAAACAGGTAGCAAGTGCTCTGATCACTAGCCTTCCTGATACTGATGGTAAGCACATGCTTCTGTAGTGATCCTGAGTCTCAGGCTGCCCTCCTCTTGAGGCACATAATTGCTGTAGCACGCAATATTTCAGCACATCCCTTTCCTTTCTGTCTATTTACATCATCCCCATCTTTTTACTAGCCCAAGAGTTTATCATTCCTTCAAGACTTAGACTGGAGAACATTTAAGTATCAAAATAATGCCTACTACGTGTTCCAGCTCTACATAAATTGTGCAGCAGTCAGAGCAGGATCCTGCAAGCCATTCCAGAGCTATTGATCCATGCTGTCATCTTGAGAATAATTTTTAATTTTCCATCTCAGCTACTCCACTTCGTACTGGTAATATTACTCCCATTGGACAATGATTATGCATTTAAGTGCTTTGAGATCCCCAGAGCAAAGAGACACTGGACTGAGAGACACTAACACTGGAAAGTTCAGCATGGACATCTGGTCCTACAGCTGTGTATGCTGTAGAAAACCAGTACCATCACTTCCAAGCCATGGAGCTGAAGGTGAGTCTTGTTCCCTCACCTTCAGATCTGCAATTAGCAATCTTGTTTACTTTATTTTATTCTGGATTATTTGAGGACATAATATTTATTCTTACTGCTAATTAACTAGCAACTGTAAAGTAAAACAACCCACTGAAGATCATCAGGTTCTGGTGTGTGACATAAGCCATGGCTGGTCATGAGACAGGAAACCAGGTTACACACCCCACAAGAGGTTGCTTTCCACAGTCATAGGCAGGGAATTATACCCACAGCATGTGTCTCTTCAGAATAGACCCTCTTGAGGAAAACACACTTCTTGGATTAGAGTAATGCTGCAGACTCTCTCTTGTCTTGGGACTATTTGTAACAGACCACCACTCACAGTGTGTGTTCCAGCATAAGGAGGGAGGGAAGGGAGGACCACTAGAAGTGTGCAAGGCTCAGCTGAGCAGGCAGTACGTGCATGAAAACCTCCAGAGCTGCAGCTCCCCTCCCTGTACTACTCCCTATACTCCTAAGAGCAGTCTGGAGCAATAGCTACTGTCAACCTTACACCTCCAGTCATTTACCGAACTAACCCTTCACCTCTGCTCCCATCTGATATAATCTTGGCAGGACTAACACCAACCATGTCCCTATTTGTCTCTTTTACCTTCTGGATGTGCACTTAAGACTTAACCAGATATGCAGAGTTCCAGCAGAAGACCCACGATTTCCTTTTCTCACCAGTTTTCCTCTTAACATCTGGCTCCCTTTCCCAGTTGTCTATCAGAGACAAGTCTGGCTGAAAAACCCCATGATTTGGAGGGCTGAGCATCACAAAGTGGCAAATCATGGCAACTACTGCAAATGAAGTGTCTCTTGTGAATCAGATTGAGGCTACCTAGAGGTTAACTCCAAGATTAGTAGTAAGGAAGGAAAGCTGAATCCAAAGCAGGAAATAAACTTAGATCTCTGGGGTAAGTACTTCTAATTAGACAAAATTTTCGGAACCTAAAATGATGCCCTGACCACTACCCAGGGCTGTTGCCTACTGCAGCTTCTTCAATTTCTTTTATTTGTTGCTGAATGCTTTTTAAGGAGTAGAAAGAAATCCCACAGTTGAAAAGGAAGATCTTTCAGTGTCAAGTATCACAGACTCCTACCTCTTTTGATTGTCCCAGATACCTCTACAAAACCACACTACTCTGGCCAGACATTCTTCATCCCTTAGTTCACCTGTATCAATTCTGGGTTTTGAACACTAGGTGCCCCATGGCCAGTCCCTGCACTATGGGAGAAGGCTGGCTGTCACAAATTGCGATGAAGTGGGGCCAGGTGGTGCTGAGTAGCCAAGACAGCTTGGAAGAGACAGACAGGCTCAGACAGCAGTCCTGTTCACCACAGATGGATTCTCAATAGGATGCCCCTGGGAGACAAAGCACATCAGACACGGCAGGAAGCATCCTTCATTAGGAAGAGACGAAAATATGGTTTGTATTGCACAAATAGGCAAGTAAATGGAGAGCAGCTCCAGCTCTAATTCATTCTGTGGTATCAGCTGTGTTTTAACACCACTTTCATGGGCTGAGAAGGGAAGGGCACTGCTCGGAATGAGATGTGCCGCTTTAGGAGATTTCCCCTCCCCCCCAAAGCAAAGTGTTTTCAGCTTTGATCAAGAGGCTATTGCCAGTTCAGGTCAGGTCCTACATTCAGATATAAGGCAATGAGGGTGTTTTGCTAACAACCCTTCTGAAAGGTTCACTAGCAGGTTTTAACTCCATGATTTGCTGCACCACAACACATCATAACATGAAGTTCATCAGCAGTGGGAGGTTGTTAACCTCTGATTTTCTAAGACATGAGCCAAGAGAAAAAATGCTGCCTGCTGGTGTGTGACCTTACCGTATCATCACTGCACTGGGACCACAGGAGTTGGTCTAGAAAACTTGTTTCACTGGTAACATTTGTGCTCTCAACACACCTGTGAAATGTGTTGAATCCCATTTCGGAGATGGGGAACTGAGGCACAGAAGAACTAAGGAAAGGATCTTCAGTGAGGCTTAGGCACCTTGTTTGTCCAACATTTAGCTACTATGGAGGCCATCAGGTCCTTGTCCCGTTTCTATCTAAATGGTCACTCCAGAGAAGTTTATTCTACCAAAGGCAGGTATCTGTAGAGCTGATTGACCCAGACTATCCCATAGATGTTGAGGATTTACTCAATAGTCAGTGGAGCTGAGGTTGTGATTCGCCTCATCTGAAGTACTAATCAAATCACCACTAGACCACATAAGGAAAGCTCACAGCATCTTCACAAGATAAGGCTCACATTATTTTTTTTTTTCCACCTGTTTTCTAATTCCCCCCTTACACTTAACCTTTAGAGCCTTTTGAGGAAGTGGAAACTAGAGTGCTGTTCATGTTTCATCAAACCCACTCCCCCCTTTACCCAAATCACCTCTCTTTTGGTGGACATGCAGGAAATTATCACATCTTTTCTGACCTTCGATACATTACAGCCACAGAATTTAATTCAAAGACCTTCTTAGCCTGAATAACCTGATGTAATTTTCTGAATATGAACCAGACTAATGCAACACGTACAAAACAATTTAGAAGCAGGCTTCTTTAGTCAATCTTGTCACTAGTGACTCAAAATACAGAAGCAAGACTGCAAAGAAAAGGTACTATTTTGAAGAAAAATACCAGAAGTCTTTAACTTATTTTTCTTACATTTCATTTTAATTCATTACTGATTCAAGGCTTGTTTAATGGAGGACAACAGTAAAATATTTACTTCCCCAAAACAAATATAAATTGAAAGAAAAAGTGCACTATCAGCTAGGAAATATCAACTTAATTGTAAAAATATATTTTTAAGAAATAAAGGCATTTGTTATCATTTTTCCTACTTAAATTATTTCCCAGATCACAACATATATATATATATATATATATATATATATATATATGTGTCCCTTCCAGCCCAAACGATTCTAAGATTCTATGATTTTTCCTTGCATTTCATTAAATCTGACATCTGTGCTTTCTGATACTAACCTTACAGGGTTAAAGCATCACGATTGAAACCCCACTACTTAAATGTGACTCAAATAACCATCTTATTCAGCTTTGCTGGTTTTACAACTAGAGAAGATGCTGTGTGGGAATTGCTGCCCACATATTGTGCTGCCTTTCAAGCATCCTTCAACTCCTCATTTCTCAGCAATAATGGGATTTAAATCAAGTGTCCTTTTTGATCTTATAAATGAGCCCCAGTATCTGTCCCTGTACCAAAACCGCATGTCATTTGCCTTCCAAATATCTCAGAGCAAAGTTAGGGGAGCAGAAATGTTCCTCTGTTACTCCTGGAGAAACTGAGGCACCGGGTGCTCATACAACATGCGGCAGACAGTGAAAGGTGTAAATCTGAGAATTCCTGGTTTTGTCTTGTACCGAC
>NW_020799095.1:2113874-2146093 GCF_003259725.1 Athene cunicularia
ACAACATATATATATATATATATATATATATATATATATATATATGTATGAATGAAAGTACAAAAGGAACCTGAAAGCTACAACATAAAGAAATGAAACTCTACCTTGCTAGAAAGCAGTCTTGTGGTGTGTTCATGTGAAAGAAAAATTGAGAGAAGCCAGGACCTTCCTCCTGGACTTGCAGTACAACTAGATTTTCTCTGTTACACATTGAACGTGTTCTTAAGTAATTCAGGGGCTCTCAGCAAATACAAGTTACTCAAGTTCTTCACTGCAAAGAGCTATTTGTTCATTACTATTAAATAACACATACATATGTGTATAAAAGCCATAGGATCCCTGGTCTAAGCTTTAATCTTGACTCCTTGATGCTGTCTCTGTTGTTTAATCTTCCTACAGAATATTCTGCTTTCTGCTCCGAATCTCTCATACTGCTGGAGCCTCTAGCCCAGAATGACCCGTTTTGAACCACAAATACAGGCTGGGTGATGAGTGGATTGAGAGCAGCCCTGTGGAGAAGGACTTGGGGGTATCAGTGGATGGGAAACTGCCTGTGAGCCAGCAATGTGAGCTCACAGCCCAGAAAGCCACCCGTGTGCTGGGCTGCACCCAGAGCAGTGTGGGCAGCAGGGCGAGGGGGGGATTCTCCCCCTCTGCTCCCCTCTCCTGAGACCCCCCTGCAGGGCTGGGTCCAGCTCTGGGGGCACCAACAGCAGAAGGACACGGACCTGCTCGAGTGGGTCTAGAAGAGTGTTGGAGCACCCCCCTGTGAGGCTGAGAGAGTTGGGGGGTTCAGCTGGAGAAGAGAAGGCTCCAGGGAGACCTTAGAGCGGCCTCCCAGGGCTGAAAGGGGCTGCAAGAAAGGGGGGAGGGACTCTATCAGGGAGTATAGGGACAGAATGAGGAGTAATGGCTTTAAACTGAAAGTGGATAGATTTAGATTGGCTACAAGGAAGAAATTCTTCCCTGTGAGGGTGGTGAGACACTGGCACAGGTTTCCCAGAGCAGCTGTGGCTGCCCCCTCCCTGGAAGGGTTCAAGGCCAGGTTGGACGGGGCTTTGGGCAACCTGGGCTAGAGGAAGGTGTCCCTGTGTGTGGCATGGGGGTTGGAACTGGATGATGTTTAAGGTCCCTTCCAGCCCAAACGATTCTAAGATTCTATGATTTTTCCTTGCATTTCATTAAATCTGACATCTGTGCTTTCTGATACTAACGTTACAGGGTTAAAGCATCACGATTGAAACCCCACTACTTAAATGTGACTCAAATAACCATCTTATTCAGCTTTGCTGGTTTTACAACTAGAGAAGATGCTGTGTGGGAATTGCTGCCCACATATTGTGCTGCCTTTCAAGCATCCTTCAACTCCTCATTTCTCAGCAATAATGGGATTTAAATCAAGTGTCCTTTTTGATCTTATAAATGAGCCCCAGTATCTGTCCCTGTACCAAAACCGCATGGCATTTGCCTTCCAAATATCTCAGAGCAAAGTTAGGGGAGCAGAAATGTTCCTCTGTTACTCCTGGAGAAACTGAGGCACCGGGTGCTCATACAACATGCGGCAGACAGTGAAAGGTGTAAATCTGAGAATTCCTGGTTTTGTCTTGTACCGACAGTTGATGAGGCCACTGCTGCGATGTTGCTATGAAGTTTATTGCCATTTGAGATGTGCCAAATCCTGTGCTCATGTCAGAAACTGTAGGACATACGACACAGTGCAAGACCTGTGCCCTGCTGGCTGGGCAGATGGAGGATACTCCACAACACCTCAGACACGGCTACATGTCTATATTTAATAGGTTGAATCTGACCCCACTCACATTTTTAAAGCCAAGCAGCTCTGAAACACCACCATATAACTGCATATTACTCAAGTTTGAGTCCTCCTCCCCTCCAGAGGTGCATTCCCTGCCCAGAAAGGTGGGTTAAGGCAACGTCAGAGCTGATGTTCCGAGCTTGGACATGAGCCCACAGAGAGGTACATGCCTGGAGGAACTCCACAGCAAGACAACTGGAAACAAGATACACATCTTTTCTTGTAGCAGCCCCAGAGCCAACCATGCCTGCAGGGCAGGTGAGCCAGGCATGGCTAGAGCTATCGCTGCCCGACAAATTCTCCTATAGCAGCTCTAGTGAGGCCAGTGCAGAGCAAAGAGGTTATGCGGTCCCACCCTGCACTGCTCCTTCAGGCAGGGGTAGCTGTAGGCTGCGATAGTTACTATGCAGTTAAAGAAGGTGGGAACCGGTGTGCACCAAACACTAGCCCTCCTCTCAGGCCTTACAAAGTCTGAGCAGAGAAAAGGGGACCAGTGAGGGGTCAGGAAGGGAACGTACACCAAGAATATGAACAGACCTAGCATCTTTCATCACCAGAATGCTAGTCTGAGCCAGGGAAGCTGCTGCCCCATTCTCCTGGCAGATCTTACAATATAGCATGAAAAGAAAAATAGAAAGACACAACAATACTCGAAGGCCAGTATCGACTGCTGTCTTACACACAGTAACCTCTGTCCTATTTGGTCTCACAGTTCTGCAGTGTTTCACCAGGATTCAGGAGAAAAGCAGAAATTACTCCAAAGCACCCAGAGCATCCTCCTTCTGGAAGTTGGGCTGCTGGGGCCAACTGTAAGAGAGTGCAGCAAGGGTTGACTCCTGTCCAGCGGGAGCAGCTTTAAGCCAAGGCTCCAGTGTTTGACACCTGCCTGTGCCTGGCCATGGGCTCTGTCCCATCACTATGGACAGATCTGGTGACCTGGGCTCTCTGCTCACCCTGGCTGCCACCCTGGGCTTGCCCTGCTCTCCTTATTTGGGGATGGTGGGATGGGGGTTTGCTGGTGAAGACCCCTGCCCTGCTGTTTGTGTTGTCTTCCTCAGCTCCCCATCTTTAGGGAGCAGCTAGCTCTTGACATTTAGGTTTTTTCCTCCTTCCTTTCTCACCTAGCCCCAACAGAGCAGATACCATTGCAGTGCAACTTGTGGAGAAGTCTTTTCAGAAAAGAAAAATTGCAGTTACATTTTGCAGCTGAGTCTTAAAAATATCTTTGAAAGATAGGAATAGCAAAGCATACGAAATTTCCTCCTGACCCCAGAAGACGGCTGCTTTAGTAAAAGCTGGGACTTTAAGAAATAACAGCAAAAAGATTTGCTTTGCAGTCATAAAAACTGGCAATACCTCAGATAAATTTCAAAATGGCAAAAGCTTTAGATACAAGCCCTTGAACAAAGTCTATTCCTCAAAGATTTCCAAATTGTTGGGGAGCCAGTAAACTGAGGTCCACCACATCCTATGCTATTGCTATCTTTCTGACTGTTTTAGGGACCCTTGCAAATCTTAAAACACTTTTTTTTTTTTTCTCCCCTCTTTCCCAGGCCACCACAGAACCCCCCAAAAAGAAACCGGACCCTGTCACTTCAGAGACGGTGGTGATCTGGGGGCTGCGCCTCTGGCAGGTGATTGGTATCTTTGCCATCTTTGTCCTGGCAGTCAGTAAGTTGTAATTCTCTGCCTTGCACCAACCACAGCACCACCTCAAGTGAGACTTGTTCCTGGAGGACTACAGACCAGATGGCCATGGAGGTCACAGGCTGAGGGTCTTTGGTCTTTGGCATCACAGGGCTGCACACTGAGGGGGGTTTGCAGCAGGGAGAGGCAGGTGGGATCTTTGAAGGAACCACAGATGGGCCACCATGGCTTCATCTTGTCACATACTGATGAACAGGCCCTAACTGGTGACATCCCAGAGAACAGCAGCTACCATAGGGCTGTGCCATAGCTGAGACTGTGTTCAGCTACAGTACCACATTCAAGCCCAAATACATGTAATAGCCACGGTCCTTCCCTGTCGCACAAACATACAAATATATGTGAGCTCTTGTTGCACCGTCCCACATGCTGCAATAAGAAGCCTCAGGAGGTTTGCAGTCACAGACAGATCTGGTGTGAAGATCCCCAGCTCCTGTTCTGGGTGCCAAGACTTTCAACTTGATTTTAGCAGGGCTTTTAGGGCTTAAACCCTTCATTTTTTAGGACCCAGGCACTAGGACGTCACTGGCTCAGACCTGGTGACTGCATGGGATGGGATCACACACTCTCCCAGCACACTTTGGGGATCTGTCTGGGTATGGCTGATTCCCCACCCGAGTGTTTTCATCCAGCGTCATCCTCTTGCAGCTCACTCCCTGGGAAGAGTGTAAGCCAGCTTCAGTGTGCATTGCAAACTGCTATCATGGGCTTCCTTATGAGAATATCACTCAGGACACTGTCGTAACTCCATCAAAATTCAAAGGAAGGATCTTTTGCTCTCTCCTTGAGCCAACTATAACTTCATACCAAAACCTAATAGATAGGTTTTGATGTGAGTCAAATGTGATAAATCTATTTCTTTCCCATCTTCTTGTTACTCTCTAGATTTTTGCAAAGTGTATAACTAATTCACTTCTTCCAGTAAACAAAGTTATACTGACTCACCTAAAATTCCTCTGAACTTCCTCTTTTTCCTGTTAGGGACAGGTGAGCAGAGGGGACAGAGCTTGTCTTCAGTCTCTCAAGGTAAATCCTACCAACTTAGATATCACCTTAAATCCTTACCCACACTAGGAAGGACATCATCCAGCCACATGGACTTAGATACACCTAAATCTTCTAGTCATCTTTTACAATTCTCTTCTTTTTCTGGCTTGTGGCCCTAATTGCTTGCTGAAATCAATTTCCCAAGTGGAGTAATGAAGCATTTTAAAACAACTGAAGGGAAGTCTTGAGCACCTTAGATTTCTGCATCACTTCTGCTTAGTCCTCATAAGTGAGGAGTCCTGTCCAAACAGTGGCCACACACAAGCCTCCGGGTGGGGAGCAGCCACAGACAACACCAACCCTAACCTACAAGCATTCCTTGTCTAGAACACAGGTTTGCTGGGACAGCTCTAAAAACATAGGACTGATTTCTAGCGTTCCCTGTTATTTTTTAACTTACTACTTAAACCCTGTCTAGATGTAGCCCTAATCTAATCAAAGAACACAGCAGTCTGTGTGTTGCTGTCTCTGCTGGTATTGGGGGAATCAAGTTGCTTCATGTTGCCACCACAACCTCTTTGGCTGCTGTAGGTATCAGTCCACCCCTGATAGCCTTCCCGTTCTGCTCCCATGCTCAGTTTAAACCAGACATTCACATTTTCAAAGCAAGTACAAGGATTTTCTTCTGTTTTCTTTTCCCCTCATTGCCCTTTCTGGGCAAACACCACACCTTACACCCAAAGTCTGGGGGATAACTATTCCTACAACTTACCCACTCTACATCAATGAAGCTTATGTTAATTCATCACATGCTACAACACCCTTTGCAAACAATCACAAGAAACTCCACAGAGCAAAGTGAATGTGGCCAAGTATTTAACCTTAGTGACTCCATACACCATGTGAAACAGGCATCAAAATCAACAGCACGAGCTTTAGAATGCGAGTAGACTGGTGAAGGGCTTTACTTAGCTGTTTATTCTTGGTTCGGTGGGCACAAAATTGTAAAGAAATTTTTGCCCAGTAGAGCTGAGTGTTTTGTTGTTCATTAGAAATTGTCTCCGGCATAACCAGTTTATTTAGGGTTAGAAGCATGGAAAGTCTGCCATGCTGGCAAACCAATGCATCAGACGGCAGACTGCTTGCAGAAAAGAAAATAGTTACTTAAAAATATTAATAGCAAGCAAACACCCATGAAAATTTACTCAACCAGTGACAGCCCAGAAAAGAAATGTATTATAGAAAACAGCATAAAAGAAAGTTACTTGAAGTGCCAAAAGCAGTGAATTGTGAGAAACTAAAATACTTTGTGAAGGAACCATGTTTAGACGAGCAGACAAATAGGTTATGTGCAGTTCAATAAAGTAACGTCTGTTTTAAGGTTTTGAGTTCCTACTAACACACACAGGTAGCTCAACAAAATCAGACCGTTATGCCAGCCTGCCAGAAGTACGTACTACTGGAAGAGTAGGAAAGTATTTGCTAGGAGACCACAGGGTTTTGACTTGCTGAGTCTCAGAGTGATAGATAGATCCCATGCATCACAACATGTAACAGAGTCAGTTTATAGCTCTACTGCTCTGTTACAGCCTTTCTGTTTGCAGCAGCTTTCTTTCAATGATTAGAAGGACTTGAAAGCAACTGTACCAGTCAGCTTCATGAAAACAGTAAACCTTTGGTGAAGACAGCAACTATTTAACAAAGTCTGTGACCCAAGTCAAAACAAGGCAGGTTCAGACTTACTGACATTCAAATAACTGAATCATACAATCAACTCTCACCAGTTTTCTTGCTCCAGCAACATCGTCCTCCTCCTTTGCTTTGTGATCCCCAAAGCATCGATGGTTCCCCAGCTTTACCAGCAAACCTTTAACTCTTAGGAGCAGACACAGGTTTTTGTGAGTGGGGTCTTGGAAGCTGCCCTGGTATCAGTCCAGAAAACCAGGGAACATTCTACTTTTTTTATGGGGCAAGAGCAGAGAAGAGTTTTAGTATGCCTTCCTTTTCCCGGTTCTAGGAGCACCTTCCCAGCAAGAGTAACACAGTCCTCTAACAGCACTAACCCTCTGAACGAGGAGACAGAAGAACATCCTTTCTAGGGCTTCTTGGGGCCTGCACATGATCCCATTGGCTTACCACCTCACCTTGTTATCAAGGGTGTGTCTACTTTGTCATGTGAAAAATCAGGTGAGGAGTAAATGAGGATTGAGATGGCTTTAAAGTAAATGCCCCTAGGTACTTAGCTGTGGGTGATTGTGGAGTACTTGAACTGGATTCCTTTCAGTTGAAATGGAAATAGAATATAGCTGCTCCAAAAAGGTCGCAAGAGATGTATGATAGTTGCTAAGGGCAGCCACAGGACCAAACTGGAGTGCTCCACCTAAAATACACGGAGTGTGGATGGCAGATCCTCTGTGCTCTTCCACCACACAAACCTGCTCCTACTGAGTGACAGGACTTCCAAATTATGGATATGATCTAGGTGTAGTTTCCAACTCTTGCTCTTAGCAACTTCCACAAGATGGCATCATCGCATAAGAAAAGGTAGAAAAAAATGGTCAAAGCCAAACCTTCATTTCCTTATTAAAAACAAAACAAAAACCTACATAAAGACATCTTGTTTGTCAACACACACCGATTATATGTGTAAAAAGACTCTGGGGAAGATCTTCTAACTCATAGAGACCTTTTTGGTCAGGTTACAAACCAAAGGGGGCAACTCCTAGCTTTACCCAGCAGAGACCAGGAGATGAAAGGTTTGCACACCAGTTAGCAGAAAGCTTTTCTGTCTCCCCTGCGGCAAATAGACAACTTTCTCAGATGCCACATGAAAGCATCTCTCTGTCAGATACATCCACCTCTATCTTTTTCCTTTGTTTGTGCTCTGTGATAGGATTTGCCACAAGAGAAAAAAAAAATTTGGGAGTAAACCAACCTACAGTAGAAAATAAAACTTAGTAGCACATGCAGAGCATCATGCAGGTGATGCTGGAGTCATAATGCTCATGGATATGTGTATCATTACACAATTCTTATCTACTAAAATATCAGATATGTCAAATCTTTTTTACTACAACTGGAGAAGTCACGAGAGCTCATTTTTAAAGTGAACACAACCTCTACAGGGAAAAAAATCTGCAAAGAAAGGGAGGACAAGGAAAGTTTCTCAGGTACCAACTCACTGCTGTTTCTCTTGTAAGCCCCAAGATTTTAACTTAGTCATTTTGTCCTTGGTTAAAGGGAACCTTCCCTTTTGAATATTTGAATCAGTGTACCTTGAGGTCCTTATAAGGGCTGCCTCTCAGCACCTGGCATAATTCAGCTGCTCTGGATTGCTGGTTGATAAGAGACCCCTTGCAGGCAGGAGCAGAGATAAGCATTACATGGGTTTTTCTCTTTCTTAGAGATGCTTTGATGAGACAACAGACTGCTAAAATGAGATTAGCTGTCGTGAGGATTTGATTCACTCAGGAGCACTGCTATGTGGTATCTTGGTCTTGCTTGTTTTGGTTTGGTTTTTTTTTGTTTGTTTGTTTGGGGTTTTTTTTGTCCTGTGAAAGCTGTAAGAAGGGAACTAAGGCCCAACACTACTGCTCTGATAGGATGGGAATGAGTCATGACCTTGGAATCTTGCACAGCCTGTTTCACCTACAAAGACTGAGGACTTTGCCCCAAAAGTGTTACCCTTTGCAAACTGCAGTGCTGTGCTGGAGGAGAGGGTGGTCCTGACCCATCCTTGGGAAAGCCAGCAGCTGGCCCAAGGTTTGCCCCATGTGCTCTCCATTGACTCTCCCTTTTCTTTGGCATCACAACCACCATCGATGTTTTAAAGTAGCCCTGGGGGCTGTTTATTTTCCTCTCTGGATGTTACTTTGTTTTCAAGGTCTGCTAGCTTCCTTGTTTATGTACACCCCGAGGGCTGTTGACAGCAGCCCACCCTGGAGGGTGCAGGCAGTACCTCTTTGAGTAAGGATCCACTGATTTCTACAGAAGCAATTGAACAACTGGGTCTGGACACAGTCTTGACATCCCTCCTGGCATATCCCTCTAGAGTGAAAGGCATGAATAGAGGAGAGAGGGCATGAGGAGGCTGATGGCAGTAGGGAAGTAATGCCTCTCAGCTCCAGTCCAGAGTCCTCCTTCTTCTCTATCATGCCAGCTTGATGTTGAAATACATGACAGATGTATTTCGGGTACCAGAGGCAGGGAGACACCCTTTTCCTTATCATCCTGTTTTGAATCTGTACTCCATGGAACGGAGAAAATGAGGGAGAAGGTAGGATGGAACTGTAGCAGGAGGTTCCCACATGTGGTGGGATTGCTGCAGAGCTGTTTCTGCATCCCACTGCTGTGTTCCAGGCATAAGCTCAAACCTTGTGCTCAACTCAAACCGAAGACCAAGTTTGTTTTGGATGAGACCTAGTTATCATGACAGGGAACTTCTGAGCTACCTAAGCCAGTTGTGGACTTTAGACCACCTTGTGTCCATGAGTGGTGGACCTTTAATTCATTGGGAGCTGGTGTTTTAGTAACACCAGAACAGTTCTGGGGCCACAGAAAATTTTTTTTCACTGCACATCCTTACATGTAGTCCACTCCAGCTCTAGTACAACTGGGAAGTAGGGCTTACCTGGTTGAGGAGTGACAAAGTAGTGGGCTGAAGCAGAAGCTGATTGCAAAAGGACTCAGTTCTGATCTCTGTTTCCTTATCTTTGTGACCTTCTGCAAGACCTACCGGAGATGCTTTCCCATTCTCATGTATGACAGTCAAATAGTAACATGTAGCCCCAGACATGAGCATCAGCAATTTTTCTCCTGACATATAACTACAGACATGAAAGCTTGAAGAAGCAGGTCTGTCATCAGGAGGGATGCTTGGGAGTCACGAATGCAAAGCTTTTTCTTATCTCCCTGCATAAACTGGAAGCCTTTCCCTTGAACCTGTCAGAAGTTCAAGAGGAGTATAAAATAGTGTGAGAGCTCAAGGGAGGAAGGCTCACACTGAACAAACACGTTTCCAGGAATCAAGTATTATTTAATGAGTACCAAAAAAGCCATTAAACATCTTGAATGCAATTAACTGAGTGCGTTTTAGTTTGAAGTGTTCGAGGTTTTTATTCATCAGCTTGCTGCGGGTGTTGAAGTATAAATGCCAAGCAAAAGATTTACACTATTGAATTACCATTACTGTTTGGATGGCAAAACTACCCAGATGTTTGCATTAATGAGCAGAATTTCCAGTGAGGCATGGATAATTTAGGCTGACTCAGGGATGTTTCACATGGTTCTTTCTGACAAAGGCTTTAGCTGTTTATCTTCAAACAGGGCATCACCAGCAGCCCAGCATATGAGAAACACTCATCAGGGTGCACAGAATAATATGTGCAGAGAGGGATGCAAGAAGGAGAGTACTGTCCTTTATCACAGAGAACATCACTTGGGACAAGGGATGGCTCTTATGTGGAGGCAATAGGTTTAGCCCTTCTTTTGCCCTCAGCCCAAATTCTCAAGGAAACCTCTTACCACAGATGAGACATTTCCTTCTGTTTTAGAGCTGTTCTGCACTTGTGTGCCTACAAAATAGCTCAGGCCTCCAAACTTATTGGGACCAGCATATGTAGGTCAAGCTGAGACCAAAATGGAGTTCTTAAGAGAAAGTTAAGTGTCTTTTACAAAGGAAGGACTATTTTAAGTACTCCAATTAATAACAATATTCTTTCTTGTTGATTACTTTGATAACAAATAACCTATGCTGTTCTTGTTTTGTACTATAATGTTATCAGAAACTTCTGTTGTTGTACATGTTCACACTCATACACTCACACATACCCACGGTTGTGACCCCCATCAGCTAAAAAGCATTGGAGATGTCATTGCCTGAGGCTGGCTCCTCTTAAATGTGTCAGCTATCAGGTCACATAGAGGGGGCTGTGGCTGGCATCTGCAAGAATTGGGCTGCTGGACCATGGTGGGGCTCCACAACAGCTTCTCCTTGGGTATCATCACCAGGTGGAAGCCTAACCTGCTTCTTCATCCTCCCTCCCACTTGGTAACCATCCATGGTCAAGGCAACGGGGTGATGGAGTGTGGATTTGTGCACAGGTGGTCTCTGGTATCAGGGGTGGGGACTGTGAGGAGAGGCAGCTTTGCTGTATGGCACAGTGCATGAATCCGGTGTGCTTGAAATCTCTGTGAGATAAGCAAGTCTCACTTGTGTATGCCTTCATGGATCTGAATATGCAAGTCAGATTTGCAGCCTTCCTGGGAAAACCCACTTGGTTAATTCCTCATGTTCTCAGTTATTATTACTATTGTTATGTTAATGGACTATCATAATTTTAATTCCCATTTGCCCTTCATGTGCAATTTCATGCATTTTCTCTATCCAGAAGAACAGACACAAGCCACCATCTCAAACAAAATCCAGCTAACACCAAACAACAGGGATTTTTCAGATTCCCAGGGCAGGGTAAATCATAGCCCATAAACCTGCTTCTCAGCTGATATAAATGAGTGTAGGCAGCAGCCATATGTTGCTTACAATTAATTATTAATTGAAACCTGTATGTACCTATAGGATACATGAGGTCTGGAAGTAGACAAGTCTGAGTTGCCCAGATTAGATCCAAATCCAGTTTTGATCTTCCCAAGTCACAAGAGTGGCTGTAGGTAATTGGGATCCTGGGTTTTGTTGCTCGCTCTAGTTTGACAGAAAATACAGGCCCAGCTTATTGACTATTTTTCTGAATAAATGCCTCACAAGAGATATTTCTCCTTGTTATGGAACAATTATCCCTAGATCTTACCTCACACAGCTGCAGGAGATCTTGTGACAGCACCTCTCCTTGCATGGAGGCAATGGAAAGGGTTCAGTCCCAAACCTTTCACTGCCTATGATGGTAAATCCTGCTCCTGCTCCCAGCCTTTAAGACAAGATGATGGGGAAAGGAAGTTAGGGAGCTCCACCTTAGCCTTAGGAGTTATTAAAGCCTTAGGGCATTAAAGACCCCAAAAAAGAGACAGAAAGCATAATCAATCAGGAGCTTTTTAATTTTTTTTTGGGCTTGTGTTAATTACTAGCTCAGATTACCAGCCGAAACGTCTAATATGGACTTTGTCACTATGATTCATCTCGCATATCTAGAGATGCCTTCAGAGTAGGCATCTAGAGCGACTAGATGAGAGATTAACTGGGAATAATTAATCTGTTTTCTTTAGATATCTACCGAAGGGTGAGATGACCTGTGTCACCAAGTGCCCTGGATCTACAAGGATGCTCCAGGGATCTCTCAGTGACTAACTGCTTCTTTTTGTCCAACACAACATTTCCTAGCCCAGAAATCTAACTCTGCTCTGACTAAAAGCATCTAAGGAAACATTTATTCTGATAAGAGGTCCAAACCTAACCCATATGTTCCACTGGTGAGCTCAGAATAATACAAAGTGTCTGCTGCTAAAGCTATCCTCCTTGCCAATAGACAAGAGAATAGGAAAACAAATAAACAAAAAAACAAAAAACCAAAACAAAACAAAAAAAAGAGGTAGAAGGAGCCACGTGGGGAGTTGGCTGAATCTGTTCAAACAAAATGCAGTGAATGACAGCAGAAGCAAGGATGTGTGGTTGGGAGAAAGGAATAGAGACTGCATCTACAGAATAAACAAACTTTCAGTGGCTGAATTATAATTATTAAAATTTAGTAACTATTATCCAAGCAAAGCAATCAGTTAAGCAACACAGTTCAGGGCAATGCTGCAGTAAGAAGTTATTTAAATGTGTCAGTGTTGGTTAGTGAGAGGTAAGAAGATTTTTTTGAGCTCTGTATGTTGTCCCAGTGAGATACTTGTGCGTATGTATGAAAACAAATACTGAAAAAACAAAGGCTTGCGGGAAAAAAAACAAACCAAACCAAACCACAAACAAAAAACAAAGTCCAAAAAGTCATCACCTCTCTTCAACGCCTGGAGAAAGGTCTTCAAAAAAGTGTCTCACTGAATGCACTTTGTTTAGCTTGTTGGAAGGAAGAAGGCCACTTGGTTGCAACATTGAAGGGCCTCAGAAAGAAAAGATAAATAAGTATTAAAGATCTTCTTAGTCTAGCAGATAGAGGTGAGAATAGAGCCTGGACATTAAAACCGGGTCAATTTAAATGAGAATTTGAGAAATAAATGTGTCAGGGAGGGTGATTAAACATTACCACACTGTCCACCCCTTAACAGCTCTCCCAGAGTAACGTGGGATTCAAACCAACATGAGTTATTCCACTCAGGCCATAATAAAACATAATACCCCATGATGTGCAGAGAGGTCAGATGATGTGATCTAATGTTGTGGAGAGATCCTCATTTCCAGACACCAGGAAAATATCATGTGTAGACGCATAGTTAAGCTTAACGACTGAGCAAATATTGGATTTGTCCTGGGTCCTCACAGCAGTTTTTTTTCAGCATATCTTCAGGGTATTTTACAACGGTGGACATATTTGAAAACATGTTTTACTTGAAGTCCTATTGGTACAGCTATTGGGACTACAACCTAGATCTCTTCATTCTTTGGCTCCTAGTTTTGATTTGTAGGAAATGAGTACATTAATCCAAGTACTAGATTTCCACCGAAAGAACAGCTGTAGAGTGGGATAAATACAGGACCGAGAAGAATCTTGAGAGGGCATCTAATTAATCTCCAACTTGGACTTCAGTTTTGACATTTTTACCATCTGTGTCTCTTTGTTTTCCAGAAGAAATTAGATCCCGAGTCCCTATTGCCGCAACTTGATCCCAAGTCTGAGCCACAGCCAGGATGCAGTTACATGCCCTGTAGATAGTTGCACACTCTTTAGAAGAAAAGCCCAGCTTAGGGACCCCTTCTGAAGCACTAGTATCTCAGTAATATCTCTAGTAGGAGCTGTGGCATCTTTAAATGAGGTGGTCCAGGCAGCAGCAGCAGCATCATTATCTCAGCACTCAGGGTGGACCAGTCCTACAAGCAGCCACCCAAGCACTAACTAACTTTCTTAGGAGTTTGGTAGCGCTCAGTATTGTCACAATTAGCCACGAGTAGCTTGAACGGCCAAAATACGCTAGCTCTTTCCTTAAAGCATCATGGCAGTCCCATAGTAAGGAACTCTACAGGCTTCTCAAAGAGCACTTACCACAAGTGCTGCAGTTAACTTGCCATTGAATCCATCTGCATTAATTGCCTGCATTAACGGAATGGCTGCCTAATCAACTCGGAGCGGCACAGGCTACTTTGCTAAATGTTAATTAAATGCTTCATTAATAGACTGTATTTTTTCAGCTTCAAAGGGAAGAGACCTACCTTTCCATTCAATTTATGAAACTGTTCATTTCTCAGTCACAGCTCTGCTGAAATATTACATCAAGCACTCTCTGGAGAAGATATTTCTTTTACATCTTTCCCAGCTCCTAGGAGAAGCAGGTTGCTTTACTTCTTTCTGTTGCTTTGCTGTTTGAGTGGGTTTGGGGTGTTTTTTTTTTGTTTGTTGTTGTTGTTTTTAGTTTTTTAATTTATTGCCCAGCTAAACTAGAGGCAACTGTGTTACAGTTGATGAGCTAAATTTACTTAAGCAAAAAGAAAAAAGAGTCGATGAACAGGGTAACTTGGCTATATGGATATTTAGTTCAAGTCAGTAGAGCTCCTTCCATGTTTTTTAGCGTATGCTCTTAGCTTGCTTCAATTGCAAAACAAAATGTTTTGGTTTAAGCCAGTGGGAGTAAACACACAGCCATTATTTACTCACAAGCATCTAATTGTTTATGGTGGAAATTCTGTGTTTAACATTTGCTCTGTTACTGTACTTCAGAGGAGAGTTTATGGGGGCCATTTCTCATCTCCTCCCACCTGAATAGTATTTGATATGAATATTAGGGAGACATTACTCCCTGTAAAAATAATGAAAACATGCCATAAATCCAGAAAGGAACCAGTCTCAGAGTTCGTTATTTCTCTGGTTTTTTTTGAGTATCTGCAGAAGAACAAAAATATATCACTTAAAATACCTCTTCTGACATCACAGACAGCAAAAAGTTGACTCCTTTAAAATACCCATTTCATAAAGGAACGCTAAGTATTTGTTTCCTTCTTGAAAAAATTACATTTCACACCATCAACCTGGCAGAAACAATGGAAAAATATTTGATACATTGTTAGTTTCAATCTTTGGTGTGGAGAGAGAACACCATGTGCAGGATCACACCTGACTTTTAATTTAAAATAGAAATGTTCCTTCAGAATACCTGGTTAAATTCAACTGTGTATGTCTCGTAACTAAAAAAAAAAAAAAAAAAAGTGAGAAAATTATTTTTTAGAAGCTAAACAGCAAAGCAATACACAGAATGTTATTGAAGAAAAAAACCTGTATTTTAATTGTGTGGTTTACGGAAGATGCTTACTATCACAGTATCACAAGGCCATATATTATTAGTACAGAAAAGTTGATAAAATTAGAGAATTGAAAATTATCCCACTACATTTTGTCACACGGGATGATTCTTCTGCTATATGTAGCTTGATAGCAGAGGAACCATGAGTAACGTCACCATTCCAAGCCTTGATTGTGAGTATTTTCATGGACCTTCCATGGTGCTAATGGGACACTGACACATCTTATGGAGCTTTAATCTCACCATAGCATCAGACAGGCAATGGTTTAATCAGGCTGCATTTTAGAAGCCTTCTCGACAATTAAAATGAAAGCTGAAATCCTGGAAAGGAAAAGGAGACCCACGGCATGAAAAAAAGGGACTAAATAGTGCTCGATAGCAAGGTGAGTAAAGCATTCACCTCAGGAATCAAAGAATTGGTGAATGTTGAATATAAATCAGGTATTCAAGGCTTGAAGTCAGGTCATCTGCCTGCCAGAAAAAAAGCATAATAATAAATTCTCAGGTTACATCCAAGCCAACTGGTTCCCCAAATACTTCATCCTGTGGACCCAGAATCAAGAGTGATCAAGCTATCACTATTGAAACTGAGTTGCAACTAATATTCCTGCACATATTCATATCCCAAACAAAAACCTTTTAAAGCTACTTTTATTGCTCATATAAACCTCGTGGAGTGTTTTAGTGTTTTGTTTGTTTGTTTGTTTGTTGGTTGTTTTTTTGGTTTTTTTTTTTTAAGAATGTTGTAATTCTTCTACCTTGAGAACACGGGCCTGTCAGTTAACATGCTCAATTGATACCATGTCACATACTAAGCTTTTATAGGGTATTAAAGTTTAACTCTCGTGTAAGGGAGTACAGTCCAATTTATTGATCTGCTATCTTATAGGAATGGGCATTTTTAAACAGCGATCCTCATTACCAACCACCCTCACACAACAGCTAAGTGTAACTGGCATCGGATGCAGCCACATTGGTAGTGATGGAGCAGGTCTGAGGTGATACCAGACAACCATGTCCATGGGTCAAGGTCTGGGTCAATGAGACACATGGCCAGGCATGGGCACAGCTACAACATCCACTGCAGAGCACCTCCAGTGAGGGCCAGGCATGAGAGCATCAGTTTAAGAGTCACTCTGAGAATAGAAAAGGGGAACCTCCACTGAGGCTTCTTCTAACTCCTCCTTCGAAGGCAACCAGCCACGTTACTTCTCATGTGTCCCAGAACCTGGGCAGCCAAACCCCAGAAAGCATCATGGTGGTGAGGATGCTCTTAGGACCCTTACAGGCATGTTCAGTTTTCCAGGTTGTCTTCAGAACAAAAACATCTCTGTTCTTCTAGTGGAATATATTGTTAACCTTGGCATCAACAAAAGCCCAGGAAACATTACAGGTTACACTGCTTTCTGGTTCACTTGGTAGAAAAATTATCAGTGGAGCAAATATAATCTCACCGTTCTGAAGCAGGAAAAAAATTAAACTATCTACCAGACACAACAGAAATGGTGCTAAGAAAGCTCCAAACTTCTAATAACAAAGATGTCACTCTTAACTGCCAAAATATAAGATCCACCTCTTCTAACTGAGGGAACAGTTTGCACCCGATCTCTGATGCCCTTTGGGAAGCCCTAGGACACATTTTCCAGCCCCTGGCTCTCACTCCAGGGAATCCCAGCTCTTCCACCAACCTCCAAGCTCTTTTTGTAGTTAATGGAGAGAAAGACAGTGTCAGAATATGATTTATTTGACATACCTTAAATTTCTGTTTTAAGATGCGATTAATCACCCTTCAGAGTTGCTTCTTTCTCCCCATCAGTAATAAAGGGAGCCTGGAGTGACTGAGAGTGTCATCTCTAGCTTTGGGACACACAAAGCAGAGCAGATGAATTCTACCCACTGTCTCCTGTGTCTGACCTGGTGGGAAAAACAAAGTTATGCAACAGGCGATATCTTCCCATTAGCAATGAAGTGATCATTCCTGGCATTAGTTTCAGTGTTCTAAAACTCCTGTACCAAAATCTTATTCACTGGCCTATTCTTTTAAACAGATAATGGCATTCAATCCAATACATACCCCCCTGCATGGCTTGAACCTTAATTTAAGCACAGCTTGCAAGGAGGATGGAGATGGGAATAGTACTGAATTGTTTTCACATTGGCGTGCAGAATAATGACTTTCCAACCAGTAAGGTTATAAAGAAGGTATGTTATTCAGCACTGGGTGCACGGGGGATCGCTCCTCCACAAGCGTGCACATTTCGGAGTGAAAAGTAGCTCCTTTCTATAGTGTAAGACGTTTACATATTCATTATAATCCCAAGAATAGGGAGAGAAGTAACAATTAGTTTTGAGAATTCATTATCATAAATCCCGCCCCAAGTCCCTCCCCTTTGTGTCTCCTGGTGGTCTTGGGCGAGGGTCTTCAGGATGAAGATTGAAGATGCCTCCTCTTTCTCTTGTGACTTTTCACCCAGTTAGGTCTTTTCTGCATGTCAATTTAGCATTCCTTGAATCCCAGTTTCTTATCTTGGGACTCAGTAGTTGCAGCTCCTCCCTTATCTCAAGAGCCCATCCTGCTGAGACCTTATCCTGCTGAGAGCCCACCCTGCTGGAAGCCCTGCATCTATTTTGTTAAAGTTTCTCACTTCATCATAAGCCTCTTGCTTCCATGGCAGCTGATTATCAATCATTTCACACCCCAAGACAACATAAGTCCCCAGTACCTCAGTGTAACACTTCATCTCCACTAGAAAGTTGAACAGAGAGCTCAGCTCGTGATTATCATGTTGTCACTAACATTTTTGTGCTTGGTAGAGTTATGAGATATAGAACAACCCCTACTCCTTCCTGCAGGGCTGAGCCAACTACTGTGATGTTGGCAGGCATTTTATCTTTGACTTTCAAGGGCATTGACCCATCTCTTTGTGCCTTACTTGAAAGCTGACAGCCTTATTGCTTATCAGTCTCCAGGAAATACGGTGCTAATTTTCCTGGCAAGTTTTTCTCAAATGTGAGTAGAGGATTTCCTGTCTTGGCTCAATTCCAGAGCGATTTTAGGAAAACACGACATCTTGATTTTAAAATGGTTAGAGAAAAAGCACGTACCCCATTCTCCCCAGTAAATTGTCTTCCTGCTTGCTGTCCCTGCTGAAAATGCGGTCGTGTCTAGTCTGGCCTTGCCTTGAGTCCTTGCGCAGCTACTGGGTATTTTTTTATCTGCTAGCTTGAAAAGGTCTGTGCTGTCTCATGGTTGTGACACAGCTGTAGCTGGCTCTGTGGGCAGGTGCACAATGAAATCCTACTGTCCTGAAAGCAGAGCAGATCCAACCTTGTGCTTTCCAGATGTGGTATGTTACCCATTTTCAGGCTGCCCGTGTTGTGCTTGCCAACAATGACTTATGGGTACCTTGCTTTTCTTTTGCAAGACAAATAAAAGCTCAATTACCCTCAGCTTGTTGATGACCCTCATGGAAGAGCAAGGATAAAAGCATCTTGATTGCTTCCACAATTACAGATTATTTCAATTTCATGTTGGTTTAGGCAATTCACTTTGGTTTCAGGTGTCTCATCCTGTTGTGACATTTAGATAGCTCTGAGCGTGATTCCACTACAGCACCTCCGCAGCAAACTGTTTAAGGGGAGCAGCAAATTCAGAAAAGGGATAGAGGAGCTACTACATTTTGACTGGTAACTTTACACCAACCTCAAAACACTGAGAAAAGTGTTTTACTACTTCACTTTTCTCTTTTGTGATACGGAGAGATCATGCAGAGCTTGTTTCTAGTTAGCGTGATGCCTCTTGACTTAGGAGAGGCTGAGCAGGTACAGGGCAATCTTTTAGGGAAAAAAAATTACACCACCAAATGGTCTGGCTGCTTGTGTTGTGGAGGCTATCTGCAAAATGGTTTGACTTCTGGTGAATGAGAAATGCTCACGCTTGGAACGAAACATACAGATTATTTCTCTCATTTCCTTGGATGAGTCTCAAAGGTCTAATACGTTGTTCATAGTGATATAAAGCCAGATGAGATTACATGCCCAAAAGTTGGATGCTTGCTCCTTTCTTGTAGCACTGATGTGGCATGGGGGAACTCGAGTTAAAATGAGAGACAGGCCATGTAAAACTGGTAAGACAACATCTTTCCAAGAACAAGGCTCTGCCTGCCTGCAGAACCCATTTCCATACGATATATCAACACGGTTAAGAACTTATGTAGGTTGGAAAGTTGAACTTTTATTTAGAACAGAAGAATCCCTCAAACTATTTTAAAGATGCCTACAAAGAAGCAACTCAAAATTTCACCGTGACCATGAGATCTCATACTTCTTGACATGTGTTTATGGCCTGTGGGCCAACTAATTTTATGATTACCTGTTTCTGAGTTTTCCCTGAAGTTGCTTCTTTGTTGTTGTCAGAAATAGTACATGGATGAAGCAGTGATCTGCTCGAGCCTGTGAATTCCTAGTCTGGGAAACAAACTGATATTGATTTCTTTACAATGAACTGTCTGAATCATGATTAGATTTGCAGATGGAAATTCAGAAATAACATATAGGTTTAAGCATGAAAGAAAAAATAGATCTTATTAGGAGAAAAAGCATCACCTGCATACTTAAGACATGCAAAGAAGCCTAGCTCATGGAAAGGAGAATGATGGAATAGTAAGAACATGATGGGGAGATTTAGGAGACCTGAGTTCTAGGCCTGCCCTAAATGCATTTGCATGAAATTCAATTAAGGCATGTATTGACTGCTTGTTGTGGATCTATTTTGGAGGGTTTCCATGCCAAACTCCTCATTGCTTTCTTCAGCTGGAGATCCACAGCCCCAGCATCTACCTGCCACAAATATGAATGGCAAAGATGTGTTGTGAGGAAACTCTAGCAATAACACACCGTTGAAGGGTGGTGGTACATCTTAGCTGCTGATATCATTTCCATCAAGATCATGAATTTAATTTGATGATGCTCTGATTCTCAGAAACACCAGTGGCATATATGGTTTAAGGCAATGGTTTACCCTGGTTTTGGTGGGAAAGACATGCTCAGTCCTTTACCACAGCTCACCTGAAGAATGATAATTTATTTTCAGGTAACTCATTTGCTTTAGACTGTGACCATATCCCCCAGGCAGGTACTTCTACCGATGCAAATGGCTACAGGTTCCCACTGGAAGAAACTCTTCTGAAATTAATTTTTCTTCCTGCTGTCTCCCCACTGTAAATGGGCCAGCCTGTACTAAACAGAGATCTGCTGGCTGAACTGAATGCTCTTCCTTCCCTCTCTCCTTTCCCAGTTATCACACTGTGCTGCATCTTCAAGTGTCGGATTCCCCGGACGAAGAAAGAGATTGAGGCACGATATGCTCAACGGCAAGCAGCCAAGACATATGCAGACAAACTGGAGACTGTTCCACCACTCAACGAGCTGACCGAGATCCCTGGAGGTACCTCCCGTGCCCACACCTACACATGAGACTCATCTCTTCTTTTGGGGTTGCTTTCTGTATGCATGAATGCAAAGGGCTAGGTCCTCCCTTAGTGTAAATCAGTGTGGCTCCTTGGGCACAACCATTTAGATATTGCCATGACTTGTTAAACCCCTCCCATTCACATGCACTAAACCTGCAGCATTTGTGGCAGCAGGCACAGTCATTTAGTTGAAAGGGACAGTTTCTCCATTGGTACAAGTTGGGCTCATGCCTTTGAAGTGAGTGTTTAAAATTTCCAGAGAGTCTGATTCATTTTAAGGGCCAGTTCCTGGGTTGGGGGATATGAGTAGGAAGAAAATTGTTAGAGTTTCACACTAGCCATAAATGGCTTGCCCTGTTTGGACAGCAAGTATTTCTGTCACTGGTCTCTGCTGCTCTCACTCATCTTTCCTGATTCTGTACCCTAGGCTCTACTGAAACTCTCCTAACTCTCTCTGGTCCTGTCCAGTCCAGACCTCTCAACTCTCTGCCTGTGGTGAAAGAAGAAGACGAAATGGCCCTGCAAGGAAATTAGGGGTCTGCCTTCCTGTCTGTCTGTCTGTGGCTTCTCTTTTCTGATGAGATCTGTCATACCTTAGACTCTCCGCTTCTCAGCTCCCTTTCTGCAATTGACCTCTCTTTTCCTTTATGAACCCTTTTTATGAACATATTTTTTTATCTTTCCTGAGTCTCTGCAAGCCCTGTGGTCTATAGCTTCATAGGAACTGGAAATTTCCTTAACTCAAAATGTGATGCTTCAGTTCATGAAACTGGTGAAAGAAGCAGATAACATAATTGTAGAAATTTAGTCCTACACCAGCAAAATACAGAACTAAGTGCTTAACAGTAGGAATTTGCACATACCTCAGGATTTTAGAGGTGTTTCAACATTGGACTATGACTATACTGAGGATTGCCAGACCACTCTCTGGAGCTAAACCCAACTGGCATGAATAAGCCCTTGTCAGTACAGTTAAATTCTCTTGACCCATTTTAAAGTCAAAGGTCATCCAAATGTCTAGTTAGTGCACTCTTACATGTATAAACAAACACACATGGAAGTGTTTAGTATTATATCCTTTGATTTCCTGCCCAAAAGACCAAATTCTGACTCCATAAGGACCACCTATCAGTAGATCCCAGAGGGTGTGAAGGATCATGCCTGTAGATAGCAGACAGCCAAATTCACTCATTTGCTGCTGCATCCTCTTCCTGCCTCACTGTTACTTCTGAAAAAAACAATAAATTATACATGAGGATATCCAAAAGAGACAGAAAGGGTATCTGGACAGCAGAATGACCATTTCACCCCAGAATGCTAATAAATTTTGATCTCCTCTGCAGCCTTTACATCCCACAAAGATGTACATGTACTCCGTTCAAAGGCTGGCTACTTTGGCGTAGATTTAATCAGACCATGGTAAATTATTGCAGCATGAACTCATGAATAAATTACTAGAAGAAAGCAATTTATACAAAGTCATCTGAACCCTCAAGACCTAAACTTTTTAACCAGTTAAATGTAGAAGTTGAGTAGAAGACCTAAACTTTTTAACCAGTTAAATGTAGAAGTTGAGTAGAAGACCTAAACTTTTTAACCAGTTAAATGTAGAAGTTGAGTAGTTGGACAATTTTTAGCCAGTTAAACGTATAAGTTGGGTAGTTGACCACCCTTTGACATTTAAGAATCCCAGAATTATGGTCCTGGCATGGCGCAGGGTAGGAGGCTGGTGAATAACATGTTGCTGAGTGGCCGGTGATGTCTGATAATGAATCCATATTCTCTGAATTTCCTAGTCCTCTGGGACTAGGCAGATCTGCCCAAATTGCCCTGAAATAACTGGTCCTGGGGTTGAGTCATCTATCCACAGGTGCATTATCCCCATCTACAGAGAAGTCTGCATCAGCACTAGTTGTCTAGACTTTATTCTTTTATCCATGGTGGAAAATAAAAAGGATGTGATTGCTTTCATGGTAGGGGAGGTGCTAAAGTGGAAGAGGTAAATTGTGCCTTAAGAATGCTTCTATGTCTCCAGAACTGAGGACCCAAAAGGACCAACTCAGCTGTCAGCACCTGAACTGTTGGATGTAAAAACCTATGTGTGATCAAACCCACTGCTTTTCCCTCCTGAGATCTGTGGGCATCCTGGCCCCAGAAATGTTTCACTACATGATTTAGGCATTATAGTGGAAAGTGCAAACCTTTGGGCTCTATCTCTGTGTTGTTATTTTTACCTGTACAGAGTGTGATGCTCTGCCATGTTGTCCCACTGACATTTGGTAACCACCTTGACTTATGCAGTCATGAAATCTAACGTATGTGTTGGTCGACTATTTATATACTATTACTGTGACAAACCCTGGTCGACCCAGTCAAGGCCAGAGAGGTGACCTGAGTGATTTTAATTACTGCGTGGCCATTAAATGCGTTAAAGATTTCTGTAAGTGTCAGATGTTATTAATCATTTATATATTACAATGCTTAAATACTTTAATTTCTTGGCATTATTTTACTCGCATTTGCTATGATGGAATATTCTAACTGCCAAATGGCTCTCCATGTACTTTTTAAAGTGTCATATATTATATGGCAAGCCCTTTTTACTGGACATAAATAAAACAGATATTAGGGTTCAGTGTGTGAAATGTTATATATTAAAGTGATTAATTTGTGCTCTGTCTCCCAGTCTGTGGGAGAAGTACCAACAGAACTTGATCTTTGCTCTGGGTGGAGATGTACTGTCTGGGTCCATGGCCTGAGAGATCTTCAAATATTCTGGTCTGAGGATGCTCCAGCTGACATTTTTTAGGAGTTCACCTTGTTCATACCATATTTGTCAGGGAAGCAGACAATGTGGTGGCGTTCTCTTTATTCTTCCCTCTCTCTTTTTTTTTTTTTTTTTTTTTTTTTAAATGAGATGTCAGGATTTCCCCTGCGATTGTAAGAGAGTCTGTATCATTCTACTCCCATTTGTATTACAGATGAATTGCTAGTTCCCACGGATGAGATTTTATTTTATTGTGTACGCTAAAGGAGTATTTTAGGTAAAAGTCAAAAATTCAGGTTTGATTCACTGTGATTTGAAAGTGACACTGCAGACACCCATAGCAATGGGAAATTTGGGGCTGCTTACACATATTGGATCCCAGTGGCTCCAGGTAAAGGTTGAGACATCTCACCAAAGGCCCATACCAAATTACCTCCTACTCCAGATCACTGTCATTGTTTTGTAGCCTGTGACAAACATGAAATAAGTGCTGGCTGAAGAAAGCTAAATAGTGACCAATCATCCTCCATTTGTTGAGGTCCTTCCTAGGTCATTGCTACATCTTGGCTGATTTTTATTATTAAGTTGTGTTAACATGCTTGTCTATTCACATATGAGTCCTATACTGGGGATTTTCAGAGAAGGAGGTTATAGGAAATTTAACATGTTTTCACTTTGCAAAACTTCATACTCTGCTGGTCTTGAGCAAAGGAAAAACATTCCACAAGAAATATATTAAATACGATGTGTTTAAGTGTCAAATTGCTGCTTGAGATAAGAGTTTAGAGCATCAAGCTCTGACTTCAGAAATACTTTTGAGAAAATGAACCACTTTTAGGAGAATAAAAATAAGAAAGGTAGGGAAAAGTTTTCTGCTACCAAATTCTTTCTCAAAATAATTAAAGTCTGCAGAGCCAGTGTGATATTTATGAGTCTTCTCACCTGAAATGTGGGAACTGAATCCAAGATATTCCTAAGTAAAAGTATTCCATAATAAAGATATTATAAGCTTCCTATAACTAAAATGGCATTTAAAAACGTACCAAAAGAGGGATAACTATGCACTAGAGTTAATTGCTATATGTCCTTGGTATGTTGCTGCCATTAATTACAGCAGCACAGGTGGGAAGCCAGTCCCACGGTGACTGAATGTGGATAGAACATAAGCTAAGCCTACCTTGTAGTCTTGTGCTGGGCAAGCCATCTTCTGTTTGTCTTTCTCTGAAAATAAAGATCCCCATCAGAATCCTTACTGTCCACTCTCAGCTGTAGGAGACATACCCCATACACAAAGAATTAGAAAAAGGCAACCGACCAAAAAAAGCCAAACCTAAGACACGTCCATACTGAATTGCCTGAGAGGTGTTTCTGTTCCTTCTTGTGGAAGCAGACAACTCCACATTGAACGTCAGTATGGGGAAGTGCTTATGGACTGTGCTTGTAATGTTCATGGATCAGTTCCTACCAACAGGAGCCATTTCCTTCAATAGATCCACAACTCAGCTCTTGAAATTACCAGTTCTGCTTTATCCTATTAGTCTATCTTCTCAAAACAAAGACACGAAAAGCTGGTAATCAGTGAGCAAAAGAGCTGTTCCGACAAACCCCCAGTAGAAGTATTTTCCCTTTGTCCAAGGTTTGCCAGAAGTGAGAAGCAGTTTTGCCATCTTCCTGGCTAGTGCCAACCCAAGTTTACTGTTTTCCTGTTTTCTTTTTCCACCCTTGCATACAGGTCAGCCTGCAGAAGAAAAAAAAGAAGAAGTCTCCACTGTATCTGGAAAAGTGGACAAGGCTCAGGGCAAGAAAGATGGGTCCAAAGACTCCAAGAAGAAGGATGGTGAAAAGGACCAGAAAGAAGGATCCGAGAAAGAAGGGAAGGATGGAACCAAAAAGAAAGAAGGAGAAAAGGGAGAAAAAGGGGAAAAGGGAGAGAAGGGAGAAAAGGGGGGAAAGGACACTGCTGACAAGAAAGGCGGTGGGAAGAAAGGTGAAAAAGAATGTGAAGAAGTAAAATCAGGCACCAAAACTAATGGCAAGGCTGGTGGGAATGCCAAAGGTCCAGCAAAGAAGAAGTGACCTTGCTAAATGACAGTGCTGGCAGTCTTTCAGGGAGGGCCCTGTCAAACTGCCATGGGTAGAGCACTGGGAGCAGATAGGACATGCTGTCTCCATATACTCAGGCTGTTGAGTGCCACTGGATGTATGGATTTATTACCTTTCGAAGACCATCACTGGGGTTTTTTGTCCACCAGAGGAAATCCTGGGCATTTCTCTAGACAGTATCTTGTAAATAAAACCCACTGTGCAGAGCTACATGATAACAACAACCGGAGCTATCCTGGAGTGAGAATCAGGACTTTGGATAAACATGGAAATGCACAAGGGAGAAGATCTAAACTAATGGGAGGACATGATTAATTTAAAATTTGTTCTTCTTGAGGACCTTAAAGAGTTTGGTAAATAATAGCACTCAACTCCTTAAGGAGTTTGGTAAATAATAGCACTCATTTCCTCCCAAAAAAAAGGATTTACATGTGGGTAATTTTAGGGATTAAGTAAATTCTGGATGCTAAAACCCCAAAGAATGGAGTTTTCTAAGTCATAGCTTGTGTGATTTCTGAGAGGTGGCTGTGACACAGAGGAGAAAAGTTTCCTTCCTTCTCAGGTGTCTCTTTCTCTGGACTGCTGAAGGCAATACAAAGAACTTCATATCTCCCCGAATATTTATCCACCTTTTTATATTTTCTGATGAAAAACATATAAAAAAAAAAAAAAAAAAAAAAAAAAAAAAGCAGACTGCATCTGTGCTGCTGTAGGCAGTAGCTGTCCTCAGTTCATCATTCCTTCAGGAAAGGCAGGAGATGAGAAGAGCCCCATGGGATGAAGCGGAGGTGAAGGTGCATGACATGTTGCAAACAGAAAGTCAGGGTCTTGGGGGAGCAGGGCTGAGTGGATTCATGTCTTTGCTCTCCCCGAGCACTTCTGAAACCAAGGATTTTGCTACGCTTCTATATGGCTGCTATTTCTCTCACCTCCTGGGAAAATTTGAAGAGTAGTTTTAGCAGGAGCAGATTTTCTCCTAGTGTGTTTTGTAAATATCTCAGCAATTTATGCCTTAATATTAACAGCCGTGGGGCATTTAGCTAAAAAGCTAATTGGGGATAGTTTGCAAGTTTCTATGATGACTAAAGCTCTACCTATTCTCTCTGCTGGAAACATCATCTCGGAGTATATACACTGGCATGGCTTTGTCTACTCTGTGGGGCAAGAAGGGAGTTATCTCCAGTAGTTTATTCACCTCAGGCCCCACGAGTTAGATTTATATTAATCCAAATGCTTTCTATTCACCCTGTGGTTTTAACACACAGAGAGAGCTTGTCTATCACTGCAAAAAATATTTCTTATTTGTCCCATCTTTCCTTTCCCCTCTCCTCTCCTACACAACCCATCCTGGTAGAAAATGAATCCAGAAAAATAAAAAGCACGTTCTGCTGTGTTAATGAGGTCAATCCGTTCATAAAAGGCCCCCAAATAACCAGAGCTACTGAAGAGGTTGTGTAAGACTTGAGCATCAAGGATGGGAAAGATGTTCACAACCACAGAAATATTTATGCAGAGCATGAAGAGTGACAATTCACCTCCTCCGGGTACGATCTGCCATGCTAGAGGAGCACAGAGAGATGTCAGGGTCAGAGATTCTGCCCCTTTTATGCAGACAAGCGGTTGGACCCCTAAATCTCCATCCACTGTAATGATACCAAATGATGAGTGTGAATATCAGTGTTATAGACATCGATGTTTAAATCTGAATCTCAGTCCCACCCCTAATTTTTCAAAGGCTGAAGATGAGCCGGGGTTGCAGCTTCCAGGCAGGAGCAAGGGACCTGTTTTCAATTCCCTCCTCAGCCTGAGAGGTCTCAGATGTTTCAGGTTTATAGCCCAGGATGTACGTAAGACCAGGAAAAGGACTTTTATCCACTTTTTCAGCTGGAACAAAATGGAATACAAGAGTCACACAGCCAACTGGGAAGGAGGCAGCCCTGCAGGACAACAGGTCTGTAACCCAGCCTGTGTGTGTCTGTGCATGTGTCACACCTGATGAGGTATCAGTTCATATTAACACATCTTCACTCAAGGAGCTGCAGAGACTCCTAGTGTCAGTTAATGAAAGCACATTGATTCCAACACACACAAATGTGAGAGGTGTCAATCATTATATTCCTATTACCTGCTTTTTGCTGTTCTCTCCCTGTTTAATTGATTCCTTCTTAAGGAGTCACAAAGAAAACAAAGGGAAAAAAATATTTAAAATAGTATTCAGGACATACTCTTTGCTGGCCCGAAGTGATGTCACTCTCTGGGACCTGCACAAGGTTGAATGAGCTCAGCAGTGTATTTTGGGGGAAATTAGTGGATATCGATGTCTCATAAACTCCAGTTCACAGGCAAAGTAGCTGTAGGATGGGATCCAGCTGTGATTTGGGTGGAAAGGATGGCTTCCCTGTCCTGTGACTGGAAATATGATGTGTTTCTGTTAATCCTGCTCCTTAGGATGTGCAGAATGAAGGTGCTGACTCAGTCTGTACTTATTGGGTGAGAGGGAAGAGGGACAGATATGTTCTTGATCCAAAAGCTTCAATGAAGAAAATCTGCCCCATAATTTTGTCATTTAGCTCATAGAGTAAAATAGCACTTTCCTTAATCTCCTGGTTCCAATACAAACACCTTCCCACAAAAAAAAATAAAATAAAATAAAATATATATATATATATATATATATAAATAAAAACCTCTCAAACTGAATCTGGGACTGCTGAAGCCTTTGTAATTGATCTTAATTTATTTCTTCTAGTATCAGGCAGCAAATATATTCAGTCATACATATTGGATCACGCTAGTTTTTGGTCATGCCTTACTGAAAAAAATAGATGTTCTGTTAAAAAAAAAAAAAATGTTTCTCCTCAGAAAAATCACCCCAGTCTCACCGGAGGGTTTGTATCAGCTTGCTTCTAAGTTGTCAGAGTGACTGTGGGTAGAACGAAGGGAATATGTTACAGAGGTTACAGATTTTCAGGGAAACTGAATCCTGCCTAACAAAGCTTATAATGTCTGAAGTGGGCACGAAAGGAGATAAATTTACAGGCATGGTCCAAAACTGATGTGCATTTTCCCCTAGCTCATATTACCATGGTCAGGAGTAATCTGAAAGCCAGATCGTGGTGGATGTAAAATAGTACTGCTGGGGTGCAGCACACTGACCAACAGCTTGGGAGCTGCTTTTTACACCACCAGGTGGAGAAATTGTATTGGGAAAAATTACATCTGCAGCTGCTGAAACTTTGCAAAAATGAATCATTAATGACAAGATTGGAGATAGACCGATTTCTCTGAATACGTTAAGTGCAACAACAAATCCCAGAGGCTGAAAACAGGATATAAGACCCAAGGCTCAGACATCCAGGTAGTAATGACAGGAGCTCTGCTTTCATTAGATGAGCCGGATGGTGTGTGCGTGGAAACGGGGGCATGGAGAAAGCAAACCGAGGTACTGCAGAGCCAGGACAAGGACCTGCAGGATCTCCTGCTCAACATATTCCCTACCTTTCCACTAGAGGGGACTTTGTTTCTTCCTCTGTAATATATGGAAGACAGTTTTAAAGGTAGTTTGTGCTGGATATATTTTGTCTTTAAAAAGTTGTGTTAAATCAAGCCTGGCTTTGGTAAGATTTCTCTGGTCTATAAAAAGGTTTTATGGCATTGGTTTATCTACCTGAGCCATCAAATCTGCTTCCAGTGGTTAGTAGAAGTAAGAGTTCAGCTGACAGTAGATTAATACCACAAGGACATCACTGATGTAAGAGGCATCAAGAAAATAGTTATTGGCTTTGGTGGATAAAACAAGTCAGCCTAACTACGTGTCCCCAAGGAGTTGTGGTGAGGATGATAAGCCTGGAGGAGCAGGTCAATAGGAGGAGAAGGGAAGCTGATTTTTTTTTTAAATTTCATTCCTAGCTCATTGATGAAAGAAGCCCATGGAAAAGCTGTCCACGTTATTTTCCTCCTGCTCCCTTTTCCTCATTGGTTTTGCTTTTAGGACTAGTGAAAAGCAGTGAAAAACTAAGCATAGGTTCTGTACTGATCTGCCAGGAGATACTACACACAAGGTGCTAGGAAATGTCATAATAGCTTTTCACCATTAAATTGCAGCTTTCTCCACTGCACGAGCAATTACAGCTGCCCCAGAAGCTCTCAAGGAAAAATATGGTCTTTTTTATTCCCCCTCTCTTTGTGTACTTCCTTACACAGTGGGAGCCTGAATAAGAACTGCTGGGTTTTATTGATTTCATAACACAGATCTGAATATTAGGACTGACTTGGGTCTGCCTGCAGAAAGTAAACTCTGTGCCCAGCTCCCTTTTGAGAGGTAGCAAAGAAGAAATCGGGATCACCTGTGCTGTTTTGATCACATGGTTAGGCACATGGGGAACAAAGGAGGTCTTCACCGGGGCCGGGAGACCTCCTTTTCCAGCAGGTGACATATGGCGGCCTAAACCTGATGTAGAGTTGTTAAAACTATGGATTTTCCCTTCCAGTGACTAAAAAAAAGAGAAAAGGATCAACCCCGAAGTATTTTCAGGACTTGAGATGGAGTTTTTCATATATTGGTCTTTATGTTACTGATATGGGTGGCCATTTTCAGAGAGATGTCTTAAAGAAGTAGGCTTAAAGAAAAATGTCTTTTTTTTTTCAGAAATAAAGAGCTGTAAAAGTTCTCCTTTCCCTCTTTATTTTTATTTTTGAGAGGGGGATGGAGGGAGAAACTGGCGTCCTTCGAGCATGTTCCTGCAAATGCATCAGCCAGCTAAACACCCTCATGAAGTAAAACTCCAGAACCCCTAAGGTGTCTTAAAGACACATCAGACAATAACTGTGAGATAACTCTGGCTCCCCAACTGTTCCTAATTTCATATGGCATTTTCTGTGGCACTCCCCTCATTTCTACACATAGACCCAAAAGTCTTTTACGGTCCTAATCTTTTCTGGCTAAACAAAATACATCTTCATTTGCTGAGTCCCTGATGTACTGAGTCTCTTAGTCTGGACTCCTGCAGACTGAGAAGTGTCATACAGGGTAACTGGGGCACAAAAGGCAATATGCTTAATGTCAAGAAGCAAAATATGGGACAATAGATGGGACCTGAGCACTGATCTTGTGAAACAGGGCTTTGTGCACATTTCCTTCTTAAGATGCTCCAGGGATTTGATCTAAAATAATAGTGGCGAAGCCTCCCTGAACTTTGCTATCTTCTCTTACTATAAAACTGCCTGTCAAAACAAAGTAATTTGCAGGGAACTCATAGGACACAATAGAAATTCTCCTGTTTAAGACACGATAGAAATGCATGTTCACTTTCAAAATTTGCTGTTGAGAAACTAAAGAGGTGATACAGTGCAGTGGAGGAATTAATTTTGCTTTGAGGCGAGTGAAGGGAAAAAGGAAAACAGACATAAAGAATTTGTAATTTGCCTTTCCTTAGGCTGTTACAGCTCTCGAGTCTGTGGTTCTAGGGAAGAGAAAGTCTCCTTTTACATCAAGACCAGGAGAGTCCTCCAGGAAATCTTCAGTCCATGTTTGAAATGTTCTTTTTGCCTTTCCTAGGCATTTTTATTCTATGATCCAGGCAAGAGACTGGGCTTTGGCTAGTCCAATGCTGAAGGGACACTGGATTTTGGTGGTCTTTGGACAGATAGCCTATACTTATGATCCTCTGCAGTGTGTCTTGCTTGCTGCCTGGGGTCTGCAGCCATTTGGGCCCATCGCTTCCAAGCACTTTGGTGGTTGTTCCGTTTCTCAAAAACAGAGATCCATTGTGGTTGTCTCTAGCTGATAATATTTCTAGCATTCAAAGACCTCTTGCCATCCCCTTGCATGTGAAAAGTCTGTCTGTGGCTGACAAAATGAGCTCTGGACTGTTTGTTCCTTGGTACGAGGAGGGAAGGCTTTGAAACAAAACTCCCTGAAGCAGAAAGTCAGCTCTGTGCTTTGCATCAAGGATCTGTCCCTTGCTGTTTGTCCCTCCTAAACAACGTATTGCTGCTCTCCCTCCATCCCAGCCTCAAATGTCTCGACTCTAAACTCAGTCACATCTTTTTCTTTGCTCAAGAGATAGGAAGTAGCTTATGGAGGTCTTTCTCCATAGGCAATGCATTCAGAATACCAATTTAATGAGTTTATTTTACAGGCTTTCACATATTCCCTGGCTCCATGCTATCACACAGTGGTGTATCTTACTGATGCCAATGCTTCCATATGGGGATTATGATTTTTTAAAATTTACTTTAAACATCCCTGGAGACTTTATTAAGACTTCCTGTAAGAGGACAGGGAGTCTAATACAGAGGGAAAGAAACAGGAACTTCGATTTTCACTAGAACAGGGCTTGACTTTATAAATTAAATGCACTCGTGCTCTCCCCCACCCTGTCCCCATCTCATTTCCCCCCTTCCCAGCCCATAAAACAGACCCTAGGATCAATGCCCCATGTGTATAGAGAAAAAGACTAATCGTTTAATTTCTGTGGCTTTCTGTTTGATGAGTTCCTGAGCTGGAAGAGGGACAGAACTGCTGTGTAGGGCACAAGTCCTGTCCTAGCTGGAATGTGCCAGCAGGGGTGAGTTGTTGGGGATGGCAGATACATGGACGAGGGGGAGCACACGTTCACTGAGGGTCACTTGTGTTGTGTGTTTCTGGCTATTAATGAAAGGGCTTAACACACATTTCCCCTTTTAATTTTCTCTCTTAGCCAGAGAGGTGGAAACCTGGGCTGAGCGGACCCACTGGGTGGTGGCATGGGGGATGAGAGAAATACCAGGGAGATGTCCGTAGCTGCTGGGAAACTCTCATGTGGGGAACACAAATTATCAGGCAACAGCAAACACAACCTGAGGAGTACCAGCCCTTTAGCTCCATGAAGCACTTTCCAGAAGATGTGTGCACCATGGGACCATCTTTACCCCCTACAAAAGACAGTCACGGCTTTGATTGCCCCAGACCTTTGGGGGAGGGGGG
>NW_020799095.1:2146143-2160950 GCF_003259725.1 Athene cunicularia
GGGGGGGGGGGGGGGGGGGGATCAAAAGCTACTATCTCACATGCATATTTGGAAACATATCAGGGACTTGTTACCATCCATTACCACTCTGGAGACATAGTGGGAAAGACTCCAAAGGAATAATTGCTTAATACTGTCATTGTAGTGGTAAACACCGGAGCCTTGCAAACTTTCTACTGCGTCCATATCAGGGCTGGATCGCATGTTCTCCTGTGTCTCTAGATGCACATCCTGAGGTCCTTCTGAAATCCCATCTTCCCTGAGCAGGACCAGCTGCATGATGGATAAATGAGCTTCGGGCTATGGAGCCTTTGAGCTCCAAGGGGCAGGAAAGGAAGGAATGGATGCAAGTCAGCATGGACACTGCAGAAATAGAAGCAAGCTGACCTTTTTGCTGGAATGGTCCTTATCAACACACACACGGTTGATAGAACAGCTGACCATGAGGAAATGATGTATGGGGAGGCTGTGAATGCAGATTCCCAAAGGCAGATGTGGAGTATAGGAGTACAGCCTGCAAACAAGCCCTCTTCCAGAGACGGTTCCCTGAACCAGCAGGACTTGGGCCAGAACTTGCTTTAGGTACAAGCAAATGTCTGCGGCCCTGTAATTTGGGGCACCCGAAAGATGTGACCTATCCAGGCCTCTGTTCCTAACAGCAAAACAACACTTTGTGGTGGCTGTGCTGGTCTGTGCACCTGGAAACACTGGGAGATGTCCACAGTCATATATGGCATGGGGAGGCAGGCAGGGCTTCAGTGTCACGGGTCTGGGGAGCTGGTGAATGGGTGAGAAGCATGAGACTCAGCCTGGTTTACTGAGGGAGGGTATGAGAGGGACAGGGAGGCAGAGCTCAGAGCCCTGATTTGGTCAGGTTTAGGTGTGATGTGATCAAGGAGGGGAAATAAAGCTTTTTCATTTGGTTTAGCAGTTGTATTTGCTTTTCAAAGACTCATAGAATTATATAGGTTGGAAAAGACCTTTAAGATAATCAAGTCCATTTTTAACCCAGCACTGCCAAGTCCGTCACTAAACCATGTCCTTAAGCACCACATCTACATGTCTTAATTACCTTCAGGGATGGTGACTCAACCCCTTCCCTGGGCAGCCTGTTCCAGTGCTTGACAGCCTTTTTTTGTGAATAATTTTTTCTTAATATGCAATCTAAACCTCCTTTGGCACAACTTGAGGCCATTTCCACTTGTTTTATCACTTGTTAATTGGGAGAAGAGGCTGACACTCATCTCACTACAACCTCCTTTCAGATAGTGGTAGAGAAAGATTAGGTCTTCCTCATAAGGCTTGTTCTCTAGACCCTTCACCAGGTTTGTTGCTCTTCTTAGGACAGGCTGTAGCACCTCAGTGTCTTTCTTGTAGTGAGAAGCCCAAAACCAAATACACTTGAGAGTATCCACCTTTAAACCTTCTTGGGATCCTAGTTGCCTTAGTCTGACTCCTTCCTGAGGTGGAGAAGGGGCATCAGGTGAGACAAAGCTGTATAGAAGCAGGGTAAAAAAAGAACCTCCCTCCTAGCCGGACAGCAATAGGAAAAAATCTAGCACTTCAATACTAGACAGTAGGGGAAAAGCTAGAAATTCAGAGCTGGAGGAGGAAGAGCTGCAACTTCATCTTCAAAAGCAACAGTGTTCACTAGGCCAGACAGCTGGGAAAGGGCAAAGAAGTCAGCTGATCTGAGGAAGGATATAGTAAGCAGCCTGACATATATGCAGAAAAAATTTCCAGGCAAAAATAAAAATAAAAAAGATCCAGACATAAGGTAATAGTAGAATCATGGATGTACACATCCAACAGCTTGACTCGTACAGTCCCACTGTTATGGCCATAACATAATGAAGCCCAGTCCAATTTAGGATAGAAACTTGTCAACTCTGGGCATAAATCCTATTTTTATTGCACTTGGAGGTCACACGTATGCTGGTAAGGAAATTAGCCAGCACCCATTCCCTGGCCCAGAAGCCATCTGTCTCACCAGGGCATACATCCATTTCGCTGAAATCTGAAACAGTCTGGTTGCATCCAAATTGTGCATTTGGAAGGATTTCTGGCTTGTGATAATGTCTGAACAATGCCCAGGAGTTGTTTTGGAAAATGTTATTTAACCTGGACCAAAACCATGTTAGAGATTGAGCTAAAAAATGAAGAGCATAGGTGGTATTAGAACAACGTCTGGCCCATCTCCTGGTCTTGTTGAGTTGCTGGTATAAAGATAGTGAATGCTAACAGTCTGCTGATGGAAATAGTGGATGATGGCAGACCCCACATACATGGGGTTGTCTCTTCTTTTGTGGGCTCACTAGGTATGTTGTTCCCTGATATTTTGGGTCAAGACCTTTGCTTTTTGTGCAGTGCTTTGCAAATCCACACCATTTCCCGCAATGTACATCAGCCCAGCCGTAGCTGTTAAGTTTCCCCACCAGCTATCAGAGATATGCCCATGCTACAAACGTCGGCCTGCCAAGCAAAAATCAACTGCCTCTCCTCCTTTTCCTTCCTTCAGCAGAGAAGTATCCTGGGCCTAATTCCCAATTTTCATTCATTTGTGTGTTCAAGAGCAGTCCTATGCGTGTTTTCTGATGTCCATAGGATTGTTCTTCACAGATCAGTGATGGCATCCTGAGAAAAGCAACTGTAAAACAGAACCTCAAGATAAAGAAGAGGGTTCAATTTAATCTAAAATATCCAGCCAGACTTTTTCTGAACAGTTGGAAAAAAAATATAACTTCTCAACAATACATTTTGGGGTTTTTGAGGGCAAATATGAAGTTATTTCAGTGGAATTATTTGTCCACGTCTGATTGGGAAAAAAAAAAATAAAAAAAATTAGGAGATTCTGAGACCTCATGTCCTTTAGTTACTGGAAATAGTGACTCATGAATTTCCTTGATTATCAGTGAATTGTCATGTACCTGCTCTAGATATTAGCAAAATTGCCCACCTAAGGAATTTCTGGAAGTGTTCTTGTATTGAAAAGTTTTATTTGCACTTTCAGATCATTAATAGCTTTGTTAGAGGAAAGAAAATGCTGCTGAGACTTCTTACTTGAATAAATTCCTGTGTTTCTCATTCACGCACACAGAACTCAGCATTTTTTGAGCACCAGCCTCGGGTACAATCCCACAGGCAACAAAGCCAGATAATCGCAGGGCATTCAGTGAAAATACGGGAAGGTGGCCTATGTTTTGATTTACCAGCATTCAAGGGGCACAAGGAAGATCTGTAGAAAGAGGACACTTGGAGACTGCTTTGCTGGGATATTTACCATGCTGCTGAGATGATCTGTTGCCTTGGTGCTGCGAAGATTGCATTTCTAAATTTACACTAATATTTGGGAGATTACACCTAACATTTGGGAGATCGTCAGAATGATGCAGAAGGTGGGCCACATTTCAGTCTTCTTATTTCTAGAGATATGAAAGAGTAGGGCAGTTTATAACCCGTTTCCAAGGAAGCTAAATGTGGGCTGCATAATTGAGAGAAAAGAGGTAAATTTGCCAGAAATCATAATGAGGGGACTAGTGAATGGAGGGCTTTGGATTGGTGGCACATCTGAGTTAATACCCACCTGTCACAGGTGTTCTTTATGTACATTTCTAGGATAATCTCATTAAACAGGGCTACATAGGAAAAAAAACAAAACACAAAACCAAAAAAACACACACACACAAAAAAAAAAAAAAACACAAAAAAAACAAACCTCCAAAAAACCCAAAAAACCACACCACTGGATTTTCCATGAATGTATGTTCTTACATAATTCTGGCACATGCGAAATCTAGAAGTTAATTAAAGATGAAACATTAGCATGGATTGATTAGAAGCCAAAGGCTGAATAAAGATTGAATAGGCTGAACATGGTGGAACCACACTGGAATAAAAGGTGGCCTTTTCTCCATTGCAGGGCTCAGACCACTTAAAAGAACAATAATATCTGAGACAACTGACCGGAGCGTTTTATCCAGTGCATGAGAGGTCCTGCATCTACCAAAGACAATAGGTTCAACCCCTGGTAACTAAAACTTTCAGGTGAACTCCAGATTTTCTTCACAAAGTCACAGCCTCCCTAGTCCCTTTAGAAGTCTCAGTGACTCTTTGTTGCTGAGTATAAGCTGTAACTGATGCCCTACGTTTCCCAAACAGCATTTTTTTTTTTTTTTTCCCAGTTAGGACCTTTACAAGCATGAAAGTCATTTGAGGGACACTTTCCTCATGGAAAATCCTCAAGGGGATTCTGTCCACAGAAGGAGGATAAATAAAAGTATCAGATCTGAGTCTTTCAGACAGCAATCATTCTCCTCTGCAGACTTAAAAATCTCAACCAAGCACAAGAACTGGCAAGGTTAAAGGAAATGTGACTTATTTAAGCACTGGCCTGCTGTTTGTTGGGATTTTACCCATAAAATAAACTGTAAATTTACAATAGGATTTGAGGCCTAATGACTTAGATATTTAATGACGTAGACATTTAATGTTAACTTCTGAGAAAAAAAAAAAAAAAGAAGAAGAATGCTTGAAAATCTTGAAAATTACACTGTTTTCGTTTCAGACTAACATGTTCATTGTGTGGGAGATTCAAAGACCTTTAACTACACATGTATCAGAAAACCACCTCGCCTGTATAATTTGAAAATACTCACCAGTGGAAATGAGACCTCCAAAACATAGTTCTGGCAAAACAGCCATATCACATCTGATCCAAAAATACAATTTAATACTTTCAACAACTTCTTAGCTAGTTTGCCAGATCAGATTGTCCCGCTGCCCAAAAAAATCTCAGAAGGCTGCCAAAGCTTTTCAGACAAACTCTCCAAACTGAATATTTTATCCTGTTATGTACTGGAAGGAGACAAACAGAAAGAAGAATCCATTTTATGCTATTTACTGAGCATATATGCAACAATTCAACCTGAGGACTTTCAGAGAGGCATTTCAGTGGTGCAGGAAGCTAATGACTAAGAGAAAATAAAGAAGATTTGGAGAAAATTAAACCTCTATTTTATTTGGTTCTTTTACCTCAGTTCAACATAAACACACTTTTCCAAACACTGTTTCAACATTCACACATTTGCGAATAGGAAAGGAGTGGCTGAATACAACTCCTTTGTTGTAAAAGAGTGGAAAATATGGAAAATAAAAATGGGCAAGGGTTTAATGAATGTTGAAACACATTAAAAATTACTGTGAATATCTGAGAAGGTTGGTATATCCTACACTCCCTTTGGAGACAATTGTGAAGGTCAAAGAGGTTCAGACACAGTTGAGGAAAAGCATTAGAGAAGTGGAAATTATGTCCTGCAAAGAAAAATGAAATAAAGTTTTACTGTAGAGAATGCCAAGGAAAAGCCTGTGAAAATGTTTTTGAAAACCTCGAAGATCACTAATTGGATCAAAGAAATACTGTGTTTTCCTGGTCCACTGCTGACAGAAAAAGTGAAAACAAACTTAATTATAGAAACAGACAGGTAGGACAGGTAGAACCAACTCCACATAATGAGAGGAATGAAGTACTGAAATCTCCCTCATTTTAGAATTTTAAGAACAGGTTAGATGCAAATCATGCTTGATTTAGGTGGAGCTCTTTCAATACTGGTGCTGTGACATAGAACTAGACAATGAGTAGAAAGGTGCTGGTTTTGTACACACAAGAGGTGCCAGATTTCCAGTTCAGACTACAAGTTATGAGACTTGTTGATATAATTCTTTTTAAATATGGTTTGGGGAATGCCCTTTTTTTTCCCTAGGACTTTCTGCTTTCAGAGCATCTTACTCCATATTGCCAGGCCTTGTTCTTCCAATACAGAGAAGATGGAAAAAAAATTATTGTTTAAAAGTTGATTTGAAATCTACCAGTTGTCTCTGTGGAGAAAAACATCTTCATTATGCAAGTCATCTATCCTTGCAAAATTTATGTAGCTTTTGAAAGATCTGAAGCACAGTTAGAAGAAGGTAGTGGCAATGGCTCAAATCTTGGGATAAAACCCCTATTTTGTGACATCATTTTTGGCCTTACATAATTACTTTTGTCTGTGCTGTGACCACTGTCTTTGTAAAGGGCAAAGAGCGAGCTCTGCCCTGTTTCATGAAGCTATTGGTGAGGAACAATGTACTACGAGTCAAGGATGCAGCCCTGTTGGCAAACAGAGCAGATAAGCCCTCTGAAATCTGGTTAAAACTAAGTGGTGGTAACACTGATTAGGGCAATTGGGAATTTACTGACACAGTGATTTCAGACAGCTTTCAGACCAGTTTGGGACCTGGGGAAAACTCATGGTGTAGACAAGACTTGATTGTCCTTTCTTGTTGGGATTCTAGAGGGCTTTCTGCGAGAGAATGGACATGTGAGCAATCCTGTGTGAGAACAAGACTGATAAGAGCCTCAGCCGAGCAGGAATGTGATAAGGATGTGACCCTGAATGAGGGGGGAGAAACTCGACGAGACAAACAACCCCAGGAAGGGGATGGGATGGAAGAGGAAGTTCCACAAGGCAGGAAGCCTGGCAAGGCTGATGTGGCACTTTTATCCAATCATAAGAAGGTTTAAAGCGCGAGATAAGTTAACTGTCCAATCTTGAGGACTTGTACTGCATGTTACTCACATGTGCGGGAGAACGTTATAAAAGGGCTTTCTTAGTTGTAATAAACGGGCATTGCTTGATCACATTGGTCTTGTGCGTGCTCAGCTCTCCCGCACTTTCTTTCCTAAAATAACTTGCATTCTGCAGCTCCCCAGAAGCCGTTTTGCCTTCATAGCCTTAAATATTGTGTTCTTGCTGAATCGTTTTTCAACACTCTTCATCATCACCTGTTAGAGGGTGGGTTAGGATGCTTCAAACCTAAGAGCTCAAAAAACATGAATTGGAACTCAACACCTCACCAGCCTGGCCTATGACCAAGAAGTATCTTCAAAATCATAAATGTAAATGTACTTATGAACATCTGTCTTGTGTACCCACTTTTTTTTTTTTTTTTTTTTTTTTTTTTTAATAAATGTTTTGGACTCCCCCTGACAAGGGTAAGAGTTCTCCTTCCTGGACCAGCTTTTCCCAAAGTGGCCCCTAGAGAGACTGAAGGAGTCCTTGATCCTTTGAAAGCTCCCAGGCAGGTTTCTTCAGAATCAGTGTGTCCCTCTATGTGTTCCCTTCACCCAGACCAGCTGCCTCATCACTCTGCTCCCTCAACCAATGGTCACTGCTCGAGCAGGGTATCACCCTCAAGGTAGATGTAGAATATCTGAGGATGTAAGATGCTGAAAGTAGGTTCTTGGCATGGTTGTATCAGCAGCAAGTGAGCTCTAGAAGTTGTTTCTGTAGTATCCTGACGGGCTGTACTTGTTTTGAGTGGCATACTTTGCTAAAAAAGAAAACCCAAATATAATCATGTAGGCAAGAAGCTCACCCTTACTGTATAGAAATGCTTGGACATTCTAAAAGAATAAACCAAGAACCTCTCCCTTCTTCAAAACTAGTAATACCAAGGTTTTGTTTACATCTATACTAATAAGTTAAGGAACATCAAGGGACTTCCCCCGTGCAAGAATACTGTCATCCATATAGTTAAGGATGCCAGTTAGCATCCTTCCAGCAAATGCCTGGTCCTTTCTGAGGTTTGCACAGACCATTCCTAATACGCACTACATGAAGATATTCTGTTTCAGGTTGACATGGCCTGAAAGTAGAAGAATCCAGCTGTAGGGTTGCAGGCTGTGCTGTGCCAATTGGCCTCAGGACCACCAGAAAGACCCTGGCCCATTTTACTTACAGATTCAGATGTAACTATATCCACAGTCAGGTTCATACCAAAGAATGTGAATGGAGAACAGGGGAAGTCCTCGGTCTCGGCTCGTTCTCCAACTTCCTTTTTGTTTTACAAGTACAGATAAGACCCATTAAATCATTGGAGCACTTCCAAGGGACAAGACAGATCCAGTATTTATAGGCTCAGCATAATTTAGTGTTTCCCATTCTCTTAATATACGTAGAAGGTGTCATTTTATTGCGGTCAGACTTCTATTCTTCCAAATTAATCATTGATATTAGATGCACACACAACACAGTGACAAATGTTTTAAAAAAATCAGAGACATTGTCAGACACCAAATTTGCTATCTTGGAAACATATTTTGGAGACTACAACATGAGTCAGGGAGAAGGAGAGATTTTTTGCGTAATCTTGAAATTCAGAGGCAAGTGTAAAGCAGCAATACTCTAACAGAGTTGAATAGACACTGAATAAATCTCTAAAGACTTTTTAGGAAGGCACTGCATATTAAAGCAGCGTTGAAGAAGTTGTCAACTGAATCAGAAAACCTTAGAAGATCTGCTTTGCATGTATGTTTTGCGAAAATGTCTGACTCAGTGATAAAATGCTGGCAAAATAAAAATGATGAAATACAGTGTCACTTGTTAGAGAATTTAACCTCAAGATTGGCATCAAAATGATTGAAAGCTGCTACCAATTCCAGTCCATCTGCATTGGTGTCTATTTACCTCTTCTGTCTTCAGTTCACTTTTTAAAATCTCCTGTATTTTCAGATGTGGAGGGGTTTTGATTGTTGCCATTGCCTTTAGTGGTTTTTTGTTTTTTGTTTTTTTTTTTTTTCTCCTTTCTCTTTCAGTGGGATTTTGTAAAAGGCATTTGACATTTCTTATCTGAGAAAACATACTTAGGTTTCTCAGGTGTGGGATTTCGTACCAAGGCACACTACGGAGAGAAGCTAATGAGAAAAAAGACAAGTGGAAGAGATTGGAGAAGAGGACCGGGAAAGAGCTCCTGTGTCATAAGGTACCTTTGTGTCTCCTATATGATCTGCCAACATCGTGGGAATGCCTTTTTCACCTCAAAACCTGTCAAATGGCACTATGTGCTCGAGTGTAGTGAAATGAAAAGACTCCTTGGTGATGATTCCTGTTGTCACCCCAGCCCATACTGAAGCACCTATCAGATATTTCAAAGACTGTTTCTGATTAGGAGTGTAGATAGGTTCTGGAGTCCAAAATACTGAAGGATGTGGTATCTAGTTTGTTCCGTGGCCCTACCCAACAGCACAAACATACTGTTCCTGTTCCAAGAACTGGAAATAGTTTTCTGTGTCCATAAGCAAGTTGAAGTCACCTTTCCAGCAAAGAGAAAACATTAAGCTAAATCTCTCTTACATTATCACAGTTGTTACAGAACAGGACAAACCAGGATCGTAAGTGTGGAAAAGTATGTAGGGATTGAACAGGAAGAAGGAAAATTTACATCTTTGCATGTAGAAGGGAAGAACAAGAATAGGTCTAATCTATGCAACATTATTTTCAGCTCTGGGACATTTAAATGTGTCTTTTTCCTTGGGGTTTTTTGGGTTTGTTTCCTCCCCCCCCCAGTCTTTTCCAGTATTCCTGTGAGCTTCCAGCATCCATGATGCCCTTTGATAGAAAGTTATTACCCAGGTTTACTACTGATTATGTCAATAACCACTGTCTTTTGTGTGCTTCAAAACTAATTCTTATGGGCTTCATTTCTCATCCCCTACTTCTTGTAATGGCGAAGGCAGGGAAAATAGGCACCTTTTCAAGCTGCTCAAGGTTTTTTAGACCCTTCTCAGATGTTTCTTTGTCAGAGTGACCATTTGGTCAGTGTGAGTTTATAACTGCAGGCTTTGGGGTTGACTGGGTATCAGGTCACCTCCCACCCTGTGATATGCAGCTGGCACATATCCACACAGCTGAGACATCTTGAACTCCTGCCTGGTTGAAGAGCAAGGTGGCTATGGCTCCACGCACTTCTGTATAATGCACAGCACACAGGCAGGGTTTTAATGACTGTAAAACCGTGGCTCAGGCTTTTGCCCTAGGCAGAGTGGGAAACAATCACACTCCACTGACAGACTACAAAGGTTGTCACAATATCCAGTGGGTGCAAAGATGAGCAATTAGAAACAGTACATACATACAGATCCAGATGCAGTTAGCTGTCCATAGCCATGCTAAAATTAATGTGGAGCTAGAAGGATTACTTTTCACCAGCTGACTACAGCGAACCTAAAGATTTTAGAACCCAGAACTTGTGAGTACTTCATAAACTTTAAACACCATCAAAACAGTCACAATATTTGCTGTGGGGGATGACTTTTAGCTTAAGCCTTTGAAGGACTCTATAGACTGGATTCTTTTGCAAGAAAACAAGCATTGCCTTTCCATTTAAGTGAAACACCAGGCTTTTATATCCAACCTTTAAACATTAAGTGGCCCATCTGTGTTCTTTAATGTCGCCATTCTGCAACCTTAACAAAAGGAAAATAGCCATGAATATCATCAATCTCTGGGCACAGATGTATTTCCAAATCCTTCATTCCACATCCAGAAGCCTTACACGGGCTAGAACAAAAAAAGCTTTCACATGAAAGTCTAGCTATTCATCAGAAAATAGGCTCGATAAAAATGGTGAAGTTCAAAATTCTCTCTCCCTCTCTGGTTTCACTCAATGGCTTCCAGATTGCATCCATTTGATTTACAAAATGAAAGATGTGCTCCCCTCCTCCCCTAATTACCAGGAACACAAATGCAGCTTTGGATGAAAACCTTTTGTGTATGCCTCTTAAGTCCTCCCCAAAAATTCTGCCATTGGAATTTGTCCAACCATTTTGTTGATGATGCATGAGCTGGAATCAAATGGAGATGATTTTTCCATTAATGGCTTTGGCTCTGCAGAACCAACAGGAGTAAAATATTACTTTCTCTTGCTAAAGAATCCACTATGACTCAAAGACACAATGAAACAGATCTTTGGGGAAAGGGGTTTATGTTCCTAGCGAATCACTTTCCTAACTATAACCATACCAGTTCTCAGGGCTGTATACAAAAATCTTATGTATCTTATTACAGACAGCTAAGAGTCCAAAGGTTCAGACCTCCAAAAGGCCTTGAAAAACTTGGAGCAAGCAACTGAGTACTCTGTCAACAATTTTTTTTTTTTTTCTCTACATAAAATGTTAATCTTGACTAAAATACAGATTAAAATAAAATTAAAACAATCAGGGTTGGGGCATTGTTTGAATTTTTTTAAGTCATTGACTCCATTAAGAGAGTGGAAGGACAGAAGACTGTTTCTTTGTTGGAAGACAAAATATATTCTGTGTGTTAGCCAGTGTGGTTAAAGTATGGACTAGTGAGGACCTTCAAGGAAAACATGCCAAAAATTGAAGTATGGTGGACTGGGGAGGGGTCTCCCTCTGCCACTTCATTTGAGAGAAGGGAAAGATGTTTAGGAACTGTGAAAGTACCTGAGAAGGCTCTGGTAGGGAATGGGGCCCACGCTCACAAAAAGGTGTTGGATTCATCTCAAGTGCATCTATACCAATGCACGCAGTATGAGCAAAAAAAGAGGGAGCTTGAGGCCATCATGCAGCACGAGAACTATGACATAGTAGATATAACAGAATGGGATGCCTCACACAACTGGAGTGCTGCAATTGATGGCTACAAGCTCTTCAGGAGGGATAGACAGGGAAGAAGAGGTGGTGAAGTGGCCCTGTAGAATGCTATGACAGCTCAGAAATCAAGTATAGTGATGATGGGGTTGAAAGTGTTTGGATTAGGTTAAGAACCAATAAAGCAGATCTTGCTGTGGGAGTCTGTTATAGACCCCCCAACCAAAGCAGTGAGGTGGATGAAGCTTTCTATAGACAGTTGGGAGAAATCTCACAGTCACTTGCCATTGTTCTTGTGGGGGACTTGAACCTCCCAGGTATCTGCTGGGATCACAGCACAGTGGAGAGGGAACAGTCCAGGAGGTTCCTGGAATGTGTGGAGGATAACGTCCTCACACAGCTGGTGAGTGAGCCGACCAGGGAAGGGGCCCTCCTGGACCTGCTTCTTGTGAACAGGGAAGAGCTTGTAGGGGAGGTAAAGGTTGGAGGCCATCTAGGATACAGTGACCATGAGATGACTGAGTTTTCAATCCTTGGAGAAACAAAGAGAGGGGTTAGTAAAAGTGCCATGTTAGAATTCCTCAGGGCAAACTTTGACATGTTCAAAAGACTGATTAACAAAATCCCTTGGGAGGCTGCCCTGAAGGGTATGGGAGTCCAGGAAGGTTGGACATACTTCAAGAGAGAAATCTTAAAGGCACAGGAGCAGGCTGTTCCTGTGTGCTGAAAAACAAGCAGGTGGGGAAGGAGACTGGCCTGGCTAAACAGGGACCTTTGGCTGGATCTCAAGAACAAAAGGAGAATCTATTGCCTTTGGAAGAGGGGGCAGATCTCTCATGAAGACTATAAAGATGTAGTGAAGTTATGCAGGGAGAACGTTAGCAGAGCCAAAGCACAGCTAGAGCTCAACTTAGCTACAGCTGTTAAGGATAACAAAAAAATGTTTCTATAAATTCGTTAACAGCAAAAGGAGGATTAGGGAAAATCTCCCTCCTTTACTGGATGCAGAGGGAAACATGGTAGCTAAGGATGAGGAAAAAGCTGAGGTGCTCAACGCCTACTTTGCCTCAGTCTTTAGCAGTAGAACTGGCTGTTCCCCAGACACCCAGGCTCAGGAGCTGGGAGATGGGGAGGGGAAGCAGACTGAGGTCAGCACAGTTGGAGAGAAGGTGGTCAGAGACCTGCTGCACCTCTTGGATGCACACAAGTCTGTGGGACCGGATGGGTTACACCCAAGTGTGCTGAGGGAGTTGGCAGATGTGCTCGCCAAGCCACTGTCCATGATTTACCTGAAATTATGGCTAGCTGGGGAGGTCTCATAGGAGTGGAGGGTGGTAAATGTGACACCCATCTACAAGAGAGGCAGAAAGGAGGATCCAGTAAACCACAGACCTGTCAGTCTGACCTCGGGGTTATGAAAGGCAGGTCCTGCCTGACAAATCTAATCTCCTACAACAGGGCGACCTGCTTATTGGATGAGGGAAAGGCTGTGGATGTTGTCTACCTTGACTTTAATGAGGCCTTTGTCACTGTTACCCACAGCATTCTCCTGGTGAAACTGGCTGCTCATGGCTTGGATGGGCACACACTTCACTGGGTAAAAAACTGACTTGATGGTTGGGCCCAGAGGGTTGTGATGGATGGAGTTAAATCTGGTTGGTGGCCAGTCATGAGTAGTGTTCCCCAGGGCTCAGTGTTGGGGCCACTCCTGTTTAACATCTTTATTGATGATCTGGACAAGGGGATCGAGTGCCCCCTCAGTCAGTTTGCAGATGACACCCAGCTGGGTGGGAGTGTTGATCTGCTCGAGGGTAGGGAGGCTCTGCAGAGAGACCTGGGCAGGCTGGAGCCATGGGCTGAGCCCAACTGGGGGAGTTTCAATAAGGGCAAATGCCGGGGGCTGCCCTTGGGCTACAACAACCCCCAGCAGCGCTACAGGCCTGGGGAGGAGTGGCTGGAGAGCTGCCAGTCAGAGAGGGACCTGGGGGGGATTGATAATGAGCCAGCAGTGTGCCCAGGGGGCCAAGGAGGCCAATGGCATCCTGGCTTGTGTCAGCACCAGCGTGGCCAGCAGGGACAGGGAAGGGATCTGAGCCCTGTGCTCGGCACGGGTGAGGCCGCCCCTCGATGAGTGGGTTCAGTTTTGGGCCCCTCACCCCAAAAAGGCCATTGAATGACTCGAGCGTGTCCAGAGAAGGGCAACAGAGCTGGTACAGGGTCTGGAGCACAGGTCTGATGGGGAGCAGCTGAGGGAACTGGGGGGGTTCAGTCTGGAGAAGAGGAGGCTGAGGGGAGACCTCCTGGCCCTCTGCAACTCCCTGCCAGGAGGGTGCAGAGAGGGGGGATGAGTCTCTTTAACCAAGTAGTAAGCAACAGGACAAGAGGGAATGGTCTCAAATAGTGCCAGGGAAGGTTTAGACTAGATATCAGGAAGCATTTCTTTCCAGAAGGTGTTGTTAAGCAGTGGAATGTGCTGCCCAGGCAGATGGTGGAGTCCAACATCCTGGAGCTGTTTAAGAGTAGAGTTGACATAGTGCTTAGTGATATGGTATAGTTGGGAACTGTCAATGTTAGTTTAATGGTTGTACTGGATGATCTTCAAGGTCTTTTCCAACCTAGACGATTCTTTGTTTCTGTGACATAGGTGAGGCTAGAGGTTTAGGGAACTGGAGGCCACCCAGGATGGAAGAACCCTTTTGTAGTTACTATCATGTTATGTAAAAAGACTTCTGTATTGGGTGGTACTTAACAGGGAGGCTACCACCATCTTCTTATTCCTCTTTTGGTCTATCTCTGCCTGGGTTTAAAAGGAAATAAAAGTCTAATGTTCTGCATGAAGTTACAGACTGAGGAAGACATACATATTGCCTGGACACAGAGACCTGCAGTGGAGAAGGTGGTAGTACAAGAGGTCCTTTCCTAACCTGGAGGTAGCAGCTTACCCCTTGTTCTTCCTTCAGTGCTCATGAGAGCTCAATCCCATTACAGATCCATTAGGTAATTAGGAAAAGATGGGAAAGATGACTACATGATTATTCTCTTTCAAGGTCCTTTGTGGCAACCTTGGCTGAAACATGATTTCCTCTCCTAGTGGTGGCATTGGGAATGGTCTCACCTAAAACCTGTGCTCAAAACCTGGTTTGTGAGCACTGCATCTCTGGTTCCATCTCCTTCACTGGCAAGTAAGTCATGCTATTGCAGAAGGATCAGAGTGCAGAAGAGTGCAAACTGGTGTTTAGCCATTTGCTGTTTCTAAGTGCATTAGCGGGGTATATTACTGTAGAGACGCATCTTGATATTAATATTTGCAGTGTCCAAAAGATATGACAAGATGCTATTGAAATGTGCCCCCCCCCCCACACCACTTTCTTATTTTTCA
>NW_020799095.1:2161000-2184292 GCF_003259725.1 Athene cunicularia
CACCACTTTCTTATTTTTCATTAAAAAAAAAAAAAAAAAGCAAGCAGCAAATTGCAGCTGATTAAAATTATGTTTTGAAAACCATGTAAAAAAGTTTAAGCATCCAGCAGTGTTTGGCTGAAGAGGAGCAATGACACTTACTCAGTGAGCTTTGCAGAGCTAATCCAAAGAATTTGCTTTTATCTGTGTGCATGTGTGTGCATGCTTTGGCCTTTGGGTCTACTCCAGAATCATTCATCACACAGTAACTTCACACAGCAAATAAAAATAAGAATTTGTACCACAGCAACATTCAGGACCCTCCAACAGGATCTGGGCCCCATGATACTGTGTTCTATAAACTTTTACTAACAGCTGTCTTCTGCTCTGAATAGCTACAAGTCTAAATAGGATGGCAAAAATAATAAATAAACAGGCAGACAGGAAACATCTTCACTTACAAGTGCCCATCTGTAAGGATTGAGTCTGCATTCAGAGATGAGTGGTAGATAGGTGGGATGGTGCAACTCTTACCCCTCCTGCCCCTCCTTGTTGGGTTGCATGGTGCTAGGTGTGATCCTACTCCTACCCCCCCCCAGCTATACACGGATCTGTGGAGATAATAACCTTAACAAGCCTGGCTCCTGACCCTCCTGATTGCTCAGAGATGGTTTTAACAGCCCATCATCTCCTGATGGCCTGACACACCTGTGCCTGGGATGTGCCCAGGTGGAAGAATAACAGAGTTGCCCGTTCATCAAATTCTTGTGCAACTGCCAGAAGGCACCAGAAAGTATCTGACAAAAGTCAGTTATCTTGGACCCTAAAAACTACAACACCAGAGAGACCCTTTGAGCTCTCCTGGATCTCAGCGGGCCTGTGACCAGCATCTCCCTTGAGCTGGGACGCCTCTCAGGTACCAAAACCCTTAAGGTGTCGTCTGCTCCAGATAGAAGGCCAGGGCCAAGTCCACTCGCTCGAGTCTCAATTATCGCCCGTTGAGAAATGCCAAGACATTGGGAATATTTGCTCTAAACTTGAGAGGGAGATTTTCTTTGAGCTAGCTTCTCTTTCACATGTTCTTCCACTGTTTATTGGGGTATGTGTGTGGGTACATACCCTTGCCCTTGTTCCTCTGTGTGTTTGTCCCTTTTGTGTCAGTTTTACTAAATCCAAACACCTTTGTTTCTGTATGTATATGTCTGGTTTGTGTATTGATTCACGGAAAACACTCTACAACTTGAATAGAGTTATACAGCAGGTATGTTTACTCCGGCTGGGGTACAAGGGGATCTCTCCACAAAGCTTGCACACCCACCGCACATTTTACCAAAAACTATATTATATAGTGTGGATATCCATATTCATTGGGTTACATAACACACACAGACACATGCATGAGTGAGGCTGGGTTAGTTAAAAAAGGCTGATGTCAGCAGTTTATGTCATCTTTGCACCTGCCCATTGCCTCCTGGGGGGCATCTTCGGGGGTCTTTGGGAGGAAGGCTCGTAGTCTTTCTCACTTTGTTTTTCCCTGGAGCATGTGCAGATTCTCTTGGACAATTTCTTGAATAACAACGGTGTTTTTCAGATTAATAACCTTCTATTTTATCTAAAAGAACCAATGGAACTTCTACCATTCGTACATGGCTATCTTTACTCATTAGCAAAATTCCAACTAGTTAGAGCCACCTGTTCCTCAAGGCCAAAAGTATAACATATTGCTGAACATTGTAGTCCTTGGCAGATTTTCACAGTGAACTGCTTTGTTTTGGTGAACACAGGAGTCCTTGGTAAAATTCCACACAACAGTCTGAGCAAGCAGGATTCTTAGCAATATTTAAAAAATACTGTAACTTGCTATAAGTAAGTAAATAAGTTGCTAAGCAGTTTTCTATAAGTAAATAAGTCTCAAAACAAGTAATCATTTCTCTATATCAGTATGTGCATGTATATATATATGTATAAATCAAGATACCGTTAAATAAGTTAGAGTGAATCTCATTTTAGAATATGTGAATAAGTCGCTTTTCTTCCTGAATTATTTTGTATTGATAAATTGCTGTTAGTTATTAATAAATCTAGATTTCTTAATAAATCATCACTGTGTCAATACTTTCATCCGCAACAACAGGACAGAGAAATCCCACCCCTGCTCTGAACTCCAATGGCCTTGCTGTTGGCTCCATTGGAAGTGCCCAAACATTTTAGAAGGAGCTGAATTTAAGATAGATGTTGGGCTGCACGAACATGCAACATGTTCAGCCCCAGCAGAATTCAAACTTTTCCTCCAAGTGGAGAGTCTCCTCCTTAAAAGTTGCAACTATGGACCTGAAGCAGTCTTGAGGGTTTACAAAGTGTCCGTGTGACAGGGTTGGTCTTAAGAATGGACATTTATTTGGATTTTGCTGATAGTGAAACAATAAACCTAGTGAAATATTTTGGTATTGCCTAACAGCTGGCTAGGCTATAAGAATATCTGCAGTGTTATACTTCTATAAGCAACTGATGTTTTTCAAACTATTTCATATTGGATTTCCTGCAAATTCCCTCACTTGGCAACCAGAAGAAACTCAAAGGTAAAAACGCTATTGCAGGTAATATGGACATTGATGCAACACAGAAGCTGGTGGTTGGAAATACACCTGTTTTATCCCAAAGCTTTCCATTAACTTTCTGCACAGTGCACACACAGAGAAAGAGTTTACAATGAGATATGATAAAAAAAACAAAAAAAGATTTTTCCAAGTAGCTTATATAAAGTTGGTGGATGGGATATCTAGGGCAGGTCATGTTTCAGTCACAGAATTGGTCTTGATTGCCATAGGAAAAAACAAACATCAAACAACCCCCCCAAACAACAGCAGTATGGTTCTGTCTCTGTTAATTATAGACTAAAACCTCAAGCATCACAGTTTAGACATGATATTTGTTAGATAGTGAAATTCTGGGGTTTCAACCCCAAGCCCCAAATTAAGGCTGACATGTGGGTGATTCCCACAGCCCTTCCCAAAGGGGGGTGAGTTTCCCTTCAGGCTTCCCTCCAGGGTGGTGCCGGCCTGGCAGGGAGAGCCATGGGGTAAAGGAGCCCCGGGTGTCTGCATTCAGTGAACAAAGGTCAGGTGTCCCACTGAGGGATAACAGCTGGGACCCCTCGCAGGAGGGGCAGTGTCTGTCTGTGAGGGGGATGCCCTGTGCAGAGTTCCCTGTTGGGGAAGGGCCTCCCGCCTCCCTGGGACTGGGCTCCAGTCAGCTCTGGCTTTTGTGAACGTGGGCTGTGCAGAGATTCAGTGTGTGGCTTCCTTGGTCTGATGTGTTTGGTTTGTTGACTCGGTTGTCTCCCGTCCCTTCTATGGGAGACTGCATGTCACCATTTATCCCACCCATTGTTGGTCGTGTGGTGTCGTTGTTGGGGTCAGTGGGATCGATATTGATTATGTAGAATCTGACAGACTTGTTTGTACCCCCAGCGCTCACCCATGTACTGACCCTTTTGTGTTAAATACAATTTGGTTATTGTTTCATCTTTATGCTGGCTGTGTCCTTTATGCTAGGCCTGATAATTGGCAAAATGGATAGCTACAATAATATGAAATAATCTTAATTTATTTTTGAATAGTTACAGAGCTCTTTCATGACCTTTAGACATTTAGGACTGAGGACAACAACAAAAAGTTTTTAGTCCTAGAGTTTAGATTAAATAAGAAGCTGGCCATGTTTACTCCTACCTTGAATAGGTAAGGTTGTTATAGTTAAATAAGAAAATCTGGGAGTAGGTCCAGAGGGTCACGCTTTGCATTTTAGCTAGTCGGTAATCTGTGCCTATATTGGTGTGTTAGGCTGGGGAACAAGCTTGCAGTTCTGTGCCTCCTAATGGTCTTCTCCGTTGGTGAATGTGTAGACAAGACCTAGATATGGAGGTAATTTCATAACTAAACCTGCAAGACATGTGGGCCAAACTGATCCACTTGTTTGAAACAATTTGAGAATTTAAGGCTGTAGAGTTACTAGTAGACAGACTGAAGCAGCAAGAGCCCAAGACAAAACATGTCTAGGGTGGACAATGGCCTAGATATCTTATGCAGAGTTCACTCACTTTAATCTGAAAGAGTTTCTCCAGGTTTTAGAGATTGGATACCAGAGTCATTTAGGCTGCAAGTCCAATGGAGCCCTCTGTGCCTTGTATCCACAGTCTATTTCCATTTTGCATGGAGAAGGTGAGCTAGCAGCCTCTGCACCCCAGAAGCTGTGGAGTTCCAGAGGAAATCAGAGTAAAATATATGTGCCTTTAACTTCAGTAGAGATGGTGACCCAAAGGCAGGTGTACAGCTTGGAACTACTCCCTTCATTCAACCTTTCTTGGGCTTCAAGTCTCCTTTCAGATGAACTGGAAAGCTGTTAATGATATCTCTTTGGTTCATGCTTGGAGACCTGTCACCATCATCATCGTTCCCAGACCTTAGCTCTATTAGTCTTGTGCATTTTAATTGGTAAATTCCTTAGTCTCTAATGCATTTGCTTCAGTGTCAGCTAACCCCATGGCCACTTGACCCAAGGAGCTTGAGAGTCATGTAGTAGGATGCTTGCTTTACTTACTTTAATGACCCTTTTTCTGATTTAATACATCTTTTGAAGATATGAACCCTGACAGTACTATTAATATATGATTGTGAGCTGAATTATGTTCTGTGTAATGCTACTTACTTCAGTCAAATTGCTCTCGAGTTTCTTTTCTCTTATTAAATCAAAGCATTTTACAGGGCAAGAGAATTTTTAAGATATTTTATTTTTAGACTGAGGAGCAGAGGTTAAGTGAGTTTGTATTGATTTCTCCGTAAATCTGCTCAGTGCTCATGGAGATAATAAATACTAGCAATGACTATAAAAACGCTGAGCTGAAGATGACAGAAATATCTCCATGTTAGAAAAAGACAAAAACATCACACAGCTTATAGTGCACCCACATACTGAATGCTTCTGGCAATTATCATTCTCCTCTCCTCCACCCAGAAAAGAACACACTGGGATTAGAAAAGGTTCAGAGAAGGGTGACAGAGAGAATCAAATGGCAACATCAGAAAAACAGACCCCCTGCTCTTTGGCTTGTTAAATAGTGAAATAGGTCTGTAAATTCCTGAAGGGTGATGAGGTGGGAGAAAGTGAACAGGAACCTCTAGCAATTAAAGGGAGCACTCAATGAATATTTGGAGTAACGCACTTCAAAAACAAATGAGAGGAAGCCTTTTTCTGCCAAGCTCATATCCTGTAACTCATTGTCACAGGAAGCTGTGGAGTCCAAATATATAGATAGGCTAGGTAAAAAAAAAAAAAAGACGAAACCATGGTGAATCCAGCTCATGGGATTAAATTCAAGGGACTGGATTCAACTTCCAACTCAGGAAACTTCTGAGCTGTGTAGTGTCAGATCCTGGGAGGGTATTCCAGACAGAGAATCTCTCTTTACATTCCACGCTGCTTCTACTCTTTCCCTACGCATTGCCTTTTTGGTCATGCTATACAGATTTTTGTCTTGGCTGAACATAACCACCAATAGGAAATGTAAAATCAGACTTGTTCTCATAACCAACAGTTCTACTTTTGCTGTCTCCAGGGCACCAGCAATAAAGTAGCAGTTTCTCTGCCAGCAAAAAGATGATAGACCCAATCACTTGGGTCTGAACTTGTGATGTTTAGATCCTCCTACTTTGGTGCCTCCTATTTCTCCTCCAACTGCCACTGTCATGGGAAGGATCTTCCTCACAGTACTGTTTTTAATTCTTTTTTCCATTCGAGGCGTAAGGAAATGTATTCTAATGATATATATCTAAGGCAAAATAACAACCCTTTTAATGCACAGACATCTCCTTAGGGGTGAAAGCACAAGGCTGATGAGGTTTCTTTGGGGTCTAAACTCACAACACATAATGTCAATGAACTTGTCTGGGCACTGAACAACAAGAATTGTTCAGGATCTTGTTTGTAAGATAAATAAACATTGAAAGGGTAAATCCCTGGAAAAAAAATCCGTATGAACTTCCTTAAATTTATTCAACTTTGAGTGTTTTACTTCAAATTGAAACAAAGGTGAAAAATACTTAATTATACCTTTTACCTTGACTTAGATTGCTGTTCTATGCAACATGTATTTATGTATTCTAGGGTTTTACACAACCTTTTCAAAGCACTTGGACAGTAGCTCTTCAGTCATGTCAAAGTCTCAAGAAGAAACTGTTCACCGTTCAGGAATCTGTGCTACTAGCCAGATTGGAAGAAGTTTAAAATAAATTTGAGTTGTTTGGTGACTCACTTTGGGGATCTGTCCCTTATTACACAGCTTTCCACCCTGTGTTATAACCCACCAGGTACTGGTTGCTCCATGAAGAAATGTACCCTCATTTCTGTTGGAATAGAGCACTCTTGAGTTTCTTTGAACTGCTGCATTTTAAGAACTTCTTCATGGTCAATACCCATGGGGAAGCTGGCCTAGGATAACTCATTCCTACCCATTCCTCTGAAACTGCACATTCAGTTTTGGGAAGCAGAAAATGAGCACTGGGAGGTGACATAGAAAAAGACTGTCCTGTGTTGTGAGAAGAATTCTCTTTTTTTTAATATAAATTGCTTGGAGACCTTCCATGTCATGAGTTGCTGAAATCCAGACTTCAGTCTTGGGCTTTCTGGCAATGATCATCTTTTCCTGGGGATACCTGTGGTAGAGTCTTAATTATTTGAAATCCTGAAGGTCGTTCCAAAATTAATGAGGCAGCAAGGAACAGAGAGCCTGAGGATTGATACAAGTTGCTAGGCAAAGCGGTCTGACAGAGTTCAAATGAAATGTTCGTTTTTTTGCTTTCTGGCTTAAAAAATAATGCAGTATCTTAAAAAAAAAAAAAAAAAAAAAAAAAAAAAAAAATCTTTTTGCCTGTTCATTCATTTTTGTTCCTAAGTCATCTGTGCAATGAAAATGTTAACACTTTGTGATGCCCTTTTGAACAGAATTCTGCTACAGCTTGACAAGTCACATGTCTGACACTGCATATGGGATTTGTTTTGGCTAATGGTAGTTATCTAAGTGCCAGAAATCTAACTCTGGGCAGGTCACTTGAGGGTCCGTCTAGAATCAGATTCAGAAAGCTGATCCTTCCTGTGATCAGGTACATGTCTAAAAAATGTAAGATAAAAACACCCACTTATTTTTTCAAACAGAGAAATGCTAGTTTAGTGTTTGTGGAATGCCAACCTTATATGTGCTCTTACAACCCAGGGAGGGAGAGGATCTGGGCTTTTATCAAACCTTTGTTCTTCACATTGAAGTGTTATTTTTAATGTACATAGTTGTCTCAGTAAGATTTGCTTGTCCTTCAAGCAGATCTAGTCTGCTAACTAGGACTATGTGAGGCTGTGTCTGTGGAGGACAGAGATGTCTCAGACTGCCTCTTTCACCCAGGAAAGACAATGTGTGAGTTGTCTAGACAGAGCTGCAAAAGGCATCAGACACCACAGCGCCTGCTAAAACCAGTTGACTAACCAACACTGGTGGCAAGTGAGTCAAGCCACTGACCATTGCTCAAGGTCTGCTCTGGAATGGCAGCTTAAACTCTTCAGGAGCACTGAGTCCTTCTGGAGACTGGGAGCCTTTCCAACCCTGCCGCTATATTGCTTTAATTCCTCTTGTTCTCTGCATTGCACCAAGGTTACTGTGTCAATGCCCGTTCTCATCTCTGTTTTGCTCTTAGAACACAACCAGAGAGGACCTGCCTTCTCAGAAATGCTTTGTAGCCTTGATTATTGACCAAGATATATCAAAAATCTGTCTGCTTGATCTACAGAAAATAGATTTTGTAGTAAGGGCTGATATATTTAATTAGACCAGCTAATACAGACGGAAATAACAAAGGACCTTCCAGAGACTCAACCCCTTTTTCAGGACTGAAATAGAAGCAGTCAAGCTCATAGGAAGTAAAAGTTGTCTTGTTTATATCATTAAACCATCACGGCTACAAGATAATATTGAATACACATCCTGAACCAAAGTCTGGAAGGGGCAAGGGAAAGATTGCCATTTGCTTTAGTAGCTTTTAAGTCATCCCAAGGATGCTCTATGCTGAGATACCAAAACACAGCTGGAGGTGAACAACATTTGTTCTAAGGAAGCTAGTGAGGTGTATTGACACATATGTAACAGATGTTCAGAGCTTTCCATGTGGTGGTCAGATGAAAAAGTATGTAGAAGCTTAAAATGCTTTTATTAATCAGCCACCTTATCTCACTTTGGACACTCATCTGTTGCTTGTTCAATAAAAATAAAACTAGTATCTAAAAGGTTTCAAAAAAGCAATGCATGTGATCGCTGATTTGAAGGCCAATGAATGGGGTCTGATAGCTATGAAACCTTAAGGAGATTATTAGCCTAGGCAAGACTTAGAGTTTAAGCTTTTAAGTTTGCTTTTACATGGGAAAATTTTCAGATGTCTCAAGTGAAATGGCTACCTTTTTTTCTGAATGTATCTCTAACCTTTGCTTCCTAAAATAATTATTTGCTATAAAAAATGGATAGAGAACCAGAAAATCTGTGGAAAAATAGCCACATCGTACATCTGTTTGTATCGCTTTGATTCAGGGACACACTTCTGGCCAAGCAAAGAGGAAAAGGTATCAGATACAGACCTGAAACCCCAAATAGTACTCATGCCTCATAATGAGGAGTAGAGAATTTGAGGGTTCTGCAGAAGACGCAAGACCAACAACCACTTTAAGCATCTAAATGTACACAGGTGTATCCTGTTCCTGGCAAATTTTTACACACCTCATGTTCTGCTCTGAGCATGCTCATGATCTCTGCACTCTTGACTGAACTGACCCAGCTAAATGATTATTTCTCATCAGAGTCACGGGAGATCCAAAAGTTAGAGGAGTTCACGCTCACTTTCACATCAGAGACCCTACTCACTCTGGAAAAACCCAGAAGGCATGGAGGTCAGGTCAAAATACAGGCTGAAGAGGAGGGACTGTCCTCTTGTTCTTTAACAGCTTCCAGGTGAAAGCACTTCCCAGTGTGGGGAACCTTGAAATCTAGGCTTTGTCAGATCTACCTCTTCACCAGCAGGAGAGAAAAATGTTCTAATTGGGGGCATCCTTTGTCCTTCCTGTTGGATCTTCTCTTACAAATATCAATAAATCAATGCGCAATAAATTAAGAGTATTTGTAGGCTCAACAAAGGTTGATGGGTGATCCCTGCTGGGATATTTTCAGAGATTTTGAGTCTAACAGTTGTGTAATGCAGAACATAGGCACAGCTCAAGATCGATTTGAGCTTTTGTCTTTATAAGTTATGAGATGAACACCCACCACAAAACAAACTCCACCAATCATAAGGCATAATTATCAGTGTGAATATATCATCAGTGTCAATAAAATCAGGCCTAGAGTTTAATATGCAAAATACCATGCAAATTGTTAAGAAGTTACTTACAGGGGCATCCTTGATTTTATGAATTCATTGGAGACATTTCAGTTAATGCACAGCACACCAGGTGTTTAAAATGAATCTCAGAATCTCATTACATACTCATGAGTAGCGTCTGTTGGATATACATCACCTCTCAGCTCTAATTCAAATTGGGTTCATTTTAAAAAGCAATTAAATCATATAAGACAAGAGCTACCTAGGATGGACAACACAAAAGAAAATCAGTACGTCTATGTTTTCTTTTGCACAAAAAGTCAGTAACAATGTGAGTTTAATAAGACGGAGCAAGAAAATATAATAGTGTATAAATTTAAAACACAAGAAGGTGATGCGTTAGCAACTTTTTGTGTCTGAAAGCGCAATAGAAAATATTTTCAAGGACCAGGCCATCTGGGGAGCAAGTGAGGTGGAGCCTCAGGATGGTAGGACAAGCACAGTGTTCACAGCTCAGGAGATCTGCATTTTCCTACAGACACAGAAGGTTTTATTCAGTTACCCAAACATCAATGGTTTGTACCCTATCGGACCAGAAGCCAGTGATCAGGAGGGATCTTCTAGGGCAATTCAGATGGCATTTCAAATGAGCGATCAGATATTCTCCCAGATTGATCGATCCTTCTAGTAACAGATTAATTACTCAAAGCACATTCAATCGTATAAATCAGGTGTCCTAGATTACGTGATATTTCCCACTCTTAATTTCTCTGTGCCAGAGTCATAACCCATTATCATATATGATCTTTTTGTAAGTTTTAAAGAATTCTCAGAGACAGTAATATTTTCTTCCAAAGTTGCCAGAAGTTACACCTGAAAATTTGTAAAGTATGTGACTTCAGTGGCACAAGAAATGGTGACAGGTGTCACACATCTGTCACAGCCTGGTCACTTAAAACTCTGAGGTGCTTGTACTTTCTTCCCAATTTGTAACAAGAACCATTTTTTTCCTCCAAACCTTTGTTTTTCGTAGAATAAACACTTTTAGGGCTTGATTGATTGCACTATGGGCTCAAAATTTTTTTTGCAGTTTTAGAGAAAAAAAAGGAAAATAAGTATAATTTTCTTGAAAACTGGAGAAAAAAATAAGGCTTGTTCTTTGAGATATAGAGATGTTTGCCTCACTAAGAATCACCTTTTGCTTGTTTAAAGACAATTATCATGGAAAAAGCTAAAATTGCAGGTAAAATCACTTCAGTTTTTAGAAGACACTTCCTAATCATTGGAGCAGATGAGCCCTAAGACCAAGAAAGACGAGCCCTAAGATCAAGAAATGATGCGGGATTCCTGGAACTGGAAGTTTCTCAGATCATTAAATGCTAGTAGTGATTTAGCTGAGTGTCTCTAGAGGCATGCACCCATATATTTTCAGGGTCGTTTCTCTACACTGAACAATCCCTTTTGGATGTGTAAATAATTTTTACTGCTGCTCCATCAATTTTGGCCTCACATCTGGAGCCATACCCAAAGCTGAGGAGAGTTAAAGGACCCTGGAATGGTTCTTGCAGATGCTGCTTTTGGCTAAAGCGGATCTCAGTGCAACGTAGGATTTTGTGGCATCTGTGGCACTGAAGATGTATGGGGAGCTTAGGATCTGCTCTCCCTTCTAGATGTCAACCAGTTATTCCACATCCTGCATTTGTACGGGTGAAAATCCCTGCAGAAATACAGAATTTGGCATCTCCATACAGAGAGGAAAGAATGTGACAGAGGGGGATGAAGTCTGTCTTAATCTTCAATTGCCATGAGAATAAAATTCTGTTCCTTCCTATAAACAGTCTCTCTCAAACTCAGATAACACCATTTCAACCAGTTGCTTGGAAAAAAAAAAAAAAAAAAAAAAAAAAAGATTGACTAAGCATAAATTTCAAGAACTTCTAAGAAACCTTGCAGCCTACGTGCTGTTCATTTTCTGACAAATGTCAAAAGTTTTTCCTTGTTTTAATGACCAGTTATGGGAAATGCAACAGTAAGTTGGTTTTGCATAGGTATGCAGTAATAGCTGGTAGCAGTACAAACCCAGTAGCTGTGTATAAAGCGTGAATGTGAAGCAGCATTCAGCGAAATAGGTTTAATTATCTGAAGGGAAGATTGTTGCCATCATTAGAGTGACAAAAATAGCAAACAAGGAAAAAAAACAACCCACAACCAACAAACCACCTCCAAACCTCTGCTTATTTTCTTCAGAGTTATAGATGTACAACTAAATCGTGCATCAGGACATCCTTATGGACCTTAAACTTTGATTGTAAAATACCAGTCATGCTGATAAAGCACTAACACGTGTACATAGATATTTCAAAGGTTTTTTGGGGCTTTTTTCATAATGATTGTGAAGGTTTAATTGGTAAGAAACTAATCAAAACCACAGAATCAAGAGAATTCATGGCCACAAATATGAACTGAAATGGGCTAGGAATCATCTAGGCTTGTAGGCATTGTATCTCAGCTGGTAATTTCATCCTAGGGATGCAGCATGGGATAGATGGGAGGACTCGCTCCCTTGGACCAGCTCTTTCTAACTTAAAATGATGCAAGGAAAGAAGAATTTGCTGATAGCATGATTTTGAAAGAATGGGGAAATAACATCTTAAAATACAGAATGTTGTTGTTCCCTTGGATGAAAAATAAAAAAAATAATAATAAAAAAAAAAAAAAATCAGGTCTTTATTTTTAAATAAATTTATATGCAATAGGGTTTATAAAATCAAGTTTCATTTTGATTGTTTTGAGTTCCTCCAATCTCTCTCCCTCTTGTTTTCAGGAGTTCAGAACTCTACTGTAGCTTTAGAGGACTACCAAGGTTTGGAAGCAGGGACAGGACTGTTTCTATTTTTTTTGGTTTTTTTTCTTAGTATGTTCGATATGGTTTTCTATATTCCTTTAATTGCAGTAGTGGCCAGTTAACTGCATGACTTAAAAAAAAAAAAAAAAAAAAACAAACAAAAAAACTGGGATTTCTCCCGCCATTCAAATGTTATTCCTTAATACATTTTTATTCAAATACACCTCCAAAAGGCTGATTCTCAGGGGGGTATAACTGATTGCAGGAGCTTTACATCTTACTTCATTTACAATTCAGGAAACTGTAATGCTTGGCACCCGCTGAGGATTTATTTATCTCCAGTAAGTGTAGCCAAGGGGGAACAGAGGTAAACAAAGTTTATCCTCTTTTAATTTGGGCAGCTGGCAGTTTACAGCTCCATGTGGTGGCCCTGGAATACCAAACAAGTGTGTTTATCCACTTGTTTATTGACTCCTGCACAAGAATCCCACACCAAGAGAACAAAGATATATTTATTGTTCCTAAAGACAAAGCCTGGTTGACCACCACATGTCAGATGGAGGAGAACGCTAAAACCAAGCAGGGCAGAAACTGATTGTAGCCTTGTTTCCTATGGAAGAGCACCATGTGTTTATATAACTTCAAGCATTTTCCTGTGTGGGGGTGAATCGGAGTAAAGCAAGGACCTCAGAAGAGGGCTGGGGGTGGTGTTCATGTTGAGTCACAGCTCTTACCATTACCTCAAAGGGGAAATACTCTCATACCTGGCTTTACAGCTGACTTTAAAACATAGTCTGGTACCCCAAAATCCCCTTTAATCTCTTTTCCCTCAGGTTTTGTATCATGCCTCCTGATCAAACCCCCTGTGATGTGCCACAGGAGGTTTGGAATCAATAACCTTGCTCTGAATTGTATCAGCTTTCACATTTTATGTTGTTCTTGGGTTTTTTTTATGAGATACTTTGCTGCTTTAGGACATCTTATCAAGTACTGCGTTTGTAAGAGGCAGAAGATTTCTGTCTGGTTTCCTGTTATGCTCACATAAAGTGTTTTGATGATTTGTTTCTTTTTATGGCTTGAAGGTGGTTAGAAATAATCAGCAATCACAACAAGAAAGGCATGAGAAGTGAATTCTGGAGGCAAGAAAAAAGAACACAGTTGTGACTACCCATACACAAATCATTAATGCTGTACCAACATAGCAAAGCTGATTTGACAACATAATTATAAGGGAAGCATTTGCAGTTTTTCCACAAAGAGACCAGGGCATTGCAATTTTGTTTGTGTCAGGCATATGCTGTTGATATATTTATCAAAAGAAAACACAGAAAGACCTTTTGAATACTCACTGAAATTGAGAGGAAATTTTTTTCCCTGACTTTAATGGAGTTTACATCAGGTACAAAACACTTGTTAGTTAATTTAATTAAATTTTCAAATCTACAAACATTTGAAAAATTAATACAAATTCTCTGTGAAGAAAGAATCCTAAACAAGTTTTGCTAACAGCTGGTACAGACCAGACACAACATGCAGGATTTCCAGTAACCAGTGCCTGGGTTGAACACAGTATCTGCTTGCACAAGGGCCTGAAAAAGCAGCTTCAGAAAAGAAGAAAGGTAGAAAGCATCTCAGCAGACACCCAGTCTATTTGTCCCCCTTCAGCTAGCGTCAGATACACCAACACTATTCCTGACAGCTCTTTTGTCAACACAGTCCTTAAACATCAGTCTTTCCCCATCATCTCTCAGAGCTCTGAGCAGGGAATCAGAATTTTCCAACACTCTCCTAAACAACAGAGTTAGGGACCACTGATTTCTTAGGTCTTCCTCCAAGGTTTGAAATCAACCCACGGTGGTTTTGAAAAGACAAGGCAATTTAGGCAGGCAGACAGTCTGGCAGCCAAAACTTCATTGTATTTATGGCAAGCAGGACAAGGTCATACAGAACTGTTAAAGCTCTGAGCACCATGGGAGATGGGTGTCATTGCTTGATAGTGCTGCATGAAATTGTAACAGTGGAACCAAAATCAGCACTGAAAACTGATCGAGGTAACGTTGGTTCATTGTCCTCCGTTTTGGTGCTGAAGATGACCTCAGTCACAGGTGTGTGGCAGGCAGCATAAAAAATTGCTCCTTGGAGGGTAGAAGCCCAGCCAGTGAGTGAATAAATCACAAATTTCCAGAAAGCATGTGGATGAGTGAACTGAGAAATAGAAAATGGAAGAACACCAGAATAATGGAGAAATCTCTTCAAAAAAACTCCAGAGGTGGATCTAATTGAGGAGTAATTTGTCCGAATATAACTATTTTCTGCTTGCAGCACCACAACCCAGGAGACTTACAGGAGGCAGAGACCTCAGTTCTCAGGAACCAACTGACTCCTCTGACAGATGGTGTTGGGAACTGTAGGAGAGAAGGTGTTCCTCTTAACAAAGCTGGAGTTACTCATGTCCTACTCCTGTGCTTCAAGTGCTAGGGATCTGGACAACCCTCCAGCTTTTAGAGCTGATGGAAAGATTCATGACGCAGGCTTGTTGCTCTCTCCATGGGCCATTTTCTACTGATCTTAATCACCTATTTTCTGGCACAACGGTGCTACATACTCGAGAGCGATTAGCAGGATTCATTTGCAAGAAGTAAACAGCAAAAGACATCTAATCTTTCCTTGACAAAATGTGTATTTTAGATACTGCTTACTGGTTCTGAATGATGCTTGAGCTCCCACCTCTCCAGCCTTGGGGAGTCATTTGTCTTCTGCACAAGAAGATTAGCTTCTTAGTACTAACTTTGCTTATAATCCTCATGAATAATGATGTGGAGTTAAACAGACTTCCTATGCTTATCAGGCTGCACATGAAGGAGCTATTGCCTGGCCACTTGGGGTTAAGGACAATGCATGAAATATCATACCTCTGATTGAAAATGGCAGGGAAGATCGAAAGGGGAAAAAAAAAAAGAAGCTAGGCAAGACTCTTAGTTCAGCCCGGAGAGAAGAAAAATTGATTGCTCAGAGCTCTTGCGATATCAGGGCTTTCCTTATGGTCCTTGCTCTTGGATCTGAATGATGAGGAGGAAAATCTCCATTATTTTTCCCATTAACATTTGACAGACCCTTCTGATGATAAACCAGTAAATGAAAACTCTGTGGGCTGTGACACCAGAAAGTCAGAAATGGAATTGTTTTGCCTGGATCCTACCTTCTTTTGGAAAGGGAGGCAGAAGGGGGCCAAAGGATAGAAGTTCAGGAATGGGGCTACTGCAAAAAGGTATTAAGAAAGCACCGTTCATAACTGCTGGGCATCTCTTCATGCTTTCCTAGATATAATCCTGGAGCATCTTGACAACGTGTTGTATTGATGGCACATGGGTTCTCAGCAGTGGCACACTTGGGTGACAGAGCACCTGAGCTAACAAAATCCTGCAGGGCTGTAGGTCCATGTGGGCAGATGCTTCTCCAATTCTAGGGACAACACCGGACCCCTCATCTGTCCTGAGTGAGCAGGGTTTAGTGCAGATACTCCATAATCTCTGGCATGTGATGCCTTTCTGATCCTCAAGCGAAACCTTTCTGAAACCTTCAGATGATCAGCCCATTCCAAACAAGTAACGATGTTTGTCTTCATTTCCTGCAGCATCTTCCTTGATCTATGCTTCCCTCTCCGGTCCTATGCATTTTTCTTTTCCTGTGCTGTGTTTTCTCCAGTTTGTGAGCTTTTCAAGGCCAGGTGATCACCGTGACCATCCCATTTTTTTTTTTTTTTTTTTTTTCCCCCCCATGTATTATGTCCTGGCTAGTTCAAAAAGATTACTTCCTGGAGAAATAAGTCCCTAGGGTTTTTTTTTTTATTAAATACAAGAACAGAGGACAAGTGTTCTAAGAGGAAACGAACTATATATAAGGTAAAAAACAGCTCTACAGCAACATCCTAGTCAAATCAATCTTCTCCGTTTCCAATTGCAGTTAAGCTTTTTTCTGTCTCTTCCAAAGAGTTCCGAGTATCTAAACCATAAAATTTAGCATAAGTCAAAAACCATTGACAGACAAGATATTTGAGAGCTTTTTACATCTGTCAGTTAATTGGCTATTGCCTATGTAGTAGCAGTAGATAAACACCATCAAGAAAATAGTGCCCCTGGGGAAAATGAGCTCCTCTTTACACCCCCTACAGTTACCTGGGAAATATGTTTTTTTCTGATAATGCTATGCATATATTATTTGGGAAGGTAAGTATCCAATGTTCACGTTTGCCTGCAGGTATGCTGTGTTGATCATCCTCTCACTAATACATCATTTATTTATTTCAAGTCAATTCAGCAAGGTCATTCCTGGGAAATGAGTTGGATGGGTTGCTTCCAAAAAAAAAACCCAAACAATTAACAGGTGATATTTCTTCTCAGTTGAATTTTAACTCAAATCTGGATAAGAAAGGTGCATTAAAAAACACTGACAAATGCCTTTGTCAGTTCCTCTCCACAGCTTTTCAGAGCTGCTTGCTCATTAGAAGCTCAGAAAAAGGCAACTGATGCTGGGATATCTTGTGGCTTTCTGCAGTACGTGGGAAGGCCTAAAATTGGAAACCCAAGAACTGAGGTGGGCAAGTACAAAGGTGAAGAGTCCTTCCCTTTAATATAATATGTGGGAGAGGCCCCTGACATCTCCATAATGCCAAGGCCTGATCAAGGGACTCATCACCATTGCAAGCCTGTGGCTGCAAGCTGAGGAGAGAGCCCAGAGGCTGCAAGTCCAGCCCACAGCCTTAAACACCCGTGGACCCTTTCCGTTGTATGTAGAGCAACCAGAGTTCCAATAACCAATGTTAAAGGTAATACTAGACACAAGGTCTTGGGGGGATCCCACACTGTATCTCAGATGCCTCTTTTGATCGTTGTCATCTGTGTGACAGCTATAGTCAGGTGGGCTCATTGAACCACAGGGCTCATAATCTGCCTTACGTTTCCTCAATTTCTTAAACCCCAGGTAAATATCTGCCAAATACATTATAAATCTGGCATTGTGATATTCACACTTGCTTTATCAGATGAAGGCTGCATAGAAAAAAAAATAATAATTCTTTGCTATGGGGAGGTGGTAGGTATCAGAGGGACCCCACGGAAGTGTTGGCCCCAGCATGTGTGCCCATAGCCTCCCTGAGAGGAGGAGCAGCAGGGCAGGCATCTAACTGCCTCCCTTCTGGCTTATCAGTGGTGGCACGGGAAACCCCGAGCACAGTCTGCAAGTGGCGATTCAGGGAACAGGAAGGATGTGGTCAGCAGCAACAGCTATCAGATGTGCTCATCTTAAGATGCTCACATTTCTGCATGGGAAGGTGGTAAAAATTCAACCCTCCCACTACCTGTCACCAGATTATACGGTCAGACTGAAGGCAGAGCTGAAATTGTCTCATTTTGTTTCCTGTTTTGAGCAACTACAGCCCAAACCACCTACTTCTGAGAATATAACAACTTCCAGCGCGATTGTTCAAGCAGATTTCAAATTAAGGCCTTTCACTGCTGCTACCGGACCAAACCCTCCCACTGAAGCTGGCAGGCCACTACTCCACTACTTAACAGGAACAGGAGCCTTTTACCCACCTCTTCAGTTAAACACCAGAAAAGCATTTAATGAGACATAGACTTGTTTCTTAACTTCAAGCTCTCAGGCATCTCATTACTTAAGTGTTTAAAAGCATTGCATTGCGTGTCAGCTGCACGGAGCTGTGGTCTGCCTTGACGTATAATGTCAATTCATCCTCTTTGTTCCCCTGGTCAACTTGACCTTTGCTTAGTCAGTCCAACTACTTCTCTGGTATGGGATCAGGAATCAAGAGCAGAGCTCAAATACAGTGCTAATACAGTTGAACAGTGTTCTGCTCTGTCAACCTCTGTTCTTGACAGCAAGTTTTCATTCGTAAAAGAGCTAACTTGCTGAAGCGATGGATAAATGAGTAATCCAACAGAGTCACAGAAATAATTTTTAGCCAAAAGAAAGCAAGCCATTAAACTCACTGCAGTCCTGTTATGTCGGTCTGCTGTTCTATTATTTTCATGCTAGCTAAATTTTGCACTTGTTTTTATGTATGGTTTAACAAAAACAACATTTTTTCCCCCCATATAACATTCATCTATTTAATATTGTGCTCCAGTTTAAACTTTCCCTTCAACTAAAAAGTTGTTAGAGCCTACCCTTCCATTCAGTACCTAAGCCCCAAATGCAAGAGAAATTAGCTACTGACAGCTGGAAGCTTAGTCTGATGCTCTCGAGAACCTACACTGAGCAACGCAGATGTTATAAGGTGCTGCTATAACGTATACCTGCACACCAGAGCATTTCCCACTGACTGATGAGCCCCCACCTTTACAAACTCTTACCTGAAGAACACTACTCAAGCTGTTAAGGGCTACAGCACTTTCACACAGGAATAGTAACACAGACCACAAGTGGGAGATAGTTCACCAAGACATACTGACTGGCTCATACACCTGAGCTGCTGGAAGACCCGTTGTTACCTGCTGTGCCAGGTAACCCTATCTGTCTCTTTGCCTCTCGGTGCGTCAGACAGAAAATGCTCAGACTTAAAGACTGGTTTGCGTTTTTCACCTGACAGAGCTGTCCTGGTGTTAAATGGAGTTGTGCAGCCTTTTCCCATGACATGCAACAGGATGTTGCTTGGGCATGGGATAGAAAAGGCACGACTCCACAAGGACAACTTACCCTGCACTCACTGGTATTTCTCCCTGCAGTCATTTCAGATGATGAATGGAGAACTGCTCCAGCCTTACTTTTGTACCCATGAGTGTTTACTCATCCTCCACATCTCCACCTTTCACTTTTCTCTGTAGCTTGTGTCTCTTCTACAGCTGGCCACCTTCTTCCCTTCCTAGTAGTATATATAAGTTATCACTAAACCTTTGTTAGTGCCTTTTGAAGCTCCCAATTACACAGACAAGTGGTAAGATCTTCCTTATGAGGACAGGCTGTGTTGGGGTTGTTCAGGCTTGAGAAGACTCTGGGGAGACCTTATAGCGGCCTTCCAGTACTTAAAGGGGACTACAGGAAAGATGGGGAGGGAGTCTTGATCAGGGGTAGTAGGGATAGTCCAAGGGGTAATGGTTTTAAACTGAAAAAGGGTAAATTTAGATTAAATACAAGGAATAAATTATTTTCTGTGAGGGTGGTGAGGCCCTGGAGCAGGTTGCCAAGAGAAGTTGTGGCTGCCCCTTCCCTGGAAGGGTTCAAGGCCAGGTTGGATGGGGCTTTGGGCAACCTGGGCTAGTGGAAGGTGGCCCTGCCACGGCAGGTGAGTTGAAACTAAGGTACCTTCCAATTCAAACCATTCTAAGATTCTATGATTTTATGATTCAAAGTCAATACAATACCCGGGGGTCTCCTGCCAGCCCACCTTCCCAGGCTTTCTAGAGTCACAGTTACCTATGTAACATCCAGCCCAGGATTCAAGATGACAACTTTCCAGTTGTCCAGGCAGAAGGGATGGTATGAAACTATCGCCTTGTTTCCACAGTGGACCAGGGTTTGCTGTTGCAGAAGTGGCCTGGTACTTTTGCTCTTTGCTTATTCCCTAAGCTGACAGGCTTCACGGGTAGCTATCACAGTTCTCTTTGCTTTCCTGGCTTCCTCAGAACCTAGACAGTGTTGTTGTCTTCTAACCAGCTGTGCAAAGTCAAGAAGAATAAACATTCAGAGATGGAGGTTTCTCCAAAAACTTACCCACTTTAGGGAAAAATAAGAAGAAATACTGCAAATATAAAAAACTGCCCAATTAAAGATACTGGGTGAAGGGGAGACGGCAAACACAAGTGTTTTTGCTGACCCCAAAAAATTTTGTTTTAATTCCCTTCTCTTTTCCCAAAGAATGCAAAGTATGGCCATATTTTCTATGGGATAGAAGTTGCTATGACTTTCACTGTCAGTCTCTTTCTACATGTTCTCTACAAGGTTATTGTTAAGTACAAGACCTGCCCCTGTGCATCCATCAGACCATTCCTAGAGACCTTTACTGCTGTTAAACTATCATTTTGTGGAAAATATCCCTTCAGGTAGTTGGGAAAATACCGCCTTTTTTTTTTTTTTTTTTTTTTTTTTCCGCATAGTTGACTTGTGTAGATTTGACAAACCAACTTGTTCTTTTGAAACTGTCTTGACAAACTCACTGGATCTCAGGCCAGCCTTTCGTGGAATTTCTTTTATTGAAGGAAAGTGAAGCAGCCTTAAATAAATGCAGCTTTTTTTTTGATGATGACCAAAATGATAATTTTGCCTTACAGTTCAGATTTCCAACTGGAGGAATGATAACAAACATCAATTAAAGAGCAAAGACCGGGATCACAACCAGAAGGTAGGTCAAATATCAGGAAACCAGGAATACAATAGCAGAGTAAGGATGGGAACCTGGAGGACCTCAGCACACCAGAACAAGATTCACAGCAGGCTGAGAATCAGTTTGGGGTTTAGCTATGGTTTGTCTCCCTCCTGATGTCATCTGTGCCACGGGGCCCCTCTTGTGGGATTAATATCCTTATAATTTTCAGTGAGACAGAATACATAGCTTATTCTTGTGGGTCATTGTGGAAACTATCAAACAGTAAGTTAAAAGCACCTCATGAATAATATTACTTTGAGAAAATGGATTGGCTCCCCATCATTATTGCTTTCACTGAAAGAGGAGGAAATTGAGGAGCAAATGCTGAAGATGTGTCATGAGACCACTGTATGAATTAACATCTTTGAGGATGACTTTGTATAATTGAATTGACTTATATCAACAGAAAGAGTAGCCACAGAGTGACACAGGGACAAGGAATGTTCTAACTTCAGAGATCAACAAAGTAATCTGCAAAATGTTGGTTTTGTGTTTTTTTTGGTTTTTTTGTTTTTTTTTTTCTGCATTATTCTTTCTTCCACCAATGTGAATCTGGATGGTTCCTCTGAAAACTGAGTGTGGTCTTCCTCTCTAATCATTCTTGATATACTAAATTTAGGAGAAAATTAAGAATAACTGCAATAAAATTGTATATAATCTTCCTTCCAAATGTACCCTATCATTAGACAGATATACAGTGCATGAATTATTATCAAGCCCATAATTATTGATTGCTCAAGAGATCTGAAGCCTACACAAGTCCTATATTATTCTCCAGAGAAGTGCAGTACAAAATTAGAGCCACTCTTTAAGCCATAGTGCTCTGGGTGAAATAATACAAAGATGTTATAAATATCTAGAGATATCAGTGCACCTCATCAGGCAACGTAAGCCTTATTGCTTCTCACCAACATGGAGCCCCTGAAAAACTGATTCAGGTAAAAGAAATTTTGCAGACTTTCTGTATTCCTCAGGTGGTACCCAACTCTTTGCACCTTGGACTAAGTAACATGTCAGGAATTCAAACAGGTCACTGCTCATCTGATGTGAAGAAACAATGTGAGGAACCAGTATGCTAGAAGAGACCCAGAGGTAAAGGCTCTGTCTTTACAAAAACATCGTCTGCTCTTGAATTCTGTCTTGTGCCCACTCAGAGAGAGTCTCCAGCTCTTTTAAAATATAATCCAGTGTTTCCTTTCCACTCCTTCAGGAATGTTGGACAACCACTCAAAGTCAGTCTTGGCATCCTCCTTATGCCATCTGAACAAAAAGGTGACTCCTGTAACAGTAACCTAAACAGGACCAGGTCTCATCATCCTGTCCTGGTGTCAGTTGGCAGGACCCAGCCACATCCACACTATTAAACTCCCTTATTCTCCCAAAAAAAGTGACCGTGGCCAAACTGCCTATTTGGAATGCTCTCTGCCTTACTCCAACACCCAAACCAAGCCCAGAAATTGCCAGGGTGAGCACTGCTTGGCACAGATCAAAAACATGCCAGGGAACAATGTTAAGCATTAAAAAAATATAACTGATCAAACCTGTATAATATACTCTGGCACATTTTAATTTGTTGGTATAGACACAGCCAAATCCTGGACTCAGTTCCTACATAGGAGTAAGTTGCTCTTGGTGATGTTTCAGCCAAGTGCAAGTTAGCAAAGGAAAGAGCTGCTGTGATCTATTTCTCACAGGCATTGAGATGCCCTGTTTCAGAATAAATAGAATTTCCTTGTGACCCATTTTTCTTGCTGATGCCAGGGCCAGCAGCGTGCAAGTCCTTGCCAACCATACAACTTCACACCACCCAGGCCCTGGAAGGATGTTGCAGACATTGTCCCATTCTCCCTCCATCCTATGACTTGTCATTTTCACACACTTTGCATGTATTTGTTTTCTGTTTGGAGAAGGCCATTGGGAAAAATCTGTCAGCATTTTCCTATGAGTCTAGAAAGGGAGATGGTAAATAAATGTTTGGCATTATCACGTCACCTGAGGGAGGCATCAGCTCACAGATTAAGATGAATGTCTAACTGGTGTTACTGCATATACTGGGTGTGTCAGTTCTCGTTATAGTGAATGGACGTTCAGTTGAAATGGTCAAGAAAGCCTGGAGAACCAATCAGTCAAATGCTGTTGGTGACACATGGGTGAGCTGATCTTCTCTCTAAGCTCCATGACTTCTGAAATAGAGGATAAGAGTGTGTTGCTTCTAGTGCCATTTCAGACACACTAGGATATCTGAGACATTCATAGGGAACGCTCAAATATGGCACAGGACCTATGGACGCCTTTGCAACCTGCGCTGGCAACTAGAGGTCAGGCTGGGTGCAGGAGATCAATTCAAACAGCACGGGGGCATCTCAGCTCACCTTTGCCATCTTCACTGGTTGCAGTGGAGACTGGGTGCCCAGTATGCACAGAAACACTTATCTACACTGATTCCTTGATTTCTGAGTGGAATCACAATGCCTACTGTCTGGATTAACTCAGTGAATGATAACATGTGAGATGTAAGACTAAACCCTGTAATCCTTTTCACAAGTTAATTCTAATTTTCTTAGAGATATGTCCTTGAAGTGTGATGAAATCTAAAAGACTCCTCTGTTTGTTGTATCGTTTTGCAGAACTTCATAATTTTTCGAATTTTTCATGCTTCTGATCATTAAAAAAAAAAAAAAAAA
>NW_020799095.1:2184342-2201225 GCF_003259725.1 Athene cunicularia
AAGGGAAGGGAAGGGAAGGGAAGGGAAGGGAAGGGAAGGGAAGGGAAGGGACAGCCTAAATTGTACTTTCCCAATGGCTACTTTAGACTGCTCTGCTGCAGGAGCCTTAGGGCAGGTGTCAGCTTAATTTTAAATTTAGCTCAAAACCATCATCCACTGTCCAAAAGCTTAGAATAGCCTTAGTATCAAAGAAAATGGCATTTTACAGATACAAGGGAAAGCAGAAATTGGCACTAAGTATCTAATTCAGCCTCCTCTCATCCATGTGAGGTCTTGATACACACATGTATCAAATGCAGACAACACATAAAACACTACTACTTTTCCAATCTGTCCCTATCTCACTTTGGATGTGTGCCGATGGTGCAGTGAAGAAAATCATAGCCAAATGTTGGGTTTTTTTTGTGATACAGTTTCTCTTGAAACAAAGATAAATCCACCTGTTTTATCTAATCTGCTGTTGGCTGTTTGTGTTGATTATGGCAAGCATAACCTTATAAAGAAATGATCAGAAGCCTATTAACCTTTATGCCATCAGATATATTGTACTGATTCTGTAACATGATAAGAGTCTGTTTGCTTGTTCTTCTCTATTAAACAGCACTAGTGGAGGCAATTAGAGCAAGGCAGGTGTGCAGGTCCTCCTCAGAAGAGGTGTGAAAGCACAATTTTCTCTGGATTATTTAGCTAAAACCAGAAGGTGTAACTTCCTTACTCAGGCACCATAAAGCATTGTGACAGGACAGCAGGAAAGAAGAGAAAATCAGAAAAAAAAAAAAAACCCACACGATGTAAATTGTTTAATAGTATTCAACAATGTAAAATCAGCTGGGAGACTTGGAGGAAAAAACCCTTGGAGGAAAAAAAAAAAAAATCAGCTTTCATTTGAATGCAAGATTAAGAAAGGCTTCTCTTAAGTGTCTGAACTCTTGCTGAGTAGTCTGGAGTGTTGGCTTGATACTCAGTGAAGGCTGTAACGCAGGTATTATGTTTCTCTGTTAATGCACATATCTGAAGAAACTTTTTGGAGGTGAAAACCTATCAGACTATGAATCACCTTCATGTTGATTAGTAACATAAAATATTTAAGAGATACAAATCTACTATTTTTGAGTATGTCCTAGAGACTCATCTCAAGTCTAAAGCATCCTTAAGGAGGATTACACCTCCCACTTATGACATCCACTTGTGAAGACTCTTCTTCATTGCACAAGTATAAGTTGTACCAAATCTGGGATCAGTCAGCCAGCTATCTCTGCTATGGGGGGAACCCACACAACAGTAGTCCCCCCTGAGAAATCAGACACCTGCTGAAGCTTTCTACCATGAGTCATCATAATGACCCAATATGCATCGACACTCGTTTGTCATGCATATTAAAGTGCAATGACTTTTCCTGTGCCTCACGAGAGGTTTACTGTTCCATGGGGCCAACTTTTCTCTTCTTTTTCCTTCAAAAGGGGCTTTGGCCAACTTTCCCAGTAGAGAGGTAGGAAGGAAAACAGGGACTGAAGGAGACCTGAGGCCAGCAAAATGGAAGAGGTCTGACTGAGCAATGATCCTCTGTGGTTGCTTTTCCCTTTCCAGGCCCCAAAGAGGGGTATTGAGAAATATGGACTCACACTTCAGTGAATACATAAGCCTTTACGACTATGGAAAAAGGGAGTTTGGAAAAAAAGATTATTCTATGATCACCCATTAGAGGGCATCTCTCCCCTTCATGTGAAGTATCTGGAGGCGGGATCTCAGACTAGATAGACCATCATCCCCATCCTGCTCATCTGCTCTGAGCCAATCCTGTTTCTCACAAGTACTCAGGAAATTATGAAGTTTGTTCTCTGCCTCACTTCACCTCTGAGTATTTACAAATGTAATGGGCAGTGTTTGCCTGTACCAGCCAGCCAGTTGTGGTGTTTTATTTTTTTCTTTTCTCCATCCTGTTCTTTTTTAGGGCCCATTATCAAAACCACAGCAGAGATCAAATTTAGCATGATCTCATCAAAACCTTGCAAAAGCTCAGGAAGCCCATTCCAAGTAAAAGAGGGTTTGCATTTATTCTTGTTCCCAGAGCTCAACTGCAAGGCTCAAGGTGAGCAGTCAGGTTGCTGCTTTTTTTTTTTTTTTTGGTTGGTTGCTGTTTTTTTTTATTCTTTTTTTTTTTTCCATCCAGAAACGTTGATAGCTCAAAATGAAAATTTTTCATTACACCTTCCCAGCTGCAGTCAAGTCTCTTCTCAAGTAGAGGCTGCTTTCTCTGATCAAAACCAGATTGAATAAGTACTACTGCAATAGCAGGGGATGAACAACTGCTGCTGAGAGACTGATGCTAACTTGTAAAACCATTTGGCATACTCTAGTGTACTTGGCAGCCTTCCTCCAGAAGACTGATCTCTTTCTGACCCTCATAATCTCTACTGTTGTCTTAAACATTTGTCTTATCCATAAGATAAATTTCCTGCTGACAGAGGCTGAGGAAAAATGTAGCCAGAACTGACTGCAAGGATGGGTGAGAAGGATAAGTAAAGTTATTGAGCTGTTTTTGCATAAGAAATGTTCAAACTTATGTGAGCTTTCTTTCCTGGAAAAGAAATGACAGAGGAGGATGTGACAGAAACACGAATGCCCACAGGAAGTGTGTAGGATATTCTTGTTTCTTGTTTGTTATTTCTTTCAATACAAGAATTAGAAATACTAGAAATAACATGAAAACTAGGTCTGATCATTTCTTTATAAGGTTATGCTTGCTATAATCATCAACACAAAACAAAACAAGGATGGAACTTAACAGATGAACCCTGGTGAATCTAGATACAGGATTTGAAGATATTCCTACTGCCAGCTCTTCACCCTGGCCAGCTGTCTGCGATAGTCATGTCTCAAACAGATCTTGGATGATAAAGAAGATAAAACAAATTGACTCAACTGGGCTGCAAAACCTACTTCCCATCTCTGTTATCCTTGCTACGAAACAACTGAAGATGAGGATCCATCACATGAAACAATTAACATACAGATAAATACTTAACACAGGATTAATTTTACTTAAGTCTGCCTAACTGCCATGCAGAATAAAGCGGAAGATAATGAGTCTAGACACAATTTGTAGTCAGTGGAGTAATGATAATTACACACTTGAGCTCATCCTGATACAAGTGTTTGAAACAGGTGGGATTATCTGCTCTGTAGAGGTGAAAATCAGCACAATCAGAGGGAACAGATAGTCTAAGTAAATGAGAAGTACATGGAGAGATGCTGGTCTCTACATGTGACTCTCACTGCCTCTCTTAGTTGTCTCCCACTCAGTTGCTTTCTGAAATGTAGCTATTATTGCACTACCTGAAGAAGGAGCCAGGAAAACCCTCTAAGACTAGAAATATGACTTTTAAAATCCCACAGAGAATGGAATTTCAAATTAATTTCAAATTAATTTCAAACTGAAAAATATTGATTACAATAGGCCCAGATTTAACATGTTCTACGAAAAAAAAAAAAAAAAAAAAAAAAGTAAAAAGAAAAAAACATTACACTGATCAAAAGACAAAAGGGCAGTTATGACTGCATATGAGTTCTCTACCCTTTTGTCAGTACAAAATACAGGGTGTTTCGTTAAGCAATAAGAAGGCAGCAACTAATGTCTTGGTTAGAGTATGTTTTAAGAGAGGCCACATAGTATTGGCTGGTTTATTGCATATTTGTATAAACAGTATGACCTGATGGATGTGGTTACAAGCCCATTTCCTCCTCCAAAAATCCAAATATGTCTCCACAGCTCAGTCCTGGAACAATCTCGGGGTTTTTTCTACTTCCTGAAGTACAAATTGTGGTGCAGAAGGTTAGACATGAGTAAGACTTAGTTTTGGTGTACATTTTCACCATGATGAAGAGCACAAGGATTGCCTTACGGGAGTGACTGTGGCCTTATCACTTTTTAACATCTATCTAATTAGTCATATGCTAAGCAGAGAAGGAAAGAGAAGCACTACTGTATGCAAGAATAAACGATCCTATAATAATGTCTGTGACAATGCCAGGGCTTTTGGATGACAAATACAAGACACGGTTTAAAGCAAGATCCTGAAAGAGTTTGGGTTTCCTTAGTTTGGAGAAGAAAAGCTAGAGGAGGTACAAAACCAGTTTTTGAGTGACTCAGAAACTGTTTCAGAGTGGAAGATGATGAAATGTTCTCTGTGTCCATGGTGGCTAGGTCATGTCGCCTTGGACATAAATTACTAAAAAAAAAAAAGTTTCAAATTGGTGGTTAGGACAAATGTTATAACAGAAATGGTAGCAATACAGTAAAATTAATTGGTTGGAGCAGCAGTTGCCTCCACTGGGCATCTTTAAGTACAGGGTAATTGTCCGTCAAGGATGGCTTATAGTGTGGTTCTTGCCTAAGGACATAGACACGCACTGCATAACTGTTAAAAATCTTCTATGATTCCCCATGACACTCTTCTTAGTTTTATTCTCATAAGAAGAATTCTTTATCTACAGTATTAGTTTATTTCTTTATCTACAGTATTACTTTGACTATTTCAACTGTATTGATCTACTGAATCATTCTGAATTGTGGCCTCAACAAAATCGTTAACTTGTTTGAGCTTTTATTGGCTCATTGAAATAGTAGTAGATTAACTCTGTCATAGATGCGCTTAAGCATATTTTTTCCTCAGCCAACTATGAAAATAAGCGTAGATAACACTAGCAATGAAGTCAGAGTGTTGGGACACAGAGTATTCAAAATGAGCCATGAGCTAAGCCTTTTAGATCTTACTCTAAATAAGTATTCAGCTCCTGCACACTATTAAGAACATTGTCAAGCTTAACTAAACACTTCTTCCGAGCCACAGATAGGAAGACATGGAACACCAGGGCAAGAAAAAGCAGAGGCCTGTCAAGAAAACATAGCTTGCCCCTGGCAAGCAAAGTGGCAAGGGTGAAAGGATCATGACTATATAATTTTAACTTCCTTACTTCCCCTGCCTCTATTCTCTTTTCTTCAATACTCCCAGCTGTACAGGAATCTTCTGTTATAGGGAGAATTAATCTTTGAAGCTAGGTTGATCTTATGACCTTGGCTTCTCTTTCCCTCTGTAGGGAAGAGTGCAAGGAATAAGAAAGTTTTCTTTGGACTGGTTTCCTGTGCTTCATTAAAAAATCTTATGTTAGTTTCTGTAACATTCACATTCAGCATATGTAAAATAATCTGGCCACAACTGAGATCTAGTTGTAAACCAGCCCAGTAGAAGTATATCCTGAATTAGGAGGCTTAATAATCCTTCCAAAATTCATAGTGGCATTAAATATGATTATGATACTCTTGCTGTCCATCTAAATACCCACTTTGGGATTTGTTGTGGTTTTGGCAGTTTCCCAGAGCAGAATCACAGAAGAGTTGAAGAAAACCCTCCAGTGGACTAGTTAACCCCTTCTTCTTAGTGACATGATTTCTGACAGATGTTTGTCAAACCTACTCTTAAAGATTTTTGGTAAGGGAGACCTATACCCATACAATTATTTTCAGTGCCTCATTTTTCACTCCAGTAGAAAAGGAAGGCTTCTTAAAACCTTATCTTAATCTCTTTATTCCACAAACATGACTAACTATTCTATTCTCCATGGGTCCTGGAGAACAGATTATTTCTTTCTTCAAACACCCTTTTAAATATATGAAGACTAATGTGTTCCTCACCTGGGAGTTCTCTTTCTGTCTAAGCTCTCTCAAAATGCCTACCTCAGCCCATTTATGTACTACTTGTCTTTTAAAGTCAGGACTAACAAATTAACCCTTTCTATTAACAGAGGTCTGCCTTGACATCAGAATTGTAACACATCATCAGGTAGACACACTCAAACTGATTTTAACCCAGCAAGATCAGGCCCTGTTGTTATGACCATGGAAGAAAGCAAAACCCATCTGAACAGAGATGAAGATGTTCCACAAACTCAGGGCTACATGGGTGGCAGGCTTTGTGGTGACTGCTTTGAAGCTCGCTCAGGTATAGTTACATGAGCTCTGATCACATCAAAACAGCTGAATGTACATGGCAATGGGTGACCAACTGTTATCCAAATGGAGGAGAGAGGGTTCTGTTGCTTAATGCCACTTGAGATGTTAGAGGGAACCGAGACATCCATACAGGGTTGGCAAATGTAACAGGAACTTTCAGCTGCTGGAAGCCAGACATGTGAGTGTTTCAACTGATATCTAAAGTGTTACCAAGTGCTTATATCTGGGCAACTGATTTTCATTAAAGATAGTGATGGTTTGTTACACCTCATCCAAGAGAAATCCAAGTAAAATAGAGAAAATTAATTTTGCCCTGGTGTTGGAGAACGGCTTACAGAGCAAGGCCATGGGTCTCTGCAGGAGCTGATTGCAGCCATTTGAGGTAAACAAAGGAAAAAAACCCAGGGTACAGTTATGCTAACAAGGAGGGAGATTCAGGGCACAGTTACACTACCAAAGGACTGTTATGTTAACAAAGAGAGAAACTGAGGTACAGAGTGGTCTTGATTATAATGGAAAACAACCTTGGGAAAGAAAGCAAGCCAGAAGGAAGATGTTGTGACATACCTGAAATGCTACAAGGGGCTGGGATATTATAATGTAGCCTTATAGATGCATCCAATAGATTTGTGAGTAGTATGCATGATTACTGTAGAGTGCTTATATAAGGTGTGATTTCTTTCAATAAAGGGAAGCTTGATCTATCATTCACATTGAATCGGCTGCTTGCTTCCTCCCTCCTCCGCACCTTGGAAGTGCCTATTTCTCTTCAGTGGTACAAAAGAGGCTTAGGCAACAGCCCAGGTGTAAAATTCTGAAGCTGGGTGGGATGATCTCCACCCAGGTATTTCTACAATACTGGCACATGGTAGAGAGATACTCGTACCATCTTATTATAAGCTAAATGAGGTTGCAGGAGCCAGCTAGTTCCCATAACATGGAGCTCTGCATAGGCACATTTACCTAGATTTCTCGCGTGTTCAGGAAGCCTAATTAGTTTACACACTGTTCGACTGGGACACTAATTGATACCCACAGCCAATCGTTACCTGATCTTTCTCCACTGTATATAAAACCATGAGTCCTATGTATTTGAAGTTATACAAAATACATGAAAACTGTGTAGTCTGAAAGCCTGTGCAGATTAAAGATGACATAGTTGACCTGTTGTTTCATTTACCCTGGAGCAGTCCTTCCTTTTCCCATGTCCTCTATTGGTTCAGTAGCACCAGATAACAAGGTCGTGAGAGTAATTCAGCAGCTATTTTAGTTCCTTCTTGTGAAGTCACAGGTTGTGCTGCAGCTCACTGCAAGTTAATTAGTGATGCTGCTTTCCTTGTTTATTCCACTCGTCTTGCTATAAAGCACTTTGGTCCTAGAGGCAATAATTTTTCCCTCATGCCCCGCAAAGTGATTAAAGGCAAAAAGTTAGTGATATGTCTACTCCAGGCTCCTGGCTTGATTAACCCTTTCAGTGTCACTTTTCAGGGGAAGAAGAGAGAGAATTTCAGGGCTTATAAGTCAGTTCCAACTGTTGACATGAGACAAAAATCTAGACCCAGTACAATAGCAACACATAAATACACAAAGTGGTAAAAAAAACAGGAATTTTGAGCCACTGGACTGCTGACACATGTGCTGCTCAACCTCATATGATTAACAATTATCAAACATCAATAAATTGTTTTGTATGGGAGATCAATGCTTATGCTAGTACCATTGTGTATCCTCTGCCTTGGAGGATGTAAAGAGAGTTATATGATGTAGTGGGCAGTGATGCTAGACTGGCTAATTAGCAGCATTTTGAGTGAGTGATACTGTTTTTACCTCCTCTTCTCCTCAAGTACTCCATCAACAAGTAATGTGAGCAAATAGTCTTCAGAACAGGACAACCAGATACATCTGTCACACAGAGACTCAAAACTGGGTGATGATAGACTGGTGAAAATTACTCTTGCATTGTTAGAACCAGCTCACACGGAAACAGAGAGCAATGAGACATAATCACATGAGATGGAAAGCAGTGGGAGGCAATGATGTGATTTTCCTCCCTGATTCCCAACACTTACCAGGTTGTGAAGAGTATTATCAGTTACCAGTTGCGGATAGGTGGGAAAACACAGTGCAAAACCCCTTTACCGGAGTACACCATCCTCGAAAGGTTTGTTCAGGTAGTCAAATGCTGTTGGCTTTATAGCCCAGGTCAAACAATTGACAGAAATAGATGTTTTACTGGGGAAATATGGGAAAGTCTCCTTATCATTCTGTAGCAAGAAGTCTAGAGGAAGGCAGTATGAATGAAACTAAGCTTTTATTTGGAAAGAAAACTATGTGATTCATTTTTTTTTCACATAGGAAAAGTGACAGAGTTGACCTCTTTCAAGGCCAGATTGAAATTCAGCTTGAAAAAAAAAAAAAAAAAAAAAAAAAAAAAAAAGGTAACAATATGGGCCAGGATTAAAGAGAGGGCAGGGACAGATGACATTATAGTGGGGGTCTGCTGCAGACCACCTGACCAGGAAGACTGGGCAGGTGAGGCCCTGTATAGACAGATAGGAGCAGCTTCACATTCACAAGCCCTGGTCCTCATGGGGGACTTCAATCACCCTGATATCTGTTGGAGGAACAACACAGCAGGGCATAAGCAATCCAGGAGGTTCCTGGTATGCGCTAATGATAATTTCCTTCTCCAAGTGATAGAGGAGCCAGTGAGGAGAGGTGCTGTGCTGGACCTTGTTCTCAGCAACAAGGAGGGACTGGTGGGGAGTGTGAAGCTCAAGGGAAGCCTTGGCTACAGTGACCAGGAAATGGTGGAGTTCTATATCCTTAGGGCAGCAAAGAGAGCACACAGCAAGCTCACTACCCCAGACTTCAGGAGAGGGGACTTTGGCTTCCTCAGGGATCTGCCTGACAGAGTAGCACAGGATAAAAGCCCTGGAGGGAAGAGAGCCCAGGAAAGTTGGTTGATATTCAAGGATCACTACCTCCTGTCAGGACTGATGCATCCTGACAAAGAGGAAATAAGTTCAGAGGAGAACTGCATGGATGAACAAAGAGCTTCTGGACAAGATCAAACACAAAAGGAAGCCTACAGAGGGTGGAAGCAAGGACGGGTAGCCTAGGAGTGATACAGAGAAACTGTCCAAGCATCCAGGCTTCAGGTTAGGAAAGCTAAAGCCCTGATAGAATTAATTCTGGCTAGGGATATCAAAGGCAATAAGAAAAGCTTCTATAGGTTAGTGATTAAAGGAAGACTAGGGAAAACACGGGCCCTCTCTGGAATGAAAGAGGAGACCTAGTTATGGGGGATATGGAGAAGGCTGAGGTACTCTATGACTCTTTGCCTCAGTCTTCACTGGCAAAGTGTGCCAGCCACACCACCCAAGTTGCAGATGGCAAAGACAGAAACTGGGAGAATGAAGAACAGCCCACTGTAAGAGAAGGTAAAGTCAAGACCATCTAAGGAACCTGAAGGTGCACATGTCCATGGGACCTGCATCCACGGGTCCTGAGGGAACTGGCAGATGAAGTTGCTAATTCACTATCCAACGTATTTGAGAAGTTGTGGCAGGCTGGTGAAGTTCTTGCTGACTGGAAAAGAGGAAACATAAGCCCCATTTTTAAAAAGGGAAAAAAAGGAAGACCCAGGGAACAGTCAGTCTCACCTCTGTAACTAGTGAGATCAGGGAGCCAGTCCTTCTGGAAACTATGCTAGGGCACATGGAAAATAAGGAGGTGATTGGTGACAGCCAACACTAAGGGTAAATCATGCCTGACAAAGTTGGTGGCCTTCTAAATTGGGGCACAGTGCTGATGGATAAGGGAAGAGTAACTGATGTCATCTACTGGGACTTGTGCAAACCTTTTGGCACTGTCTCACATGACATCTTTGTCTCTAAATTGAGACATGGATTTGACAGATGAACCACTCAGTGGATAAGGAAAGGGCTGGATGATCGCACTCAAAAAGCTGTGGTCAATGGCTCAATGTCCAAGTGGAGAGCAGTGACGAGTGACATTCCTCAGAGTTCAGTGTTGGGATCAGTGCTGTTTAACGTCTTTGTTGGCAACATGGACAGTGGGATTGAGTGATACTTCAGCAAGTTTGCCGGCAACACCAAGCTGTGTGGTGTGGTGAACATATTGGAGGGAAGAGATGTGCCATCCAGAGGGATATGGACAGGCTGGAGAGTTGGGGCCATCCAAATCTCATGAAGTTCAACAAGGCCAAGTACAAGGTCCTGCACATGGGCCAAGACAATCCCATGCACAAATACAGGCTGGGCGAGGAGTGGATTGAGAGCAGCCCTGCAGAGAAGGATGTGGGGGTGATGGTTGACAAGAAGCTCAACATGACCCAGAAATGTGCACTCTTAGCCCAGAAAGCCAACCGTGTCCTGGGCTGCATCAAGAGAATTGTGGCCAGCAGGGTGAGGGAGGGGATTCTCCCCCTCTACTCCACTCTCATGAGACTCCACCTTCAGTACTGTGTCCAGCTCTGGGGCTCCCAACATTGCAAGGACACAGACTTGCTGAAGCAGGTCCAGAGAAGGACACAAAGATGATCAGGGGACTGAAGCACCTCCCTTATGAGGACAGACTGTGAGAGTTGGGATTGTTCAGCCTGGAGAGGAGAAGGCTCTGGAGAGACCTTCTAGCAGCTTCCAGTACTCAAAGGGAGCTACAGGAAGGATAGGGAGGTACTCTTTATCAAGTAGTGTAGGGATAGGACAAGTAGTAATGGTTTTAAACTGAAAGAGCAGAGATTTAGATTAGATGTAAGGAAGGTGGTGAGACACTGGCAGAGGCTGCCCAGAGCAGCTGTGGCTGCCCCCTCCCTGGAAGGGTTCAAGGCCAGGTTGGACGGGGCTTTGGGCAACCTGGGCTAGTGGAAGGTGTTCTTGCCCATGGCCAGGGGGTTGGAACTAGATGATCTTTAAGGTCCCTTCCAACCTAAATGATTCTAGAATTACACGATTCTATGATAAACACTCTTACTGGAGCTGTGTCCTGTGAAATTGAAAAATGTAATATAGTCATAACTGGTCTCTAATAAGTTCATGCCGCAGGGCTTTGAGAGACTTTATATATTAATTAAAAATAGCTTAGGCCAAATTAGTATAGGTTAAAAGATAGGTTGCTTCAAGGAAAAAAAAAAAAAAAAAAAAAAAAAAAAAAAAAAAAAAAAGCCATGAAAGTTCATGCCTGCAAAGAGCTTTTCAAAAGGAAGAGGGAATGTGTTGATTACTGCATGAACTGCCTCCAGCACTTGCTAAATACATTTGCTTCAGCCCATTCTTGCTGCCTTGGTCCTGCCAGAGCTGCTCCCCTGGTTGACTAGGAATGTGAACCCAGTGGAAACTGAGATAAGGGACAAAATTGTGCTGGTTCACTGGCTCAGGCAATGGGAGCATTGACCTTAGTACCAGAGTCTCGTCCCTGCTTGCGTGACATTTACGTCTTTCATGTTAAACGGGCACTGCAAAACTCACCCTTGTTAATACTATTAACCTGTTGACCCTGTCTTGGGCTTAACACAGTGAAGCAAGTCTACAGAGAAAACACTGCCAACAAGCTGTTGGTGTTGCTTCAAGCTAATACACTGGGTGTTTTTAAAGGGCGATGTCAAAGTTGCATTTCTGGCATTTCAAGTTAGTCTCAAGTAGAAGGAATAAAGTGTGGATGTGTGCATGTTCAGGTGGTAAGAAAATTACACAAGGTCTTGTCAAACGCCAGTGTCATTTCAGCTAGCTTGTGCTGTTGATAATGTAGATGTCTCCAGCTGAACTCATTATCCCTCTCTTTACAATCAATGTTGAAGAATAGACATTTTGGGGCTATCTTCTATCAGCCCTATTTTAGATATTTGCTGTAGGAGGAGATGACTCTCACCCTCTGCCCAGTGAATCTTCACTTGAACTTCATCAAGGACCCTATGCCCAGAGCAGTCTGGAGCCCCAAGCACCAAACCATTTATTCAGCTATTCTTCAGGACGAAGGATCCACTGGAAGCAGTATGGCAGGTTGTGTCGACCCAGGTTAATACTCCACAGAAAATTGTAGAGGTAATAAAAAGACAGGATTTGAATGTTCAACAGCTCCACAAATAACCTGTGGGAACGGAGATGTGCAGGTTGGCTCTAGTCAAACCCACAGACATTGCACTGTTTTTCCTGCTGCTTTCAGTAGTATGAGGTATCTCTAAAAGTAAAGGAAAATCTGCATAAATACAAGGGTGGAAGAGGAGATTAATTCCTCTCTTCAGTACCCATAGGCCATAAAGGGAGGCCAGAAGTAGATGTCTAATTAGTACATTTGCTTGGATGAGTACTCCTCATAGTAATTTCCCATATCAAAGCTCTGGTCTCGATCTGATCTGGTCTTGATCTTCTTTGGACTCTTCATTCTACTGCTTTACCTCCCTCCACACTTTTTCTCTGCCACCTTCTTCTCCCTTGACTTTTATCCCCATCTCTGAGGTTTAGTGCTCCCCTTCTACAGCTTGCCTAGGCACCAGCCAGCAGTCTGAGAATGCAAGAGAGAAAGGCTTTCTTCCCATTCCTCCCAATGCTGGTCATCCTTGTGATCTCAAAGGAGCAAACTGGGCAACAAACACGAGCAGCTGGAATCCAATGTGCAGCAGAAAATCTGTAATATAGATGCCATGATGGAAACACAGTGGCACAACTGAAGCTGCAATGGATGGCTATAAACCCTTCAGGAGGGAGATGCAAGGAAGGAGAAACAGTGGGGTAGCTGTGTAGGTTAGGGAGAATTTTGATTATTAAGAGCTTGATGGTGGTGATGATAGGATTGAGTGTTTATGAGTAGGAATCAGGGCGAAGGTCAACAAGGCAGATAGCGTGGTGGGAGTCTGTTACAGACCACCCACCCAGGATGAAGAGGTGGAAGAAATATCCTATAAGCAGCTGGGTGAAGTCTCACAATTGCTAGCTCTTGTTCTCATTGGGAGACTTCAACTCACCAGATGTCTGCTGGAAATACTGTACAGCAGAGAGGAAACAATCTAGGAGGTACCTGGAGTGAGTGGAAGAGCCCTTCCTGACACAGCTGGGGAATGAGCCAACTAGGGAAGGCACCCACCAGACCCATGAACAGAGAAGGACTTGTGGGTGATGTGATGATTAGAGACTGTCTTGGGCATAACAATCACAAAATGAGAGTTTTCAATTCTTGAAGAAGTAAGGAAGGGGGTCAGCAGAACTACTGCTTTGGACTTCTGGAGGACAGACTTTGGCCTGTTTAGGAAACTGGTTGACAGACACCCTTGGGAGGCAGTACTAAAGGGCAAAGGAGTTCAGGAAGGCTGGACATTCTTCAAGAAGTAAACCTTAAAGACACAGGAGCAGGCCATCCCCATGTGCTGAAAGACGAAACAATGGGGAAGAAGACGAGCCTGAGAGCTTTGGCTTGAACTCAGGAAAAAAAAGGAGAGTTTATGACCTTTGGAAGAAGGGGCAGGCCAGTCAGGAGGACTACAGGGATATCGTGAGATTATGCACGGAATAAATTAGAAGGCCCAAAGCCTGACTAGAACTGGCTACCGCTGTAGAAGACACTAAAATTTTTTCTATAAATACATTAGCAACAAGGGGAGGGCTAAGGTGAATCTTCATCCTTTACTTGTTGCAGGGGGAAACATAGTGACAAAAGCTGAGGAAAAGGTTGACGTACATAATGCCTTCTTTGCCTCAGTCTTTAATAGTAAGACCAATTGTTCGCAGGGTACTCAGCCCCTTGAGTTAGAAGACAGTGATAGGGAGCAGAATGAACCCCCTATAATCCAGTGGGAAATGGTTAGTGACTTGCTACACCACTTAAACACACACAAGTCAATGGGCCTGGATGGTATCCATCCAAGGGTACTGAGGGAGGTGGTAGAAGTGCTCACCAAGCCACTTTCAATTATTTATCAGCAGTTGTGGCTAACAGGGAAGGGCCCAGCTGACTAGAAGTTAGCAAATGTGACATCCATCTACAAAAAGGGCCGGAATGAGGATTCGAGGAACTACAGACCTGTTAGTCTGACCTTGGTGTCAGGGAAGGTTATGGAGCAGATCATCTTGAGTGCCATCACATGGCATGTACAGGACAACCAGGTAGTCAGGCCCAGTCAGCATGGGTTTATGAAAAGCAGGTCCCTGATTTCCTTCTATGACAAGGTGACTTACTTAGTGGATGAGGAAAAGGCTGTGGGTGTTGTCTACCTAGACTTTAGTATAGCTTTTGACACTGCATTCTCCTAGAGAAACTGGCTGCTCATGGCTTGGATGAGCCTATTCTTCACCGGATAAAAAACTGGCTGGATGGCCGGGCCCAAAGAGTGGTGGTGATTGGGTTAAATCCAGTTGGCAGCTGGTCACAAGTGGTGTTCCCCAGAGACCAGTACTGAGGCCAGTTTTGTTTAATATTTTTATCAATAATCTGGAGGGGGGGGATCCAGTGCACCCTCGGTAAGTTTGCTGACACATCAAGTTGTGCAGGAGCGTTGATGTCCTTAAGGGAAGGAAGGCTCTACAGAGGGATCTGGACAGGCTGGGTCAATGGGCTGTATTCAGCCAGTTGTATGAGGTTCAACAAGTCTCAGTGCTGGGTCCTGCACTTGGGTCACAACATCCCCACACAACACTACGGGCTCAGGGAAGTTGCTCAGAAGAGAAGGAGCTGGGGCTGTTGGAAAACGACCAGCTCAGTGTGAGCCAGCAGTATGCCCAGATGGCCAAGAAGGCCAACAGCATCCTGGTTTGTATCAGAAGCAGTGTGGCCAGCAGGACTAGGGCAGTGATTGCCCCCCTGTACTTGGCACTGGTGAGGCTGCACCTCAATTACTGTGTTCAGTTTTGGGCCCCTCATTACAAGACAGAAATTGAGGTGCTGGAGAATGTCCAAAGAAGGGCAAGGAAGCTGGTGAAGGGTTTAGAGCACAAGTCTTATGAGGAGCAACTGAGGCAACTGGGGGTGTTTAGTATGGAGAAAAGGAGGCTGAGGGGAGACGTTATTGCGCTCTACAACTGCCTGAAGGGATGTTGCAGCAAGGAGGGGAATGGTCTCTTCTCCCGAGTAACAAGCAATAGGACAAAAGGAAATGACCTCAAATTGTGCCAGAGGAGGTTTAGATTGGATATTACAAAAAATTTCTTCACTGAAAGGATTGTCAAGCACTGGAGCAGGATGCCCAAGGAAGTGGTTGAGTCACCATCCCTGGAGGTATTTAAAAGACTTGTAGATGTGGTGATTAGGGACATGGTTTAGTGGTGGATTTGGCAGTGCTGGGTTAACGCCTGGACTGGATGATCTTAAAGGTCTTTTCCAAGATAAACTATTCTATGATTCTCTGAAAACAGGGGGAAGGTCCTCTGAAACCATGCTCAGTGCAAAGCAGCATAGCTAGGATGAATGAAAGAAAGAAGCTTTAGGTATATTTGTTTAGCATCCAACCTAGAGCATGCACCAAGCCTCCCAAAGGGTCACTGTGAGGCTGCAAACATGTCTTGTGAAGATGGACCCCACAGATGATTGACCACAGAAGTGTCTGGTAAGGAAATAATGTGCTCAGTACAGATGGAGGAGTTACGTGATAGTTGCAAATCTTTCATGCAAAGGGCAATTTTCAAAGCCTCATATTTCTGCCAAATGTGTGTGAATTTTATTTTAGAAAGAGACATGACTCCAAATTAAAATTTTTCCTTTTTTTTTTTTTTTTTTTTTTTTTTTTTTCACTTGGGCAAAGCAAAATATTTTCCCTTACCTTATTTGTGGAAACTGCTGGATCATGTTAAATTTTTCTGTTTAAATAAAGAAGCTAAATCCCTTCATAGGATCTTTCTGCACAGACAATTCAGTGTCCACATCAGCATTAAGAGACTGAAAATGAGTTGTTTACATTAAAAGGGTCATGAAGACTTATCTATGTTGGGAACTATTTATACGTGGGCAAATGTTTAATGAAAGAGAATTGATTTCCATGGCAACCATACATCTATGCTCCAACCACCACTGTGCACCTCCTGTTTCCGCTAATGGCAGCCCTCTGTTTTCTTTCATCCAGCCAGTAACAGCTTCCTGCACTTTGAGTGACTCAACCTTTCCCTGTCCCAGTCTGTCACCTAGCAAAAGCCAACAAAAAGAAAGGCTTCCCTGAACCTGCCCCAGCAGTGCTGCACTAGAGTACTTACCTTTTTCTTTCAGGATTTGTCACCAGAAACTTGTACATTTTTCTATGGTTTCTTTGTCTTCCTGTAGCAATTTCCTTGTGATAACCAGTGCAACTACTGTTTACCAGACCTCATTAACATCTTCATGCCTATATCGTAAATATGCCCTCCATGTGACAGGGATATTGTGTCCAGGATGTCAGTTGTATGAAAGATGAGACACATAAATACACTTAATGGGTCTTTTCAAACCTCTGTTTTGGCAGAAGAATCAATGTGAAGGAAAGATGCCCTGACTGGGTCCTCTGAGAGCAGGGTCTTCCTAGGTGACTCACTGCTCATTTGCACCACTGCTCTGTGACATCTCCCCCACCATGTCCCCCTCCACCTGTGCAAAACCCACCTAACAGAGGACAGCTCGAGCTGACAAGCTGCTTCTGGACCATGTGGTCACTAAGGACTATATGCTTTGAACTCTCTGTGCGAGGATGCAAGATGAAGTTGCAACTGGCTGGCTCCTTGTGTTCAGTGCATGTAGTTAGGGTATGCAGATATCAATTCTTGACCGATGGATCAGATAATAAGGTAAAAACATGAGGAAATTTCAGGATGTTACAGATAACGAATGAGCAGTTCTATATATGCAGACGGCTCACCCTGACACTAAAAATAGGAAGAATAAAAAAAAAAAAAAGAAC
>NW_020799095.1:2201275-2212086 GCF_003259725.1 Athene cunicularia
GGAGGAGGATGGGGGGGGTGTGGAACACTAGTTTAACAGAGTTGACAAAAAATAGAAAATTTAACAGAAGAACAATATCATAAATAATAAATAAAGTTATGAAATTAACAAAACCACAGGCAATAGGAAAAGTGCAAACAGAGGAGTGCTGTTCATACAGGAAACCTTGGAGATTATAAAGGGAAAAATTTCAGAGGAGAAAAAGGGGGTAAAGGCAATATAGCCTGAAGGAAATAATGGGAACAGAGACGTTCAGTAGTCTCCGTGCAGCACGAGCTCTGGCTGATCAGTGCAGCCTGGAGTAGAGGAATAAACTCACTGTTCCCACTGTATTCCTGCCTGACATCTTTCTGTGGTTCGGAGAGACCTAGAGTGTTTTAACCTGCCATCAGCAAGAGAAAACTGATAGCTGTCTTTTGCTACGGGTAGGGGAAGACCTGGTGCCTTTTCCACCTAACAATGTTACCTCTTCTCTTAAGACTTAGGATGGTTGCTTTATCACCCAAACTTTCGGCTTGTTTATATATGTTTAAAGAAAGCTGGAGGCCTGACAACTTGTCAGAGAGAAACATCCCGGAATCAGCCCTGGGGTCATTTGCAGAGAGCAATTATAGTGATGGAAGGCATCAGTGTAGACATGTTACCCTCTGGACACAACGGGCTGCACATTACCACTTTGTGTCCACTGTTTGCCAACAGCAAAACTGCTACGGGTCCTGTTTGAGAAGTCTGTCTCTGTAAATTAAGATGTGCCAGTTCTGAGAGATAGAAGCAGGTTAAAAAGCCACTGTTATCAAATGCCACAGACCTGAAAATATTTTCTTCAGTGCAAGTGAGGCCTTAGAATCTGGAGGTGGAAGAGCACCTAAAGGAAAGTGTCATTTTTCATCTATTTTTGCTGAAGATAAGACTTTAAAAGCTCCCATAATAGTCAATATTATTAGTCATTTTTCTACAGGAGTCTGTTCAGAAATCTTCTACAGCATACAGGTTCAATACATTTCACAGAATCACAGAATCAACTAGGTTGGAAAAAACCTTGAAGATCACCTAGTCCAATCATGAATCTCGCCTTGACCATTCCCAGCTCCACCAGATCCCTCAGCACTGGGTCAGCCTGACTCTCCAACCCCTCCAGGGATGGGGACTCCCCCCCTGCCCTGGGCAGCCCATTCCAACGCCCAACAGCCCCTTCTGCGAAGAAATCCTTCCTCAGAGCCAGCCTGACCCTGCCCTGGGCAGCTTGAGGCCATTCCCTCTGGGCCTGGCACTGGGTCCTTGGCTCAAGAGACTCATCTCCCCTCTCTGCACCCTCCTGTCAGGGAGTTGCAGAGGGCCAGGAGGTCTCCCCTCAGCCTCCTCTTCTCCAGACTGAACCCCCCCAGTTCCCTCAGCCGCTCCCCAGCAGACCTGTGCTCCAGACCCTGCACCAGCTCCGTTGCCCTTCTCTGGCCACGCTCGAGTCATTCAATGGCCTTTTTGGGGTGAGGGGCCCAAAACTGAACCCAGTAATTGAGGTGCAGCCTCACCAGTGCCGAGCACAGGGCTCAGATCCCTTCCCTGTCCCTGCTGGCCACGCTAGTGCTGATGATTTGGTATAGAATTTGTGAGTAGACCGTGTTATTTTGGAAACAGATGGTCCAAGTAAGTCCTTGCTGACCTCTCCAACTGTGTAACCAATTCTCATATCTCTGAGTTGGACATCTCAATTGCTTTTCCCTTTCATAAATCCAGGTGTCCAAGTAGCCTGCCTGAAACAGTCATGGAGCCTACCAGCTCCAGCCATGGGCCAGGATTTAATTGTGTGAGGGGTGATATCCAATATTAAAGCACGACTCCCGCCTGAGGACCTCATAGTGACAATGATCTTGTAAGTGACTGTGTCGGACTGTATGTTTCAACGTTGCTATCACACCACCACCATTTCCTGGCTTTGGAGTCCCGTGGACAGGGAGAATTACGCTCAGGAGAAGAGGAACTGTCCCAGATGAAACCATGACATCAGCCCAAAGTTAAATCAGGACGAAGAAGAAGTCCAGGCCGGCCCGACCACCATGAACACTGGGGCATGCGCGCTTGAAGGACCATGAAATAATAGTCCGGTAGAAATGGGTGGACTGTTTGGAGAGATCTGGGACGATAAAAGGACTGCGTACTTCTCACATCTCTGGACATCTCTCCACATCTCTTCACATCTCTGCACTTCCGAAGCTTGGAGCACCATCATCTGCACCAGGATTGGGCCAACATACATCGCTGGGTTCGTGATGGTGGTAACTAGCCTTGCTGCATCTCTGCTGTTTTTCTTGCTTAGGGATTCTGAATTTTCCTTCCTTTCCCTCTCTGTCCTATCGCTATTATCAGTTGTATGCTAAATAAAGTTCACAAGGTTGTACGGCATCTGACCTCGTTTGTGTCTTAATCTTGCTCTTGGGATCGTTTAAGAACCCTCCCCGATATTGGGTCGTGACATACCTTCTAATTAGCAATTTACAGAGCAAGAGCTCAACAGACTGTGGGCTCAGTACAGCCTTCACCTATTCACAGTTAAGAAGATAAATCACTTAAAACTTGATAAAAATGATTTATTAATTTGATAAATCAGACTCTGAATTTATCACATATTCTTTTACTTTTGTTAGTGGTGGAGAAAAAAAATCCCAGATCCACAGATGTCCGTTGACTTAATGTACTGTAACAACATCTAAATGTTTATGTCTTCATGGATGGTATCATATGTAATACCTGTGCATATCAACGTCTGTACCACATCAAGGTTGCGGTTGTACATATCAAGGTTACAGTATGCTAGATGCATCATACTGGATGTTTTCTACATTCAACCAAGTATTTGGAGGGCAATCACAATGGACTCTCTTTCAGTACTTTGAAGAAAAACAGGTAGCTCCTGAAAATGGTTCAGCCTATTAGAGATCTACTTACTCCCTGGATGATTTTCTCCCACAATTAAAAAGAGTCTTGATTGTGTAAAGTCCTGATTCAGGCATCTCATTTTAGTGCCCACAGTCAAATGGATGACTCTTTTCTCTTATGTATGAGCAATAAGAGAACCCTGCCATGGAGAAAGATCTCTTCTCAGTAGGCAAGGCAAGAAAGAGGCTTGGTTTAATAAAAGAGTTAGTGTTTGCATCATGCAGAACTAGACTCAGTGGCCACTTATTTCAGCTCCTTTTGGCTTTAAGCTATTTGGATCGTTGGTATGTTTTCATCACAGAAGTGAAGGGAGGCTCAGAGAGATTAAACCCCTTGCCTATATTCATGTGAGGAGTCTGTGAACAAACTGAGGAACGGGAACAGATGTTCCAGGGCTTTGTCTAATGGCTTAACCACGAGATCCTCGTTCCTTCGATGCTATGACTGCTTGACTTCCACTTGTTTTGCACACTCAGGGTCAAAGACAGTTGAATACATTTGGACAGCATACGTCACAAGCTAAATCCCTGCCAAGTTTTTAGGCTAAACCTGTAATCTCCTGTTTTGAAATTTTAAGTGAAGTGGATCAAAAATTTCTCTGCTTTTAAATGTCAGTTTGGTTTTAGTCTTCTCTGTGATGCTGGTCTTCATGGTTCTGCTCAGACGGTGGTGTGAAATTTATTGCAATCTTCAACACTATTCTTGTAAGATATCCAGTCAGACTAGAACAAAACTTTGTATCTTCATCTTTTGCTCTCCCTCTCCTTCCTTTCTTTCTACCTGCTTACCTACCTACCTGCCTCTTTGATAATATATCCATCACTTTAATCTCTGAGCATGTTCATCTTCCAAATACTAGTCTCTTCCAGCTGCGCCAAATAGAATATTGTGAAGTGATCAAATATCTTTTGAAGGACATGCTTAATGGATTTTCAAAAACATGGAGCTAAAAAATATGTAGCTTTCTTCGGAGATATCCAAGAATTCTTCCTATATAGGAATATTTACTTGGAAATTAAAAATATATGGACCAATTGATACTGTTCATTACTTCAGTTCTTCCACAAATTTCTTTCCTATTGGCCTCTGCTGCCTTGTGTGATGGCCACAAGAACATCTGCAATAAATGGAGCAAACACTATTTCTCTCCCCAACAGCATAAAAGCAAGGGAGAGAAGAAAAGGAACTACCGTGTTTCCCAGTGTTCTCTGTTCAGTGGAGTTCAAGGGTTTTGATGGATTTGCCTGTAAATTTGGCTGTTTTGTACATATGGGACATCCTGAGGAGGTGTCAGACTTCCAGCTCATACAATTCCTTATACCAGTACAAGCTGGCAGCCAACCAGCTGGAAAAAATGTTTTTCATGAAAGCACTTGGGTAAGGATAGGACAAGGGATAATGGTTTTAAACTGAAAGAGGGGAGATTTAGGTTAGATGTAAGGATGAAATTCTTTCCTGTGAGGGAGACACTGTAGCAGATCACCCAGAGAGATTGTGGCTGCCCCCTCCCTGGAAGGGTTCAAGACTAGGTTGGACGGGGCTTTGAGCAACTTGGTCTAGTGGAAGATGTCCCTGCCCAGGGCAGGGGGGTTAGAACTAAATGTTCTTTAAGTTCCCTTCCAACCCAAACCGTTAAATGATTCTACGATTCTGCGATTCTACGGTTCTATGAACAGGCAATGTACCATTGGGGCATAGAAGTCCAAGAACATCATGGGCTTCATTAGGCAGAGTGTTGCCAGCTGGTCAAGGGAATTGATCCTTCCCCTCTGCTCAACACTGGTGAGACACATCTCACCAGATGGTCCAGTATTGGGCTCTTTGGTACAGGAGAGACATGAATTACTCGGGAAAATACAGTGAAGGGCCGTAAAGTTCAAAGGCTGAGAGCTCTGAGTGTTCAGCCTGGAAAAGTGAAGGCTCGGGGGGGATATTGTCCATTTATAGAGATATCTAATGGGGGAAGTGAAGAAGACTGAGACTGACTCTTCTAAGTGGTGCCCAGTGACAAGGGAAGACACAATGTGAACAAAAATGAAATACTGAAAATTCTGCTTCAACAGAAGAAAAAAACTTTTTTACTGTGGGGTAGACAAACACTGGAAGTGGTTGCCCAAAGACATTACGGAATATCTATACATTGAGAAATTCAAAACCCAGCTGGATATGACCCTGGGTACACTGCTGCAGATAACCCTGCTCTGAGCCGGGATGTTAGACTAGATGATCAAGAAATTAAAGACCAAAGGATGTCAGTCTGTCAGTTGCCTGGAATATTACAGATGTACTATCAGCCCTGGTTTTTCCTAATGAAGCCTCATGGGCCAAGTTGCGGTGGTTAGGATTTACAAGGATTTTGTCTGTGCTGTGCATCTGCTCAGGCAGCCGGAGCACCTTGTCCAAAAAGTATCTACTCTTGCCTTCTCTTGTCTCTTTTCCTCAAAACTCTTCATCCTGGTGAGGCTTCTTCCTATGGCTGCACTGTCCCAACTTTGATCTGACAAATTAGAAGTCTTTTTTCCCATGCTTTCAGGTAATTCTGGATACAGCAGGTCTAAATGAAAGGACATTTAGGTGGATGATAATGTCAGCTTTGCTGTCCTATCCCCATCTGGAGTTTCAAAATTATAATTTGGCTTAGCAGTAGACTGTAGAGGTGAGTCCAACGGAGAATAAAGAAGACCTTGAGAAGAGCCAGTGCCATGATTATGCTTCAGCTAAATTCAGTTTTAATTTCCTCAAAGTAGATGTTCTAATTTGCAAATTACTGTTCTGTGATAGAGATCCTATGTTCCATATGTAGTTAAAATATAAACAAGTCTCTTGGGATCAGGTGGGAACTTATTAAAAGTAGCAAACCATATTTGCCTATTTTCTTGCATTCATAATTTGGGTTGAATTCCTCTAGTTTTGGTTTGTACTAAAAGTGTTTGCCTTTCCAAAAAGAGAGGCTCCAACAGTGCCTGAGCTGAGATTTTTTTTTTTTCTGTAACTAGAAGGAACATTGCCTTGTGTTTGGGTGGTCAAATACAGTTTGTGCACCTTGGAAGCAAGCAATGGTTGTTATTTTTTCATCTATCTTTCATAATAGCTGAAATCTCCCAAGAACTCCCCTAGTGCTGAATTCACAGGCTGTCTGGAATTTAATTGTGGGGTCAAGATGGAACATTCTTCCTGGAAAAAGAGATGATGAGGTGGAGTAGTAAAGATGGTTAACCAGAAAAGCAAACAAAATCAGCCATAAACATTTATTAGCATTTAAAATAGAGTCCTGTCAAGGAATATGTGTGTGTGAGCATGCAAGTGTATGCGTTTGGGGAGGAGAGGATTTTCATAACTGGGTGTTTGAGGGAGGGTATAACAGCCATTCAGGTTGGGCAAACAAGGCCAAGATGTACCCTGTAATTTTCATAACGAGAAAATTTGGAGCAGGAGACGGGATCTGAGGTAAACTTGTGACAGTCTGCCAGCGAAATAGTGGCTACATTGAACACCACTTAGCATGGCTAAGGCAGCCTTTATCTAGTGGAAAAAAATTTCGATTACACCGTGTAAAAAAACTTGTTCTACATTGTCTCCCCACAAGCATTGACAACAATACTATGGTCATTAATAAATCTCTACCTGTATCTCTTTCTTTCCCTGTGTAAACTCTTGGCAAAATAACAAATGCTAAAATCCATGGACTCAGAAATACACACACACATACACAAGGAAACTGCATTTTTCTACAAAATATAAAATTTAGAAATTACATTGTGCATTGAAATGCAGTAATGTTGGAAAAGTTCAGTCGAACAAGAACTTTGTTAATATTTTTTTCGTGGATGTTCCTGTTTTCAGAACCAGACCTCAATGCCATTTTCACTCACCTGAGTTGCTGCTGTGCAAGAGGAGGTGAAGTTACAGTGATCAGAAAACTCTGCCACCATTTTGATTCAACCTGTATCTTCTATAAAGTTGATAAGAAGTAACTTATCTGCCATGGTGCAGGGCGGTAGGAGAAAGACTAAGTGCTGAAGTGCTGAGGAGCAGAGAGGCAGCCAGAGAGCTGAGATGGAAATGGGAGATGAAGAGACACACAGTGGCTGCTTAACCTTCGGAAAAGTATCCAAACAGCCAGGGAAAAGATAATTTTTACATGTGTATTCCGGAGGGATTTTGAGAATGTATATTTCTTTCCAAATACCATAAAAGTCCAGTATAATGCCCTTCTCTACGCGATGAAGATATTGTAGTGAGAGTCCTGAAACAGAACCATGTCTTATGAAGAGAGACCCATATTTGTGATTTGAGTGTGGAGAGCTGTCACTAATGGCAGTGATTTGGGGTGTCTCTGCTTTAGCTCTGCTTGAATTAAAAGATAACAGATTCCGAAAAAACATAGAGCTTTGCATTTTGTAAAAACTAATTAAATTGCGCTCCAAAAACTGATGTCCCATCAATTCACTCATTGCTTTCGAAACGCCTTCCTCCCCTGACCCAAATCACAATCTCTACAGAAGCCTGGCCTGGCTCTGATCTTACTTCAAGCAGTGAAAATCTTGAATTTTAAAGCCATATTGATGCCATCCATCTCAATGCAGTTATTCTCTTGCCGCTCTATCACAGATGGGAAACATTCTGTCTCTGTCACCTTTTATTGTTAATATGCTTATTTGTTTTTTTTCAGAGCTAAAGCAATAAGAACTGCTCTCCACAGACTGCACCATACTAAGGGATAAATACGTTTTCTTTTTAATTATCTGGCATGACAGTATTGAACCTTAACAGTTGTCTGGCAAGACTGACTTTTTATTGTGCTTCTCTAAACTCATTCATGAGAACACTGCTTTTAAAAGTTAGTCTAAGAAAATAGCAAAATGACAGTTGCCTCACTTCCTCTCTCACTCCAACCCTTTTACATCTTCAGTCTTTCCAGCCCTTTCTTTTCTCCTTGGTCTACTCTTCTTACCCTCTGTATATGTGTCTTACTCGTTGATTGTCAGTGGTAATTAATGAGTTGGTAAGTCTGGGAGACTAAGAACTGAACAGTTCACCTTTTTTTGGCACATCTCTACAAGATATTAACTCATGGTAAGTTGCCAGGAAACCGAAGGGTGAAAAGTAACCATTTGGTTGACAACACCTGGTCTAATCTTTTTATTTTCTTGCCAGCTACTGAGTAGTTTCCACTGAGGAACCTTCATCAAGTCCCAAGGGGTTCTAATGGAAATTGTAATTAATTGTCCTCCTGTTTCTCTGTTAAGCCTTCCAGCATGCTGCTTCCTCTTTCTTAACTTCCTCTTCTTTGATGGCAGCTTCCCAGGAGCAATGAATTCAGGACTCTGTGTATCACTGAACAGAAGCATCCACCAGCACTTGTAGGAGAACTGCCCGCAGACAAGGAAATCATGACCGTGGTGGCATTCGGACCCGTACTTACCCATTGCAATGTCTGTCAAAGATCTTTCAGATCCTCCTTATCAGGCAGTGCTTCTCCTTTTTTTCCCTCCTTCTACACATGTAGTTTACAATGTCTTTCTTTTCATATATTTCTATCCATATTTTCATATATGAAATACTTAGTGTTTTACTCACCTTCTGGGATAGCAAATGCTGGGAATCCCTTCTACACACTGTTGCTGAATAGACACTAAAGCAATCTTTGTGTCTCCCATATTTATTTAAATTCTAGTGATTCTTTTAATCTTTTATGCAGAAATAGAACCACAAAAGTGCTGTTGCTTCTCTTTGTCACTGTATACCTACACAGGCATATTCACATTTTGCAGTTTTGTTTAATTTGATCTCCCTTTACATCTCTTTTGGCATGGACAATTCCCAGCTCTCTTTTTCACTGGTTATCATTTTGGATTGCTCTTGGCTGCTCATACTCCTTACCTCTTTTGGCCCCATTCCACAAATCCTCTTGGCACTTCCCACTTGAGTAAGATCTGTGAATTTCATTCATGCTTGTATTCATTTCTCTGCCAGATCATGAATGAGGATGTTAAACAACACTGATCCATGTGGATATTCCACTAAACTGCTTTCCTGCAATGTCATGTAGTATTATGCATGATTCATTACCCTCTGTTCTTCGTTTTCAGCATTTCAGTTAATGATCAGGCTATGCAGCTGCTCACAGAGGGGCTGATTTTAATTTATGTGCAAGAATGACTTCATGAGACATCATCTAACATGTTTTGGTACAGACCAAATCTGTTTGGTACAGATTTTAAAAAAAAAAAAAAAAAAAAAGAGAGTCCAAGTGTATCTGAACTTAATCTATCCATTTATACGCATGCAAAGTCAATTAAAAGCACAACTAACTCAAAGCAGTAGCTTCCCCCCCACCCCCCCCTCCGAAAAGAATAAGAAATCGAGACTTTTATTAACATCATAGCTCAAGGTTCCTTTAGCGCCTAGGGCAGCAGTTTATGTGGAAGGGGGGTTGCTTTTCCATCACAGTATGCAGCAGGGGCTCTACACCTGCCTAAGATAAACTAGTCAAGTAAATCCCTTTTTAAACTGTTCCCCAGTAAGCATAATCTGATTTTCAAAGTAGGACTAAATTCAGTCCATTTTTGTGAATGGAGAGAACAAAGAAGAGAGCTCAGCAAATAGCAGAAAGCATGGGTTGTATAGGAAAAAGAGAATATCAGCAGTTTTTTATCAGGCTAGCATGGCCAGCTTCCTTCACTTTTTAAAGTAACCGTCTCTTGCTTCTGTGTCCATACCTCTGCTCACTGTGTCAGTGCCTCATTTTGGTTAAGCACCTGCTGCTTTTATGAAGCGGCCCCTTATTTCTCATGCTTTGTTATAACAGAAAAATCTCTGGACAGATCCTAAAATTGCTTTTATTTTTTAAAGTTATTAAAAAACCTGCTTTTTTTTGAGCAAAACCCTAAAATCTCTCGTATCAGTGAAGTCTTCAAGGTTTCCCTTGTTATGAGCAAAGACAACATCTGCCATTAAAACAAAATTATGACATTCAGCAAAGAGGTTCCAGGAAAACTGGCACCTCCAACCTCCCTCATATGTCGCTGCTGCTTCCCTCAAACCAATCAGCAATGGGATGATTGGCTGGATGCTGTCTTCCATACTTCATTTCATCACATCTTTTGCCAACTAAACTTCAAGAGGATAGTATTTAAGAATGGAGATCAAATAAGAAGCAGGAAGCTTCATTTTCTGATCCCGGGCCAGTGGAAAAGATGTCTGTTAATTTATGAATGAATCAGATTTGTGCTGGAAGCCATTTACAAGGAATGCGTTCTTGGTCTCTTGCTTCATGCTAATCAAAGTCAAGTCACCTATTGATGTCAAGCTGAATCTAGGCCACCACTGTTATGCTAACCCTAATGTTAATCCAGATGCTCAGCATGAATGATTCACAAATTGCATTAGAGCAAAAGGTCTGCTGAAACCTCCAGACAGTTCCTCTGGAGAGCTGAGAGCGTATTTAGATTCAATAGACATCTGTATTTGGATTCAAATTACATTCTTAGCTATATTTCTCCTCCCACCACTTTTAAATCTCCAGAAAAACATAACTTTAGAAAGGAAGGCTGCACTCCCTAACAGCCAAGAGGAAGATTTACAAGCCAGATGGTGATGCTTAAAATAAATAACAAAAAATGATGCAAGTTAATTTTCCCTCTCTTTCAGTGTGAAAGCATCACCATCCCTTCCTCCTACTATCTCCATCTCAAGATGACTGAGTACGCTACCCTCACCAAATCCTTCTGCACTAATTAAACACCCTTTCCTAGCAGTGCTAGAGACATTGGAAGATGCACCTTCTGTCATTAGAAAGCAAAAGCTTGTGGTCATAGAAATAATAAAAGGAATGGATAGAAAATTTCTCTCTGCTCTGTCGTCATCCCCCCCCC
>NW_020799095.1:2212136-2216951 GCF_003259725.1 Athene cunicularia
TCTACTCTACTCTACTCTACTCTACTCTACTCTACTCTACTCTATTCTATAGAGTCTTTAACTACCTAATAGGAGTAAGAGGAAGATATATACAGACTCTTCTTGGGGATGCACAGTAAGAGGAATAAAGGCAACAGATACCAGCTGAAAGAAGGGAAATTGCCTCTACATATTGGGCAATAAATAATTCATTTATCATTAGGTTAGTCAGATAGTGGAAGACAGGCCAAGAGGGGTTAGGGAATCTCCATCCCTCAACATCTTAAAAAACTTAACTAGACCAATTCCAGGAACCTGATCTAAACAGATTCTCCTCTGAGTGGGGAGTCAGACCTGACAACTTCCAGAGATCTCCTCCAACAGAAAATATTCAATGGCAAGAGTCTGAACAAACCATCAATCCTTAAGACAGCTTCTTACCACATGAATGATGGTTGTGTTCAGTCCAGACACAAAACTAAATCAAGTCTGAAACAAAATTCCCAAGCCACATGTAATGGATTTAGAGGAGACCAGGCCATCACTTTCTTTGATGAATTGATCTCTTTTTATTGTACCAAATAAACTGTTACAGTAATATATAAAAACCCCTAAGTTTTCAGCTAGAGCAAATTCATCTGTACCTGGTACAAAATTGTCTGAAAACACCAATGGCAAGGTTTCTGTAAACTGCTTGATAATCCTTTATGGTAGATTAAGTTCAAGTATGGTATACTTTGCAGTCTGCTCTCAACAAAACTGTGTCTGGCTCTAAGGCATACTTTGGCATCACTGTGAAGATGGTTTAGGTATTTAAAGTCTATAGAGTGACACAAACCTATTGGCATTCTGTTTTGCACAGCATGAATTATTTGATGTGACAGTTAGCAATAGTGGAGTCCCTTGTGCAGAAGAGGCTGGCTGCCACCCTCTGTCAGTGCATGGATGCTTTTGTGAAGCTCTTACCATTTCTGAATGTTGCTGCAGTTCAAGAACAGTTGCACTGTACTCCTTGCATCTGTACGACTGAGTACTAAACATGGAAACCTTTCTATGGATACCAAAGAAAAAACAAAACATATATAGAAGCACCCAAAAGATGTTCCTACCTGAATATGGAGCAGATAGAATAAGCTTTTCTATGAAGCTCTCATTTGATCAGAGCATTTGAGGACAATTGCGTGAGTAAACCTGTTAAACATGAAGGATTGTTGCATCATGACCTTCAATACTATTGTTTCTTAGTGCACCTATCCCATAAATCACTGAATAATACCCCAACGACACTCAGAGCAAAACAACTTATTTGATATTATCTGCAGAAACCAAAGATGACTGATGAGCTGATATTGCTCACGGTATTATCAGTGATGTTTCTCACAGTTTGCTTTGTTAGTCCTTTTTGAGTATCTCCTCTTGTGAAATTAATAACAATCAACCTCAATTTTAGGGGTCCACTACTGAAATTCTACTTCATGTTTTTTCTTATCCTAATTCTACCTCCATTTCTCATTTATGTCATCTTTATAAAAATGTTCTTCCAAATCAGACATTAGACAAGTAACAGACCGGTTTTTGGCTTGAAACAGGAACTAAAACATTAGCAGGACAGGGACTTATGCAGAGATTTTGGCAAAATAAAAGCAGGTCAAAAAGCTGATTTGAGACGAAGTGATAATAGGTATTTACAAGACAGCTTGTTATTCTTTTATCTTTTAAAACAAACAAACTAAGAAACCTGTTAAAAATCTGTTTTAAACAGAAATGTCCAAAAAGTATGATTTCAAAAAATGTCAAAATTGAAAGTTTGAGCCAACATGCTTTTCCTGACATCAGACAGTTAACTATGAGTTAAAATAAAAAGAATCCAGCTATAGCTAAATTATTTCTATCTGTCTCCTAGCCTTTTCCTAAGTAACACTTACTTTGGCTTCTTTGTCACTGTTTTTAGCTCTTCAGGCTGAAATCTCCATGGCAGACTAAAAAAGTGAAACATGGATTTGCTGATAACTTTTGGAGAGAACTCAGGCTCTCACCTTTCCCCAGAACCCCTGTTTTCCCCCCACTTTCCCTCCCTCTGCCATCAAATTCCTGGCTCTCTCTGGTCTGCAGCGTCCAATTTGCTGACGATGCCTAATCTTCCTGCCTTGCTGTGGTAATTTCATCTCTAGCTGCCAAACACAGGCTATACAAAGAAATAAACCCCAGTCTTTTCCCTTTCACTCAGCAGGGAGCTCCATAAAGATTCCCTCATTAGCAAACACATAGCTGCCAGTGATGCTCTTTAATAACTCCCTTTCCATGAGTTGCTTTATGGCTACAAATGAAGACTGATCACAGGCCAAAATCTCTCCTCTAAATAACTCACACAAATGAAATCTCATTTGACTGACCATTCCCCAGCAGAAAAGAGACCACAAGCATGCCTATGCCATCTCTCTGATAAATGCACCCTGGGCTCTAATTACCTGCACATCTAAATTTAAATGACTGTATATCTATTGCCCAAAAACCACAGGCACGACCTGTATTTTGTTTATAACAGAAGGAAAGGACACACCTGCTTCAAGCTGTTCTGTTGGTCAGATGTTCTCAGAAGGTCTAATCAAGTCATTCAGCAAACTCAAGAGAGTAATGAAACTCTATAGAATGACATTATGGTGTCAATTTTTGGAACTCTGTTTCTACAGCAACACGTAATGCTGAAGAGCAAAGATATATGATGGTGTCAATCCATCAAAGTCTATGCAAGTACATAGATTCATGGATCATGGAATATCTCAAGATATAGATCATAGAATATCTCAAGTTAGAAGGAACCCAATAAGGACCATCAAGTCTAACTCCATGCTCCTCACAGAACTACCTAAAACTAAAGCATATGACTTTGAGCATCGTTATCAATAAGTTATGTGCTCTTTGGGATCTTCTGCAGGAAATTTTTCTGAGAAATTCCTTGTGGTGTTCAGTCAAAACACTGTCTCCTTGAACTTCAGATTAACATAATAAGTAAAATAGTTCTTAATTGCTACTTAGCAAACAGGCTTCACCTCAAGACAAAAACTAAGGTTAATCTTTTGGGAAACAGAATATTTTTGGTCAAGTGTACAAGTTGAAAGGCTGATGGAGGGATGCTTATGGAGATAGGCCCCATGCTTCACTCCAGTTCTTTTGGTGAGGAGAAAAATTCAAGAGTTCTTCATCCATGAAGCAAGGCCAAAAATTATTCCTCTGCTACATGGGTATGCTATGGGGATAAAAGTTTGTGCAGCTCCTTGATAATCTGATTAAAGAACTGCATGGATATTAGAGTAAAGAAACATTCAAAGCCAATAGTGCATCCAAAGGAACACACAAGACTGACAGGTATGTTCTTGCCTGCATTCATGCCTGTGTGCATGCATGTGTATGTGTCTCCTGATGATGTGTCTCCTGGTTTTGATGATATCCTTTTATTTCACTGCATCTGGGATGCACAAAGACCTAAAGAGCTGAGAGAAATCAAGAAACTACCATTACCAATGTCCAAGAATTAGAAAGAGAGATACAGGAAATCAAATAGCTAATATATAGTACAATTGATACTGGCAGCTAGATCTCCAGAAACCAGAGCAGTTGCCTCATTTCAAGCCCTTCTATGCAGATAAATTTGTTGTTTTTACATCTTGTAGAAAACAGATATTTTACAATAAATAATTCACAGCTCACTTAAAGAGAGAATAATATAGAGATGTCAAAAAATATAGAGAAGGAGATGACTTGGACCCTACTGCAGAATTCCTCTCCAATTCTGGACAAGTATTTTGGCTTCTTTTATTGCTGCCACATTATAGTCTCTCTTGTTTGTTTAGAGAATACATTATATGTTGGAGACTAGGTTTCTCTGGTGATTTTTATGGTATCAACTGCAAAGAGCCTTTGGTCTCAAATGCATATGCAGGAAAGTAGGACCACTAATTTGAAACCATTGACATGATGTCCTTCCAGGATTCAGGAAGAAAGAAACCAGAACATGAGCTCTCAGGTTTTGATTAACTTTAAGAGAATCAAAAAAAAAATCAACCTAAAGAAACTGAAGTCAAGCTATATTTAGGCTTTTAATCAGCATTTTTAATAAGAATGGGAAATTTTACAGAGAACAGGTCATCATCTGTCTCTTATACACATCTGGCATGAATGCAGGCAAGAACATACCTGTCAGTCTTGTGTGTTCCTTTGGATGCACTATTGGCTTTGAATGTTTCTTTACTCTAATATCCATGCAGTTCTTTAATCAGATTATCAAGGAGCTGCACAAACTTTTATCCCCATAGCATACCCATGTAGCAGAGGAATAATTTTTGGCCTTGCTTCATGGATGAAGAACTCTTGAATTTTTCTCCTCACCAAAAGAACTGGAGTGAAGCATGGGGCCTATCTCCATAAGCATCCCTCCATCAGCCTTTCAACTTGTACACTTGACCAAAAATATTCTGTTTCCCAAAAGATTAACCTTAGTTTTTGTCTTGAGGTGAAGCCTGTTTGCTAAGTAGCAATTAAGAACTATTTTACTTATTATGTTAATCTGAAGTTCAAGGAGACAGTGTTTTGACTGAACACCACAAGGAATTTCTCAGAAAAATTTCCTGCAGAAGATCCCAAAGAGCACATAACTTATTGATAACGATGCTCAAAGTCATATGCTTTAGTTTTAGGTAGTTCTGTGAGGAGCATGGAGTTAGACTTGATGGTCCTTATTGGGTTCCTTCTAACTTGAGATATTCTATGATCTATATCTTGAGATATTCCATGATCCATGAATCTATGTACTTGCATAGACTTTGATGGATTGACACC
>NW_020799095.1:2217001-2230655 GCF_003259725.1 Athene cunicularia
AAAAAAAAAAAAAAAAAAAAAAAAAAAAAAAAAAAAAAAAAAGGAAGTGACACAATCAAGGGAAACCATGAATTATATCCAGAGTTTTCAGGTCTTTAGGGCAAGCTTTACTTTCATGGACTACTCTGGGTTTTTTTTAAGACAGCTCCCACCCTATTTCTTCCTTAGTCACTGAACAGCTCAACAGGACTATGAACTTCAGGCCAAAGTGAGTAGTCAACTACAAATTATGCTGCTGACTTGAGTGGAAATCTTGGCTCTTTACACTCAGCCCAGAAGAGAAAAGGACTCCTTTTTGAAAATTTCTTTTTGATATGCTTGGAGATTGATAGTTGCTCTAAGGATGCTATCTTACCATGGCATATTTATGAAATAGCTCAAAGTTTTACTACCCAAATAATTTTCCAAAAAGCAGTAAAAAAATCCTGGTATTGTACATCTCACCTCAACTTACTCCTTTTTCTCAGCCTTGCACCTCGTTAAATTTTGATTTGTGCCCAGAAGCAATCACAGGACATGAAATTACCCCAGTGAGTCTTAAAGAATACTAAATAGCCTTTCAACATTGACTTTGCTTTCTATAAACATTAGTTTCAGGACCCTGGATTCTGGGTTTGGGACAATACAACAATGATACTATCAAGAGACATACGACTGTTTGGCTCATTCCATATCTTCATTTGATTAGAAACTCTGCCTTCAGAAAGAACATTTCCAGATCGAGAGAACTTTTGGACGGAAGTTTTATCTTTTTTGTTTGTTTGGCATTCTTTGAAAGGGGATTTTTTTTTTGAAATAATTTAATTGCTTAAGACTTTTAAATGATAGAACTTTCATTGGTAATGATACCTTACTTCTAGGTTGCACGATAAGTTCAAAGCCTTAGAGGGATGATTTGTTGATGGCAATAACATTCCTGAAGTGTGTAGGTGAACCACTTATAAATCCTCACTCAAATAATTTTGCCCTTTCAACAAGATAGATTACTTTCAGCTGAAGAGACTGAAAGCATATCCCCTCTTTTCTCAGACTGAGGAAAGCAGTTTAGCAAGAAGTAGACCTAGCTTGGAGGATTTTCTATGGAGTTCTTGAGGTATAGGAGCTACTTCTAAGAAGCCAAAAAGAGCAATCACATTGTCCATAAACTCTCTATGTCAGGGATTACAACTCCACTGCAAAATGTGTTTGGATCTATAACTAAGGAAAATCTTACACACTGCAAAATTATGAAACCTTCTGACTGAGTACTCTAGTCACCATGGCAACCAAGGAAGTCTCAGAATTTTATTCTGAGTTCCGTTTTCTTTCCATTAAAATACTCGCAGTTTTTGTTTCATCTCACTTCACAGCAAAGAATTATTTTTTTTAAATGTCAAAATTTTTTTTGCAGGACTGAACCAGAAAGCCATTTCCTGCCCAATTCTAAAAATACAAATTGTGAAGCAAGCATCCTGCCTCCTCAAAATAAAATAAAATAATGCATTTCATCCCAGTCAATAAAAACTAACCTGAAAACATTTCACCAACCTGTAACCTGAGTATCACTGGATCAGACAGATCAGTTAAGCCCATCCTATCCAGAAATCACAGGTATTGGAAGCATTTATTATGGCCTAGGTAGGCCTGATATGCAGCTGCTAGTAGGAGAAAACAATTGAAGTTCCCAAGGACAAAATATTGGAATGACACAGATCAGTTGTAGTCATGGGAAATAACAAAGGGTGGAAGACGGTACAGTCACAAGGAGAAAACATTCAGATTACCACCATACCTCCAAAGCATGAACAACATTTTCATTACTGCATGTGACAACAGAAGTTTGGCTTCCATAAATTAGGAGTGTTCCAATGAAAAGAAGAGGGGCCTTGCTTAGCTGGGGTAGATGAGTAAATTTCCAGAGTATCAGTGACTCCTTCCTTTTTCTGAAAGACTTCTAAATATCCTCTAATTATATGAAGCATTCAAGAAGCAAAATGAAATTAGACATGTGGGACAGTTTTCATCCAAAGAGTAAACTGACAACAGCACTTTTATCTGGGGAAATTTGACTGAAATAGGGTATAATAGGGATTTTAAAGATCATAAATTGTACTGAGAAGCTTGATAGGATACGTATTGCTTTCTCCTTACATTAAAAAATATAGGGTGAGGAGACACCTGTGAAATTATCAAACATGTTTAAGAACAAGTGAAAGACAGAATTCTTTTCATATAAAGAATAATTCAGTGGTCACTCTTGTTGGCATAGGATATTGGGGCATAAAATGTAATATAGTCCTAAAAAAGAAATTTGAAATTCTCAAGGAAGAAATAATGTTTGGTGACAGGATGACCTGCACCTGTGGAAGTCTCCAAGATCTTGGTTGGTGGAAACCCTTTGCCACAAAATAGTCACACTATGCAAACTCTGTAGATACAGAGACTGCTCCAGACCACTGGTAGAGGAGATCAAAATCTAAAGTTAAAGGGAATCTTGGCTAATAACAGAGGTGTTTTCATAACTAGTGCTGCAGTTCAAATGCTGGTGTGTGTAGGAAGTTCAAGTTTCTATCCCTGGTAATTAAAGGTGAAACTGCTACAAGTACAGCTAAAGGAGACTTTTTGGTTACAAAATACACTTAAAGGCAGATTGTTTCATTTCATCAGGAAGAAATATGCCATTTGCAGAAAGTGAAGGGGTGGGAATTTTAAAGTTTTTCAGGTAGCTTTCCTTTTTTTTTTTGTGGTGGCATCTGCAAAACCCATCTGTGGTCAGACAAAAGGAATACCACAAGGGACACCATTCCTATATTACTTCTACCTCTGACAGGAACAATAAATACCAGAAATCTAGTGAGAAAGATAAACCTTGTTCCCATAAAATGTTTTTGATTGGTCTTGTGGACATGTTACACCAGTTTCTTCTCTTGGTCTCCCTGACATGAATCAAGCTATTTAGATCAAGTCCCTGGGAAGACAGCTGCTCCAAAATCAGTCTCAGATGATGCAAACCATCTTCTGCAATCTCACACTGAGTGACCTGACCCATCTAAAACTGTGAGTGTCTCCCATCTCCATAGGTCAGGCTCCAATACTTCATATAATGCTCAATCTGAGATGCACCAAGTTCTCAGGGCATCTTCCCATTAAGTTCTCTAAAAACTGGGTCATGGCCACAGGAGAGTTTCCAGGTCATCCTGCATCCCAAGCAGAAAAAGATTGGTGTAAAATGTATAAAATGTAATAACAGTAATAGTATTTGGACTTACCTTATTTATTTATTTATTACCCTTTTTTTAGATTTTATTATTTTCAGCTGCTTTTAATTAAATGCTCAAATTCTTCTGGTAGCTTTAGAACTTTACCCCTCCCTTCCAAGCACACACAAATTAAAGAATGCTTCCCCTGTACTTAATTCATTAAATACTAGGAATACAGACTAGAGGTTTTGGATTCATTTTTTTTTTCTTTTTTTCTTTTTTTTTTTTTTTCAAGCTGAGACATTCCTCATTTTATTATTTTCCCACATTTTTTAACTACTGCATAAAGAGCTCCCATCTGCAGATACATTTGAAAAACAGGTCACAAATTCTGGCTAGGAGTCCAGCTTGTAAAATGTTCCCTGACCTTTTAAACAGAGCAGTACAGTATAGTTATTTATATAGATTATTTTTTTCTTCTCCCTTAGGGGAAAAAAAAAAAAAGTTTTGGTGTAAAATGTGTTTTGCCAACTGTGCTGCAACAAGTAGATCTGGCATTTCCTTCTGAGAGGTCAGCTGATGCTTTTCCTTCAAAATCAGCAGTATTCTGATTTACACCATCTGTGGATCCTTCCTAAAGTAACACTCTGAAAAGCATGTGGAATTCATTTATGTGAGTATAAATGTTTTGTTTGGCTCGGAAATTTTCTTTTGAAAATGTACGTGTTGGACTATCTTCAGGGTTTTCCAGAAGTGCTCAGAATGGATCAGGGTGGAAATGGTGTAGGTGTCCTTTATGACCTTCCCTTGCTCCTGGCTGGTCTGGGTACGCAGCCAGCCTTACAGTATAAACCTAAAGGCTGTATTTGCAAAGAACCACTTAACCTGTGCCACACACCCTGGGGAACAGAAGTGAGTGGAACCGCTCATAGTCGTTCACAGGTGGGAGATGCCCATGTTTCTCCAGGTCTCCACCAGTATTTTGTGAGGTGGATCATGGTGAGGCTTCAGAATGGCCCAGTGACAACAGCGTTTGCTGGCTTATTTCCCTCTCAACCAGGGATTTGTGTACCCTCTGCCAGCTGGGTTCTAGCTAGTACCAGATTCAAACTTCTTCTGCTACCGGTGAAGCTCAAGAGCTGCCAGCTGGCCACCAGTACTCTCATTTTTTCCAAATTTCAGTGTCTCTATCTAGGAACTTCATAATTGCCAGAGTTCAATGGGACAATTATCCCGGGATGTACATAATGTATTACTACAGTGCATATCATTGCAAGTTTAGGAACTGAAGTAATGGATTTTGTGATGTTGTTCTACCTATACATGTCACCTTACGCAGTATCCAAGCTTTCATAGTGTCCCTTAACACTCAGCTGAAGAGTAAAGCAACAATATTGACCCTATTTTAGACACAGCTGAGGTTCAGCAGTGGAATTTATCTGGCCAAATGTAGGCATCATCCTAAAGTAAATGGCAAAACCAAGTCTGATGAACCATATCTTAAAAATGTGATTTGTCTCCATTGACTGTGGAAGTAGCCAAGTGTGAGTTGTGAAGCTGCAGATGTCTGCATTGCAGACGTCTAAAATTGGACAAGATAAATCCCACCCAAAGGGAGTTGGCAGAGTCACATGATGTGTCGGAGAAGAAGCTGGGAAGAGGTATGCAGATCTCCCACAGGCTAGTGTTATTGCTAATGCGTTAGCCTTTCTTCACCACTGCCCAAGCAGAGAATAAATTATGCACGGAGAACACATTTTAGGAAAGCCAGGAAGGGAAATCTTCCCATGCAAAAGGGGATGAGCAGTGCCAAAGTTTAATTTCAAGAACAGGTCAGCTTCCTCTGCTCAGTGTCCTCCCTGAGCTGGCCTGCAAGGTGGCCTGGCCTAGCCTCGTGGTTCAAATTTTATTTGTAGCCTCAGATTTTATATGGAGATCACCTAAGGACTAGAAACACAGCTGCCTACCTGTGACATGGAAAAAGTCTTCAGCTGGCAATAGTTTCTGACTACGGCTGACCTGAAACAGAACTGAAGGCTTTTTTTACCCTTTTCTTCTCTCCTCTTGAGGACCATGTCCACTGGTTCCATCATGCTCAAAAATGGAGGTCCTCTTCTGATATAAATTCTGGTATAAATTGACCAGAGAGTGACAAAGGAATCTAACAGCTGCGAGATTTAATAACAGTCTTGATATACAGTTGTTGGGGTTTGGGTTTGGGTTTGACCTTTTTTGGTTTTTGTTAAAAGTGTCAATATCTATGAGAGGTTCATATTTCCATCACAAAACGTTGGGTGCCTGTGCCACTCTGAAATTTTCTGGTCCTTACATGGGTTTTCATGACAGGAGTAAATAATGAAGAAAACTTCCACTTATCCTTTGTTCTGTTCCAGTAATAAACCCAACCTTCAATGGTCATTTTTGTTTTGGAGAATTGTTACAGAAAATACTGTAGAAATAAATCTGGACAGCAGCTGTCAGAGGATGTACTGTATTTCTCATTTTCATCAGAGGGAATTGCAGGGGATCAGGTATTTTGTTTCATTAAACTTATCTGGAACAACATCTTCCATTCTAAAAATGTGCGTGAAACACCAGGGTGAAAAATAAAACAGCATTTCTACCAGCTCAGTTGGGAGAAAGAAAAGGCAGTCTTGCAGTTTTGGTTCTGAGCTAAATGATTAAGGTTCATTTCTCAGATCTCTTCAGAGCTGTATGCATCAGGGATAGAGCCTGGTTTCAGAAGGGTTTGTGAGTGATCATATTAATTGTCTAATAAGGTGTGAATAAGTGGCTCTGTTTAACTCCCGGTTGGGTGCTGAACTAAACTACCCTGTAAGTTCAACTGGAAAAGAGAGGAAAGGTATAATATGCAAAAAAAAAAAATATACATTTCGTAGACACCCACCTCCTTTTCCTGGGAAACCATGGAGAAATGTATTAGGAAAATGCCCATATAAATACCAAAAAGAGGATTTGGGACAGTAGTGAGTACTTAACCCCTTCTGCTGCTTCTTAACATTTTCCACAGCTACTTAACTTTTTCTACATTTCACACCTACAGCTCACACATCATCTCATCTGGTTGAAGCTGTGCCTCTGACTGTGAAGGCACATATGGTTTTCCTGGATCTAGAAGGAGAGCAAGGAAGGTGGAGCAGGACAATATCCGGGAGATCAGGACTCTCAGGAACATTCTGATTCCTAGACTCCTCTCTCAGCAGTTCACATGTAAAATCTGTTGAATAACTGAATACTCATCTGGAGAGTAGAAGCATGCATAAGGGATAGTTAATCTGTGTTCTCTTGTCTGTCTTTCTTTCACTTTCTTGGGGGACATGCTCCTAGGAAGATTATTTGGAAATGATTATGCCCAAATACTGTTTAATCCATGACATGCTTGTTGTTATTATCCAAATACTGTACTAATCCTGAATAATAAAGGGTGGAGTTGATAGTTAATTTTTAATTTAATACCAAAAAAATATACAGTCATTAAAATCTCATGCAGCAAGTTCAATCTTTGCATGTCTCCAATGCTTGACACTCAATAACAGGTTCAGGAAGAATACATAGAGATGCAGAATTTAACAAATAGTCTGTCATGGTTACGTATCCCCCTTTTTAAAAAAATATAATGTTGCCAGCTAGGGTCTGTAATTGAATCACCCTTCCTTCTTTTTCACTACAGAAAAAGGATAACTCAAAAAAAAAAAAAATCTGCTGGCTTTGTTAATAGGAATCTAATTGCCTCTCTCCCAAACTTTCTCTGGTTTAGTGCTTGTATTGAAATGGAAATAAATGCAAAGGAAAAAAAAAATATGTAGAAGAACACAGATACATATTTATTTATTTACAGACTCTAGCCCTGGAGAGAGACATGAGAATAGGAGGTAGAAATGTTGTATCAGAATTCCTCTGTTTTCCTCTACAGATATTTTTGATTATGAAATAACACTGATGACTTCAATGAAACCACAAGTAAAGTCCCAGCCAAGATCAGAGCCCAGTGTGCTGGGTGCCTTACAAATAAAATGTTAGAGACAACCCTTATTCCAAAGAGCAAAGTTATTTGGCTGGACAATACCCAATGGAAGAAGCAGAACTAAGGTCACCTACTTGCAGGAATGCAGACAGATTTGGGATCCCAAAACGTCTTGGCCCGAAGACAGCCCTGAAACAACTACAGAATAGATGTTTATGGTAAGAATATCAAATAGTTACATGTCTTCTACATATATGGCAAAGGTGACAGGCTCACATAGACTCAGCCTTTTTTCAGAGCAGAGCTCAGACCCAATACCCGTTTGGGCTTTTCATCAATGGGCGTCCAGATTTCTTTACTTAGCTCTTGAGTTTGTCCATTCCTATTTTGCAATGTGATATGTATGTTACTTAGGGAACCACCACTTCAGGACAGAGGGTACGTTTGCCTTCTTGCTTAAGGAGTAGCAGACAGACTGCAGAGGAAGATATCTGAGTGGAGGTGGCTATATGGAGATGTCTGCATGTGTGTTCGGAGAGCAAGTTCACATTATCATCAGGGGAAAGCCAAGTTATCAGAGTTTAGAGGGGGATTCAACAAGGTGCAACAGTGCGAGTGAGAATGGCTTTCCTAAACTCAGAGATCTGGTAGTATTTCAAACACCTTAGCACAAGTGAGCTATGCACGCAGGGCTGCCAAGTTCTGTGCATGAGCTAAGTGAGACCCATGCCTTCCTGCAGTGCCAGTTGGAAGGCGAAATAGATTCCCCAGGGCATTTCATATGGACACTACATGCCTAGATATGCTCAACTGAATACCTCTATGATCTTCTTTAGGAAGAACCGCATTGCTGTCTGCATTCAGTTGACTGTTGGTTAGTTCTGCGTTTCTTGCAGTGGAAGCTGGGACATCCAGCACACATATGGACACCAAACTTAAGTCTTGATCCACGAGTTAAATTTTATTTTAAATATCACTGCTACTACTCAGATTTGACATCATAACACTCTGGTCATTATGAGAGTAGCATCACAAGAACTTCCTCTCTCACTGTGTTTATTTTCTTTTTTGTTGTTGTTTAAGCCAAGAGATACACAAGTTTGGGGGTGCAGGGAGTGGAAAAGAAATGTATTTAAGGAAAACAAGTGCAGAATAAAGAGCAAAATGAGAACTCATGGGGAAAAAATAAAATGCCCACAGTAATTAGTTAATCTGTGGATTCGCTGGAACAATGTAGTTTAATGTTAAATTAAACCAGAGGTTGCTGCTATAGCATGAGACAAAGATGACTGAGTCGACAGAGACAGGTGTCTGGACTTAAAATAGTAAATTAAAAACAAACTGTTTTTGAAGGCCAAGTAAATTCCCATTCTTCAAGACATATAATCTTTCATCTGTCAAAGGAGCAGGAATAGGAAAGTGTTTTTCTCCAAAATAGGCTCTTCACTAAAATTGCAGGATGCTGATACACTAAAGGTTTTCTAGCATCATCTTCTGAAGTAGCTGGTTATCAGCCATTTCAAAAAAGGATAATGGACCAGATGGGTCCTGGCCCTGCATTATCCATTGCTATTCCTAAACTACCAGTCTTGGAGATTTACGTAAAGCTCATAACTGATAAACAAAAATAAGTCTCAGACCACAGCTAATTGGAGTGAAATACCCATGTTGCTGGTTTGCTGGGATGCAGCTGAGGTTGTTTTCCCAGCACTGTTTTCTCACAAGGCTAGCTGAAGCATATGTTTAACAGACCAAACCGTCACACATTCCTCAATCAATCATTTTTTTTTTGCCTCTGAAGATGAGCTGAAGTGTATAATTACCCATCAGCTTCCCTGCCTCAAAGCAAATCTGGAGACTGTTTCCCTAATGACAGACACAAATTAGTGACTGAGGAGACGGCAATTAGACTCATGCTGCCAGAACATTGTGTGTTCAGGTGAGCATTTAGTAGCTACAGCTACAAATTAAGACCTCAGTGAGTCAGTCTGTTTACTCTCACAGAAGGCTCAATTTCAATATTGTTGCTGTGGGTTTGCATCATTGTTAGAGCTGGTCTGTTCCCTTGAAGGTGTGCGTTCCTACCAACCTGGTGTAGCACATCACGGGGAGATGGATGGCAAGGTGGACATTAAATGAAGTATTTTCCCCTTGTTCCAGCCCTTCTTGGCATCTCTGCTTCCTAGAAAGTGTATGCAGTGGTGCACCTTGGTCACGCTCATGGAACAGTCATTTCCCTAAGTCCTGTTAACTAAAGTCTGCAGTTTGGAAAACAATATGGGACCAGGTTCTTAGGGGTAAAACAGGCCAAATCACTTAAAGCAGAAGGAATATATTCCTAAGAAAAGAATGCTGAGGTCAGGAAACTGTTGGAGGCATCACGGCCTGGACCTGCAGGCTGACCTACAGCTCAGGCTCCAGGGGACATTCTGGCCGAGGGAAGAGTTTCATGCTCCACCAGACCTCTAGAAAACCTCCCTCATTTCTCACTCAGCATCCCATGAAAGCTGTTTCCCTGTTGAGGTGGTGGAAGGAAGCCATCCAAACAGAAAAGACCACTGGGACCTCTGCTACAGTGTGTTTACCTGAGGGCAGTCCTATTCCCATTTTTGCACTTGAGCTTTGTTCTCTAGAGTTCCCATGGAGGCACAAATCAACTCTTGCACTCTGTTTGCAGACAAGATGAAAATCCTGGTTTGAATCAGACAACAGCAAGAGCAATAGCAAGAGAGGGTTTTACTTATTTTTATTGCCAGAGAATGGTACTACATATACAATATAGGCTGGAGGAATGATGCTATCTCATGATTTAAAAAACTCAGTGATTTCCAGGTAATTAAACTGTCCTCCACTAAGGGCCTCAGGCAGATCATTCTGTAACACAAGGCACTGTGGTAGCTTGTACCAAAGAGATAATGTAGCAGCACAGAAAGCTATCATACCTGAGAAAACCTTAATAAGGTGATTTTTGTAGTTATTACCTAATTAGGCTTTCAGCTAAGTCAAGGTACTTTCATTCTCTTAACAAATTTACAAGGTTGGTGTAAGCTTGTCACACAAGTCTCTGGTTCCAAATGTTCTTTCAGTTACTGCCTGGCCAAGAATTAAAGGAGCTGCATTTCTCAGTGCTTTCCATACTTCTATACTTTTTGCTTCTGATCTTCAAGGGAAAACAAAACAAAACCAAAAAAAAGATATACAGGAATGACAACAGTGAGAGGAACAGAGATATATGTTCAAGTATTCGTTGAAGATTCATCAGTGCATCTAATTTTGTTGCTGAAAGGATTTTTTGCCTATATTTAGGCAACTCTCAAGCTTCTCAGAAGACTCCACACATCAACAAAGAGTTCATAATATTTTCAATGTCATGAAAAGATGGACAGATGCATTTGAAATTATTAAGAGCAAAAAAACGTGTAGACATTGCCACAGAACAAAATGTTGTATCATTAAGAGTAATAGATTAGATGTCATTCTAGGAGAAGAATCTTGACTGTCTGTGGTGGGATGCTATTCTTGGCAGTTCTGTAGGCTGCTGGTATTGTCTCCGAGTGGATGTGTAAGCTTTTGTTTATCAGGAATACGAATGTTTCTCCTTGAACTCAGAGCCTGCTATCTTGGTGTGGCATCCCATGGTACTGGGTATGTCTGTTGGCATGGGTACATGCCCTTTCTCTTGTCGAGGTCTCAAACGTAAGTAAAAAATTGGACTGCTTTTTTCTTTTTTTTTTTTTTCCTAGCACAGAATCAGTTATGTTGCTGACTGAATCCAGGCTGTCTCCTCATCGCTTTGGGATGCAGCCATCAGAGCTGGAGGTCGGGAAAGGTGCTTGCTTAATGCTGTAATAACTGCGCCATTAATAAGCTAATGCCCTTAACATTTTTCAGATTTCTGTATTGTTTTTCTTGTCATCTGATACATAGGGCTCATACTGTCCTGATTCTTAAAGTCAGTTTTCCCCTCTAAGCTAATGTCCATGTCTCCAAAGTCAAGTGGCAATGGATGAAGACTCTTAGGCTGACAAATCATCGAGATCATCAGCTCAGGGAATAACAGTCTAATGTGAGCTGACCTTCTCCCTCTTGTGTTCACATTATACTGCTGGCTGGCTCGGCCATCCAAGGAAGAGCTGCCAGCCATAGCCATTCATTTGCTGTGCTAGTTGCCAAATGCTTGGTCTGCCAGCTAGGAGCTCCTTTGCCAAGCTCCAGTTGTGATGAGTTCCCCAGCACTGATCCAAGCTGAAAATAGGTGCAGTTGGATCTGTAGGCCTCTTTCTTTGTATTTATTCTGTGGGGAAAGAAAGCAAGAGAGGAGGACACAAAGCTGAGTTTTATGCAGACATTGTTACAAGTCATAGGAGAATCTCAAAAGGAGAGTTTGACTCAGACAGAAAAACCCAAGAATCCAGATGCTTATCCAGAAGCCTTTGATCTGTCAGCATGGAAAGTCTAGGTCAGGTTTTCAGGCTCTTCCTTGAAATTTTTGGTGCTTTTTTAGTCCTGCTTGAAAACCATCCATCTCTGTGTACTTCTGTCTCTCAACAAAATTAATAAACAAGGAATGCAATGATTAACTAAAATGTTCATTCAAATTCTGGGCGTCTTTTGAGGTTTGTTTCATTTTTGTACCTAATTAATCTTTAAGCGTTGTCATGTTTGTTCACAGTGAATTCCCCAGGCTGAACATATCAAGATTAGTAGTAACCTTTCTAAACACATAATGCTATTATTGAAAAAGCAAAAGACATTAATTAATTGAATAGATGGACAGAGGAAATAGAGCAAATGCTATTACTTGGGCTCTATTACAGAACAACAAGTTGTGATTACTACAGAAAGGAAGAAATATCTGATTTACATCTGATCAAAATTAATTTTCCCTTGGAAAAGATTATGACAATGAATTAAATGGTACCAGCAGTTATTTTAGAGGAATAAATTCAGTGCTGAAGGGAAAAAAAAAAAAAAAAAAAAAAAAAAAATAAGGAGAAAGAGGAGGAACAGATCAGACAATACTGTGTCTAATGGATTTGGGTGAGGTTTTCTACCTACTACTCCAGCTGTTTAGAAGGAATGGCAGTTATGCAAATATTGAAGAAATGAAGCACCAATTCCTGTGACATCTTCATCTCAAATGGTCATTCAGTCACTAAATGGACATCAGTGATGATCCAGCCAGGGAAGTCTATGGGATCTAGGATGCAATCTGTCTCAAATTGAAGTTCAGTAGTTCAGGTGAATTGAGCTAAGATTGTCTTTGCTATCAAATAAGAAGGGAGTCTGGGAAGATGAGCTCAGAGAAAGTTTTCTACACTGCATATAGCTAAATTTAGATTAAATAAATAGCTCCCCTCTGCAGACATCAGGCACTGAAGACATGATTATGATCAGCTGCACCATATTGTACTATGAACTGTGTATGGGATGTCTAGGAAGGGAGAGATGGGGTACTACACAATATCTTATGATCTCACAGCATGTATTGAACCAGTCAATGTTCATGAAGTGGCCAAGATGCCCATAACTTTCATCATAAACCAATACGTCCTATATATGTGGGCTGTCCCATTTTCTTCCCTCAAACTGTCCTGTACCTGATGGCAATAAAACCAGACTGAAGGCAAAAGTTCACTCAAACTAATAGACATACAATGCCATCTGCCAAAAATCAGGGAATGTCTCAGGAACTGGTGGCCAGTAGACAAATCAGGATAGCTCTTGCCCCTCCCACTACTCTAGGACATAATTTTCATGTCCAGCAGCAGAGATAAACATAGGAATGAACGTGGAAATCCTTTCTAAACTGGGGAGAGAGCCCTGTAGAGTCAACCATGGAGATGAGAAGGATGTAGGATGTGTGGGCAAGGCAGCCACTGAGGCAATAGGAAAGATGTCCTCCTTGTGACTTTCTCCTTTCTAGACTTTGAAACTTACTGTCTCTCCTGATCTCAGTGGGACAAAGACCTAAAGAATGTGCTGCTATTCAGATCACAAGAACCTCTACAAAATATGGAGTTTATGGTTTATGCTCTTATTGAGAGAGGTCCTTCACAGATCTACAAACAGAGAGACTTTGTCCAGAAGAAATGGATGATCAAATAGACTGTACCTATTTTTATTCAGCAAGTAGTACAAGAACTAGAAACTGTATTTCCTTACTACTGAGAAAGTACCATGCCCATTTCATTACACTGCTCCCAAATGTAACTAGAGCTACAAAAAGAAATGTGTAAATCTGTGTAAGGTTAGGCAATACAGCATTTGCCACATTTTGAAAATTGCAATAAAAGGTTTTCGTACATGGCAGAAATTAATCATATGAAAGCTTTACCTGACAATATCTATTCTTTATCAAAGTTAAGCATTGATTTCTCACTGTTTTGATCTGAAGAAGAAACACAGTAATAATAACTCTTCAAATTCACAAATGCTTTAAAAATGACTGCCATTAAAAAAAAAAAAAAAAAAAAGAAAAAAAAAAAAA
>NW_020799095.1:2230705-2246299 GCF_003259725.1 Athene cunicularia
AAAAAAAAAAAAAAAGAGAGAGAGAGAGAGAGAGAGAGAGAGAAAACAACTAGACACTATTCAGATAGAAGCAGGGGAAGCTAAAACCAAAAACAAAAACAAAAAAAATCCTTAACAAAATGTTTTAAATGGCAACGGTAGCAAAAAACAAATGTCCATTAGATTGTGCTTGTTTTCTTGGATATGTTTCTATAGTATGAAGTCAAATTGTCATTAAGTGCCAATTGGCTACCGAAGTTATTTCCAGAAGTTCAAGTTTCTCAGTGGCTCTACTGTAATATTAAAGTGTGAAGAGTTTGCCTAAAGAGCCTCATCAGAGGAAGAAGGAGTGTGCTGGATCTTAAATTGCTGCATTTTAAGGTCTTTAAGAGGAAAATTATGTATGAGGAGGTGGTGGAACGTGTTGAAAAATTAGCCCAGGGAGAGTGTGTTGATGACATCCAGGACGGGGATTAACAATGGGGCCCTGTTGTAATTTGGAAACACTGTAATTCATGCAGCAGTGAAAATAAGGAGGTTTGATTTACAGTGGCTGTTTTTTGTGCAGATCTTCTACCTTGGCTCCTCAAACTTCATTTTGCCACAAACAGCTTGAGGCATCATAACACCATTACCAGAGGGATCAGGCAGGCAGGAAGAGTACAGGGTGATGCTACACTCAAGAGTGTTCCATCCCAACAAATTGTGACAGTCAAATATTCCTGTGTGGATGAACAAAATGCTCCTAGCCAAAATCAAACACAAGATGGAAGCATACAGAGACTGAAAGCAAGGATGGGTAACCTGGGAGGAATACAGAAGCATTGTCTGAGCATCCAGGGATGCAGTTGGGAAAGCTAAAGCCCAAAAGGAACTGAATCTGCCCATGGATGCCAAAGGCAAGAAGAAGGGCTTTTATAAGTAATGTGACAAAAGGGAAAATGTGGGTCTGTTATACAATAAGAGGGGGGACAGAGCTATACAGGACATGGAAAAGGCTGAGGTATTGAATGCCTTTTTCACCTCAGTCTTTACTAGCAAGACTGGCCTTCAGGAATCCCAGACACCAAGGGGAAAGACTGGATTCTACAAGGAAGATGTACCTTTAGTGGAAGAGGATCAAGTCAAGGAATACTTAAGCAAATTGAACATAGATAAATCCATGGGCCTTGATGAGACACATCAGTGAGTGCTGTGGGAGCCGCTTGATAATCTTTGATCAATCTTGGTAACTGGGAGAAGGGCTCAAAGACTGGAGGAAAGACAATGTAATTCCTATCTTCACGAAGGGCAAGAAGGACCCAGGGAACTACAAGCTGGTCAGCCTCACTTTGAATCCTGGGAAGGTGATGGAGCAGCTAATTCTGAAAACCATTTCCAGGCACATTAAGGACAAAAACATCATAACTAAGTAACTAGCAGTGTACCCCAGGGGTCAATACAGGTTCCAGCCCTGTTTAATATCTTCATTAATTATCTGGATGATGGGGCAGAGCATACATTGAGCAAGTCTGCTGATAACACAAAACCCCAGGAAACCAGTGGGTGGAAGAAAATGACATTTTTGGAGGTAAAGGTAAGAGCTGTACGACTGAGACTTACCTGCAGAATAAAAGATCTCTACTTGTCAGCATGGGCACCATGTCCTCCAGGCAGAAAGCAAACACAGAGTCCATGTAACATTGGTGCTGAGGTACTTTCTCCTGTAACATAAGCATTGAGACTTCATATCCTAGTATGTAATACTAAGAATTGGAATAACCTGGTGGCACTTGGCCATATTCAGAGAGACTCTTGTATGCGGTATGCCAACAAACTCTACAACTTCCACATTATGGGCTGAATGTACTTCAGAGTAACAGAAAGTTCAAAAGGTGCCTTCATACTTGCTAAACCAACTTGGTTCTGTCTTGCATTTTGTAAGGGACAAAAATATCAACAGCAACAACGACAAAAAGACTGTTGCACACTTCTGGTTTTGTATTCCAGTTTTATTCTGCAGTACTGAGAATGATAGGTGTTGACAGAGCAGGATAGAGTAATGTCATAGCTCTCAACCTCATATTTGTCCACACTAAAATCTTTCATATAATAAACACAACTCAGAAAATCTTCTCTCTTTGTCTCAAATGTCCTCAATGATAGTAGGAAAGATGGGGGGTGATGATAGTTCCCAATGCTGGTTAATAATCCTTCAAGCACTGTGAGGACGGGAATACAGGGGTCGCTCGATGGCTTGATGGAAGAACACATTACCCTATTGCTAATGATGACAGCAAGGATTATAAGGAGGATGGAGTCACGGGAAATGTTAGAAACTAAGGATAGAGACAGGTTTTACAGTCAGCATCAGAGACTTGCTGCTTCCTCAGGGTACAGAGACATCAAATGAACATCTGACCTACTCGTACCAGCTGAACCTGACACACTGAGCTTTGAAACACAAGCCTCTTCCACTCTAAGGATCCACTTCATTGAATAACAGTTGTAGCAGGCTGTCATTTTTCTACTCATAACCCCGGTTTTAGGAGACTGATATATTTGCATATGCCAGCAGGAAGGCTGCTGGGTTGGTCTGCAGTCCCATTTAGGGGTGCAAAAGGGGGTGCATCCCCTTCACTGATAGGACAATCATAAGCAAAACAATTTCAAATGCTTCAAAAGGTATTTTATTTTCCACAGCCAATCTAAAACGGAAAAAGCCTCACTAAGAGATTGGATCAGATTCCTCACTCAGCAAAGGAAAAACAAGATGACATCCAAACCTCTTAAGTCTTTTCACACATGGAAGTCCAGGCAGCCAAAATTCTCCTTCATCATTTTCACATTCAGCTTTCCACACACCGAGCATTACAGAATAGCACTTTTTACATAATAAATATCCCTTCACCAGAGGGGAGGAATATAAGGAAAGTAGAAAATCACATACGTCTCTGCCTGTATTTTCAAGGATTCCTGTTGGCTTCTTTTTTCACTTCCTATCAAAAAAATGTTTTTTATGAATATAGGAAATAGCATTGCCTCCTGCTGTACAGTTACCCGGCCCTACCCCACATTTGTTGAGGTCAGTGGTGAACTTCTCACCACCTATTCAGAGAATGAATTTCTACTGTTTTCAGTGATTCTATTGCTATTGACTAGCAAGCTTCAGAGTTCTGGGTATCCCAGTAAAATCCCAGATAATTTCACATTTGCCTTTTAGCCATTCAAAGCCTACTCATTCTTCCACTTCCACATTGCAAAAATTTTTGCTGCATTCTTCATATTAAATTATTAGCAAAAGTTGTGGGGGATAGGGAGAAGATGTATTCATACATTCATTTTTTAATGTGTATAATCAAATTATTTTCTATTGGATTGATACTTTTATTTGTGCACTATGACAACCTGATCAGAACTGCCATCAAGTGTCATTAGCAGTAGGTGATGGAGTGAGTGGAGAAGACTTTCCACACAAGCATCTTATTGCAAGGGGTTTGGATCTTGTCGAAATCAGCAGGAAACAAATATGAGTTTATAAAACGTGACATTCTTGAATCTCCACACAGTTAAAAATCCTCAGCCACCAACAGCAGGAAATGAGCAAAATTTGGATTGGTATGAACAGAATATTGAACAGTGAGTCTGAGGCTTACTTACAAGATGTACAATGTCCCATTCCCCATGATGTATGGGATACAGCATCTAAACACATTCACACATCTCTTTATAAACATACACATCAGCAAAATTGGCAACCAATTTCCATGGTCATGGCATTTTAAAGGTAAAAACACATTTGCAATATTGGAAGGGCTTTGTAACAGAACTTAAACTGACATTTAAATCTAAGAAACTTCTGGGAAATCTGGCATTGCTAGTAAATAGGGATTTCTTATACTTTCTGGGGTTTGGTTTTTGGTTTGGGATTGGGTTGGGGTTTTTTTCAGCACTGAATTTCATCACCTTTTCATGTTCTTTCCATGGATCTAAATCTCTGCTCCTTTCTAAACACGAAGAGCTTGAAGCTTCGAAAAGTTCAGGTGCCCCCACTCAGGTTCATAACAACACCTTTGGAAAGCTTCACAATACGTTTTGGTTCTGAGAAATCATCCTGATAAGCCGAAAACATTAATTTGGCAGAGCAAAATTATATTTAAAGCATAAAACCAGCTAGTAGGTGTCAGAAAGTTTCTGCTGCTTCTTCCATACTGCATTGCACTGTGTGGTTATCTGTGCAATTTTTGCATTTTTGCTAAATGCTATGAGTCCCAGACATGATCTGCTAATCAGGAAAACTCAAACAGTGCCTGTAATAGAAATAGAAGTAAGTTAACTGTCATTTCTGGATTTGCTGTGCTACTTCAAAGTTAGCTCTATGCAGAAATTTATCTGTAGCAAATCTAAGTAACCTAATTGGAGTGCTAACGACTCTGAAATCACTGGCTTAACTATCTAAGGGTCTTCTAAGCCTATTTTCGAGAAGTGGGAGGCCTGACTGGGAAAGTCACAATGCAGAAAATGTGTTGCATAAAATATCTTCAAGAATGTTCCCGAGAAAGATTGCAAAGGGTAGACTTTGTATGCAGGGATCAGTTTTTGATTAAGAAATTTCATGTCTTCTCGTGTCTGGGGTATCTATGGCTCAGTTTCAGTCAGCATAGATAAGCAGAGCCCAGTGATTCAGCTCCTTTGACAATGACATGGATGCCCCAGAGCATGAGAAATGCACCCGTGTTTTTTGTAACTTTCCACCGAGTCTGTAGACACCACACCATTTGGGGCTGGAAGATGGAGGCCAGGAGAAACATCCCAGGGTAGCAAATGGCACTAGGCACTGATATCTAGGTGTTACTGATTTTATCATCCATTGAAATTAAATTGTGTTTGATTTTAATGTAAGTATAGAATTAAGAGATATTTTAGTAAAAAATAATTTCTTTTACATTTATTGTATTTTGAGTCTAGCAACTGACTTCTACTCTAAAATCCCCTGTACAGCCCTGTACCAAGGCTGAAGGGATTGGTCATAATTGTTTAGTAGGAACGGTTAGAACCGAGGTAACAAAACACGAGGTGATTTGTAAACTGATTTATAATACATATATGGGACTAGAAGAATGCAAGTAGTTGTCAGGGTCCAGGATTTATGGGAACTGAGGGAAGTAACCGTAACAGCTTGCAGGTACCTGCCAAGAAAACCGTGTCCTTAAGCAAAAGGTAATTCCGGCAGGGGGAGATCTCATGGACCACCCACTCACATGACACCCCAGACCCATTTCTAGACATTTCTAAGCCCTACAGCGCAGAATCGGAAGAGGGGAATATGTTAATGATTTCTTGGAAGTTGTGTGCTTATGTATGAAGACTTAATGAATATGTATAAGTTCTATACAAGGTGTATGATTCTGGTGCCCGGCACGTGTTGTTGGTGAGAGCACTCCCCTACACGTCCGGCCGTCAATAAAGAATTGTCTGCTTATCTGCACCACATCTGTGTCGATAAGTTATTTTTATCGTGGATTTTGGTGACATAGGCAAATTAATCCTGACTTTCACGATGTCCCATCCATGAGTTCTACCATCGGCCATCCGGATGGGAAATCTTTCTAAGGGTCCTTTGCCCCACACAGTTGTAACCTGTCAGTTCGCATGCACTGACGAGAGAGCAGAGACCCATGCCGTGTAAAGAGGCATCTGTAAGTCTGGCAGAAGTCCTAAAACATTTAAAATAGCTTAGGACACCTTCGTTTAGGCAAACACATTGCGCCCAGCTTGTCTGTGATATTGCAAGAGGGGTCTTCACTTTTGTTCGAATTACTTTTGCCACTGTTCACTCACCCAGAGCAGCAGCTGTATGTCTGTTAGTGCATTATGCTGAAAATTAGCTGTAGTGGGTGATGAATTTCCTGGGAACACTATTTCTGTCAAGCAAAACCTCGGTGTCAGCTGAGCAGTTTCCAGCCTCTGACTGCTAATAACAAGCACTTTTCACCAGCTTAAGTCATAAGATGGGGAACAGGGATCAAAGGCACAAAAGAAATTGCAGCTTAAGAAAATAAAAGCTGTGGCTTCCTTTTTTCTTTATTTCATTTGCGCTGTCACATTTTCTGTCAGTGGGTCTTCTGCATGAGCCTTAATGATGGTACGGATTTCTAAAAATGTGAACACCCAAACAGCATGAGCCCTGAATGAATGTGAGCATGTGGGAAGAAAGGGAGTCCGGACCTGCAGTTAAGGATAGTGATACAGAGAAATAACCACTTTTCTTGCAAATTATTTACTTATAGCAATATATAATGATTTCGGAACGTTGTCTAAGAATCCTGCTTGTCCACATTCGTTTTGTGGATTCAGTGTAGTTTACCAGATAGCTTGGGGATTGGCTATGATAAGAAAGTAGCAGGTAACCCGGGGGTATGAACTAAAAGGGCAACTCACAGATAGCAGAAGCAAAGCCCTGAATGGGCACTTAGGCAAACTTAAACTTGAACAAAAGGACTCAGAGATGCTATCTAGAGAGGATGAGCTTGCAGAGTTAGGAAGGAGACATCCGGATTTTGCTTAACAGCGCATGCCCTGGAGAGAGTGGACACTGTGAAGAAGATCACGTACTTTCTCCCCTTGGATAGTTACAATAATCACACCTATTCCCCGAACTAAGTGTAATAACCCGGCCCTTCCTAATGAATACGTATGTTTTGGTGTAATAAATATTTGGCTACTTGCCAGAGACGGTGTGCAAGCTTTGTGGAGAAATCCCCTTGCACCCCGGCCGGAATAAACACACCTGCTTTAGAATTCTCTCCGAGTTGTAGAGTTTGTTTCTGCACGTCAATAGCACCCAACTCTGTGCCATCTCCTTCTGGAAGGACCTGGTCTGACAGCTCAAGAGACTTTCTTGTAGACCATGGCTGCTTTGCAGAAAATAACCTGATCTTTGTAAAAGTAATTCCGTCAGAGATTGAACTCTCTTGCCTTGCAAGGAAGAGTGCAGCAGTGAAAATGCTCAAAATTAACCTTAAGAGGAGGAAAAATTGTTAACATGACATGTATCTACTTAATTACTCCTATCTCAGCTTTCAAGTGCCTAGCTCCTGTTGTTCAGAGTCAACATAGTAAGGCAGGCACTGTTCTCAGTGGGAGCAGAATAGAGAAATATTCTCAAATCTAGGTTTTATGCCTATCACTCTTGTTTGTCCAACTTGTCTGGAGAAGTGCCTTTGTCAAGCAAAAGTGAAGATGATCACTGAGGCCCTGAAATAGCTCAAAGAGCCTGACCTTTTTTGAACACCAAGTTCTTAATAGGATCCATCCATGAAAATCTAAGTAACAGCACTTTCTTTCTCATCCTTTGAGTGCATTCTTATAAAATGCAGCACTACTTTTGTGATGAACATTCCAAATTTTTCAGTCTTGCCTTTTATGATGAAATCTAAACCCCTGTCTTCTGGACTCAAGTGTCTGAACAAGAAATTCAGACTCAGTTTTCAATTCAGTGAAACAAAGAGAACCAAATGAACACCTGGGCTTCTAACTCCTTAGGAAACTAAATGTCTTCTTGGATCTTAGGTGTAATTGTTGCAGAGGATTGCTTGGCAATATGATGTCCCTGAAATTCAAAATTTAGAAGGCAAATTAAGATCAAATAACAACAATAAAAGCAACAAAACCAATTTTTATTCTATTTTTTACAGATAAATTTCTGATTTTCCAAAACTGATGGATGACACTAATGTAGGAACTTAAGATAATCAGTCTCTGTTACAAAGTGGGACATTTGTATGCAACAGTGCTATTACTATTAAAAATAATAACTTTCAAAGCCACAAGCAATGGAAACGGCTGCATGACATTTAAAAAACTCCAAGGTAAACAGATTTTGCACTTGGATCCATTAACATTCTCAGTTTAAACTATGCAGGGCTGCACTTCAGCCTGACAACCACAACAGTGAAGCCAAGAGGAACTGGGCTCCAAAACAGATGGGAAACTGGAAAACGTAACTTTCACCTGGGAGCTGTGCTCTAAGCAGGTATAAGTGTCGAAAAAAGCTCAATGCTCTGAAACGTCATAGAAATTTCACCACCTGAAATCCTGAGGAGTTCTGGATATTTTCTGTACACGTTGCAGTCACCATGTATTCAATCACATTAAACAACACACCCTTTTCTAAGGGTCATTTGTGAAAATCAGCCAGGTAACGTTGAGGTACTTCAGATATTGAGAGTCCAGTGTTGTCTTTACAGCTCTGGAAAGAAACAAGAAACAATTGGTCTCTTCTGGTTTGGGGTGCAGTTTCTTGAGATTGAGTGAGCCAACATACCAGCTCACTATGTCCAGATGGGTAAGGTACAACTCACTTCCCCCACCTGCTCCCACCACCTGCCCACACTGCTGCCACACATTCATTACCTTGAGCCACTTTTGCACTCATCAGCTTCTTCCACAAGTCAGGTTAACACACTAAATCATCCAAATACTAAACAAGGATGGTGGAGGAGGAGGAGGTAATTATTGTGCCATTTTAGTGACTTAAATCAGCTCTGAGGAGAGTTGGAGAAAGCAGAAAGGATGCGGAGGTCTGACTGACTGACAGTGGAACAAAGGAGGAGATGGGGTAGTGCTACATAACCCAGTGGGTGGTTTTATGATGGTGGCTGAGACATTCCTCCTGTGGACTATGAGGGTCAGACAAGAGCAGTGTCAGCCAAGTCCATACCTACAACTGTCCCAAACACCATTGGAACCGTGTGGTTGAAGATGGAGTTGTAAAGGGAGATTTTTTCTCTGGTATCACCTGGTCTGCAAAAGTTTGATGTCTCAGTTACACAAACATGGCGATACGGTCACAAGTTTGGTACCTGCTACTGAAAATGAAGTCTGGCTTCTTAGTGTTCTCAACTTTCATTGCAGGTGCTTTTAAAATTAGTCTCCTTGTCACTTACTACTGAAATGCACATTTCTGCAAACTGAATTGATAGCGCTCTTGCATCTCTTATTAAATCCTTAGACGCAATTTCTAGAAAAGATTGTATCAAATGGCAATGACAGGAGAGTTAAGGAGAAAGAAAAATTTTGAATTCAACCAGAAAATGGAAATTATCGCCCATTCTCTGAGCAATCATTAAAAACCATGAATAAGCAAGGACAGGAAGGAACATTTTGCATGTCACCAGAAAAGCAGCCAGGCTGCAGGGCTGTGTTGTACATGTGTTTTCACACCCTGAACATATGAATGTGCTGAACAAGCCCCATTCTCTGGAAGCTGGTGTAATTTGCACTCCCCAGTTCTCAGGGAGGATACATCCTGGTATTGGCAGAGCAGAGGGATGAAGTAAGGTCCTTGGTATGTCAGCCCCACCTGTTGGACTGACCAGTAATAAGAGCTGCCAAAGACTTACCAGAAGAGTGACTAATCAATGCTGGAAACATCAGAGAACTTTCCAGGCCTTGTTGTTTTGTAGCTGCAGAATGACAGTTGTTGGTATTATACGTATTCGCTGGTTGAGATCAAGCATCTTGGAGATCTTAATAAAAGCATGCACATGTCATCACACCAGCTTAAATTGTCTCTGGCTTTTTCCCATAGATTTAGAGTAAAGCAACCACCTACCTCTTTTGTGTCATCCCTTCTACAAGATCAGAGAGTGTTGTGTCAGGCCAAACAACTGGGTGGTGTGCAGGACAAGCCAAACCGCTATGGAGGGCTCCTCTTGTGAGCCTCCCAGCAGGGAACGTGCCATGGAGGTGGCTACTGCAAGTTGAACACCAACCTGTGGAGAACAAGAAGAAATGGATAGTCTGAGCGTGTGAGGTTTAGGAAATCTGTCCTCCAGCGGGTCCTCACTGTTAGCAAACAGAGCTGTTTGCTGTTGTGAGCTGCACAACGAAGCTGTTGAGGGATAATGGAGGACATGGTCTTCTGTGTGTCTTTCTGGCTTCGCTCTGACTCCTTGGTGTCGCTCGGGTCGACACGTACAGCCATGCCTACTGAGGCCACGGCCATGCCATGCTCAGAGCTCATCTGCCTTAGTGCGTGGCCCTATTAGTTCAGCAGAGCAAAGAGAGTTTGGGAGCTTAGTGTCTATCTAAACCTTTTTTTTTTTTTTTTTGGCAATACTATGACTTTGAATTCTCTTCTCTCTAGGGCCATAAAAAAGATCCACACTGCTTAATTTTGCAAGACATTCACGGAGCCTGGACTGCTTGTCTTCTCTTCCTATTCTGTTCAGCTTTTTCTCCTGAGCACTGACATTATGTGGTGTAAGGCTTATGAGGTAGTAAGGCTTAAAAGAGAGTATAAAACTGCAACTAAAAAGCCTTCGCTAAACTAGTAAGAGATATGAACTGACATCCACAGGCTTAAATTCAGGAAGGGGATCTGAAGATCCAAAGGCCGTTACACTGGGATGAGGGCCTGCGAGGAACCAATATTCTCATACCTCACTTTGCAGCTTTAGTGAAATAATTTTTCTCTGCTGTCTTGTTTTTATTATTTTCTTCACCTGTAGTCTTTGAAGAGCTTTAGAGGGACAGCTTCATCTAGGAACAAGACTTCCAGGTGCTCTTGAAAGTGTATTCTCAAAATTACTTTTAGCTGGATGATGCAATGAAAGTGTAGGCAACAAATGAAACATCAGTTTTATTCCCAGACTGCCCTTTTCACACATCTGCCTCTGCTTAAAACTTAAGGTGTGACTTCAGGTAAGTTCTTCAGCCATATTGTGCTTCTGCTCCCTCATTGATAACCCTTCTATTTCCTAAGGAATGGAAGAAAAGGCAGAAAATTATGCAACGCTGAGACGTGGTGAGGGGAAAGCTGAGAGGCAGTCAAAAGAGAATATTTGACAAGTACAGTGGGAACAAGAAAAGCTCCTCAGATGGATTAAACTGGCACAGGTCAGCCGAAGTCCAAACAATCCAGCTTTTTATAAGGGAGTCACTTGAATAACTTTGACTTTAATAACCAGATAAATTACAGTATCGCGAGCAGTCAGAGAGAACACTCTCTTCTCTTGATATTTCCCATAGTTTTGTGCCCATGAGCATCTCTCTGGTTGGCCTGTCATTACAAAACACATTCAGAGAAAGCTGTCAAACAGACCATGAATAATCCAGGGGAAAGTCAAACTAGACAGAGATAAAAATCAATGTACATTCTTCCAAATGAAACCCATCTTTCATTACTTATTTTAGAGTTTCATTCCTGCTCTGATCTCTCATAATTCACATAAAATAAAAAAAAAAAATCTTGGCTTCATAGTTCTGCCCTATCTCAGACATTCCAAAAATTGGTTTCCTGTAGATCATTTTGGTGACCATTATTTATTTACTCTTTTCTGGATTTCAACATGTTTTTCCCTATCATCAACCATTTTGCCACACTGCGTGCCAGGTTACCAAGTGTCAGCTAAGCCCAAGGAAAGGGGTTGTGTACATCTTCCTCATCTGTTGCAGGCACAGGGCAAGGTCCATTGTTTTAAATGATCTGGATTTAGACTGCATATAGTAAAGCTTTTGAGAACATGCCAGCAACTTGTTACTCATGAGTTAACATACAGCTTGCTAGATGGAATTTCCTCAATCATATATATCCATGAGGAGAGGCACCCTTACTTATATGAAGGATATGAGCAGAGAAGCAATCAAAATAAACAAACAAACAAACAAACAAATAAATAAATAAATAAATAAAAGTTTGTGATTTCAGTCTTGGTATTTATTGAAGTTGGGAGGGAAACACTGAGGTGACAAAAGTGCTTACATACTTTAGTAAATAAAGATTTGTCCAAGTGTCTGGAGATGTGAGTCCTAGTTATTGCCCCATCAACTAGAGTTTATATAGTTGGAATGAGTTTCTTAATCGCTTTACCCTTGATGGCTTTCACCCATAAAATAAGGACAATGATATTCATTCATTCATTGCTGTGAAACACTGGAAGACTTTTGAACGGAAATAATTGGGTTACTGTCTGAGGGAGACCCTATATACAACCATCTCCTTCCAACCCCGAAAGAAAGACATAGCGCTTACACATCTGTTAGCAAATAAAACAGACATAGCCTGGACATAGGCACAGCCATGTTATTGTGAACTTGTGAAGATCCCTTGCTCAGGAGGTAGCAGGAGCCAGGGACAATTCCCAAAGGGCCGTTTGCGTGTAGCCATTTTCTTATTTGGGGGAAGGGGAGGGAAAGAGATTCTGTGTGTGGACATGAGTCATGATGTATAACTTGGCCTCAGGGACAGAAAGCAGGGCCTGACATGTTTTATGTACTACATAATTAACTGAGAAAGGGAAGGAGAGGGGGTCATGCGTGGAAACTAAATACCATGGCTTCATGTTTAAATGTCGGTGTGACTGCATACTGCTCGGTTTCACTGACCTTTCTTATGACCTTGGGCAGCACTTTGTGCCTCTCACTCACTTTGTCCATTCTGCCTCTCAGCTGCCTCAGAGAAGGTCCTGGAGCTCAGCAGCTGAGTCCAAGAGCCTCCTGACTCTGTAGCCATCCCAATAACACCACTGCTTGCCTTTTTGACCAGGACAAGTCGCAGAGGTGCAAAGGGAGGACATTCTGGCTCTGCATGTTGTTACTCAGTCCCCTGCTTCAACCTGCAAGATCCTCCTTCACTTCTCATCCGTTACACTGACACCTCTCCCACACTGTAAGATATCACTTTGTTCCCTATCTGTCCCAAGGACTTATTTATTAAGTACATTGCCCTCTGCTTTGAATGCAAACATCCTCCTTCCCTTTCTCCCTGCTTGTATCTATCATCACCTCCCCTAGAAAGAGAAGAAATCTTGAGGAATATGCCATGCATATGTAGGCTTGTAGCAAGACATTTGGGAATGACATCTTCCCCACTTCTTCTGCTCTCCATCACCTTGAACACCTCCTCAGGGCACCTCTCCTTCTCCCTTGCTCCTCTACTCCCTTCTCTTTGGCTGACAAATCTCCATTCCCTCTTTTCATCCACTAGCAGCCATGGCAACAACAGCATCTGGCAGAGCAGTAAAATATCTTCCCCCACCCAGGGTCTCCTCTTCCTTCCATCTTCCTCTCCATTGCTGCAAGTCATGGTATGTTCCTAGATTTTTAGCTTCCAGCAGGAATAAACTCTGCATCCATCAAGTTGAAGCAGATACGGAATCAATTCCAAAGGGTTCTCCAGTTTCTATTTATAAATCAGCCAGGGTATTATTTTTATTATTATTTCTGGGATTGAAAAAGCAGAAGAAAATATGCCCTATTTCTGTAGATTTGCCATCCTGGAACATCTTGGGTGTCGCTTGCAAATCCACTCACAACCAGCAGACCAAGCCTGCTGCGGCTGCAGCAGAAAGAGGAGGCAAACTCAATTAGAAGTCGAGTCATGATAAATTTTCTGTTGCCATTGGCTAGCAGTATTGTATGGGAGAGCCAGCCAGCTCTGGTGCCAAAAGGAAATCTGACACAGATGACAGTCTGACTTCCAGTACCTAGGAAAAAAAAGGCCAGCCAGCTCTGTGTGTGTGTATCGTTTTTTTCTTCAAGAATTTTCGTACATTTTCAGAGGGGAATCCAAGCCTCAATACGCTCTCACTTCTGTGCATAGGAACAAAACACAGCACTTTCTCCTGATGCTGGCAGGACTCGAGGAGAAACATTTCAGACACTTTGCTGTAACCAGGAACCCCTTGTCCACCTTTCCAGACTCCCGTATTTTTTTCACATAAAGTGACCTGAGAGGAACTTGCCTGGTGATGCTATTTTCTCCCTCCCTGAGCTCATGGGAGATTGACAGTGGCTTGAGTTAGACTGGGACACAGTGTCTGGTGAATGTTTCCACATACACATGGTCATAGGTGGATGCCTTACTCTAGTAGCTGTCCAGTGGATCAGATCATGAATCTTTTCCCTTCATCAAAAGGCATCTGCTTCCAAAGTTTACAAAGATGGTTCAAGGCTCAGACTCAAGAGTCCCAGACCTAGAATATGGTGCCGAGTTTCAATCCCTTTCCTGGCCTAAGTAACCCCATTCCTGGTGCAAAGATAAATTCATTGAATAAGGAGCAACTTGTTAGCTCTGAAGGGGAAGGAATTTGACTTTCTAAGTATCTAATTATTATTTTACTGAGATGTTTATGGCTGCCATTCATAACTGTGATCCCCTCACACCAGATACAGTACAACCATATATAGTTCCTATAGTACTATACATAATATATATGCATCGATGTATGTGTATAAACCCAACATACATAGAGTCTATAGACTATTAGATATAGTTCTTACACTGATAGCATCTCCTAGGAGCTTAACCCTGAAAAAGCTGAAATAGATAGGGACAGGGTTTTTTCCAGCTAAATGGTTTCTGGGCAGAAAATGCTGTCCCATAAAATCAAAATGTTCTGAATAAGTTGGCAAATGTACTGATCAATGTCTATGAAGCAAATCATATCAGAACGTTTTTGTTTCACTTATCTGTTGTGAGGTACTTCACTTCCAATCAGTTCAATAGTATTGTCCTGTTAATGCACTGCTTTATGGGAATTGTAGTTTGGAATCTCATTGACTCGTAGAATTAATTGCCTGGAAGACTGTTCTCACCTTGTGCTTACTGTACAGGCCTGCATTCTTTTGACAAAGTTTTACTTGGTGCATGACAAGAGATGTAAAAACTGTATTTATGAACATAAAGCCTTCTTCCTACAAAAAGATTCAAACTCTTTAGGAGACTTTAGCTCTAACACACCACATCAGAGAAACACAGTTTAATGATGAAAAAAAACCCAAAGTTTCATTTCAACAAGTCAAACTAGAGCATTTCCATTTCAGGAAGGTTACGATGTTTCTCTTCAGCTGAAATATTGAGACACAACAGTAAGATTATTTTTCACTGAAATTTCTCACAGTTTCTGTCACACACACAAAAAAAATACAAAAGCTCCATTTCTTGTGCTAATAATGGCTCAGAGCAAATAGTGGATGCAAATTTCCAAATCTCTGAGAATTCACTAAATGAGAATAAGACTTTCATGCAAAATGATTCATGTACTCGAATGGCTTCCTCACTGGGGATTCACACCATTTACCACTGAACAATGGAAGTACCATTCCTGTTGCCTATTTTAACAGAAAGGATGCTGTCTCCCTGTGAAAAGATGATGACCATCAAACAGCCTATGAAATTATTGTAAACCATGTTGTTAAAACTGGGAATTGCATTGGATAATTTATTTCTCCATAAATATTTGTAGTTCATACATAGTTATTATTTTATTAAAAAAAACCCAAACAACTAAACCAAAATCAACACCAAAAAACAACCACAAAAAACCAAAACAAACCAAAGAAACAAAAACCAACCAAACAAAAATCCAACCAAAACCATAAGGGAGGTAGATGAGGAAGCACACTCAAACTAAAATTGAAACAATCCTTTATTTTTCTGTTACGCTTTTAGTCTTCATTGATTACCTGCATCAAGCTGGGGTGCCCACTGCTGTGTAGAGTTTTAGACACAGGAAAATCTCTAATAAACAAACCAGTCTGGATCTTAGGCTGTGTAGAAAAATGTACTTGCCCTTTTTAAAGGTATTCTTCCCCTTTGAAGTGTGTTGCGATTACATTTCGGGGGGGGGG
>NW_020799095.1:2246349-2261641 GCF_003259725.1 Athene cunicularia
GGGGGGGGGGGGGGGGGAAATAGCAAAGAAGAAATGAATCCTGAAAACTGTCGTGTTTCCTTTTTGAAGATCTGAGAGTTTAGAATCCTCTCTGAGATGAATGAGAGTAACTTACTTCTTGCATATTTTGAAAGGGAAGTAAAAGTATAATCTTTTTCAAGGATTTTCATCTACTGTGATCAGAAATGACTTGGTAAAAAACAGGCTCTGCCTATCTAAAAAAATATTTATAGGTTATTTCAGGGAGATTAAGTTGTGGATGTTGTCTAATTACCATAAACTAATTTCCTTGTTCCATTAAGTATCAGGGGGTGTAATACAAGGCAGCTTAATAATTTTGTAGAGATCTGATAAAGCTTGATAAGTGTACCTGGCCTCATGGATTGAACTACAGGTACAATGCAGCTTACAAACTTTATTATAGATCTACTATTTTCCAGCCCAGCTCCTAAATCCATCCTGAAGTGCTGCAGGATTCCCACAGCTGTTTGCACACGTGAGGCCACCTTCCCACCAGACTTGTTCTGCAAAAGACAGAGACCTATTTCACAAATAATGTGTTGAAGACCAGCATCCAAAATGTAGTTGGATCTGCCTCCCAACCTCCCTTAATTCACAGGAGGACGGGTCTCTAAAATATGTTTACAAATGTTTATAGGGAGCTGCAGGAAATATGAGTAGGTGTTTAAAGCAGGTCACAGATATTTAATTTATAGACACTCTTACACCATCAGCCACAGCATGACTCGGGTCGTCATAAAACAAACCTTAGATCTCTCACATAATCCTTTTTTTTTTTTTTTTTTTTTTTTTTTTTTTTTTTTTTTTTTTTTTTTTTTTTTTTTTTAATAAATAGCAGGCCTATCATAAAGTCCCATTTGATGGAAGAACAGACCTAGAGACTGTAGGTCTTGGTGATGGCTCTCTACAAGGTGTAAAACCTCTGGAACATGAAATGTAATCCAAAGATCCAGACTACATCTTAGAGGGAGGGGAAAAGGAAGGCAAAGGAATGAAAACAAACAAAAAAAATAACAACAAAAAAACACCCCCACCAATCCATTTTTACGGCCAATCTGATCTGGGGAGAAAACGCTTTCTTGACTTCAGACTGCTTAACGGCATGATGAGGAATGTGTAACCAAGAAGCTTTCATCAGGCACCTGCAAGGTGTTAATACCTTTAAGTGCACTCTGTGTTTATTTGTAGTTCTTGGATACATTAGGGGAAGGGGAAAAGAGGCCTCCTTTCAAACAGGATACCCATGAAGAGGATGCAAGTCTTTTTAGGTCTCCTGAAGGGAACCAGTGGAAGCTCAGGGGAATGAGTTTACTATTAATAATCTATGTGATAAGCAGATGTGATTAACAATGATATAACTCTTCAAAGTCTTCACCGGATCAGATGCCTAAACACTCATATCACAAACATCAAATATCAGGTTAATTCGGTGCCTTCCATAGATTTTCACACTCCTTTTTAAAACATGTAGACACATTGTCCCTATTAATCCCCAAAACTTCACACTACTAATGAATGGAAACCTAATTTCCAGTTTCAGCTTGTTCACAGTCAAGTCTGTTCCTTCCATATGGCTTAACACCAGGGTCAGTGGGTCCAATGACACCATTTCATCTGGGAATCACGAGTGTTTTAAAAAACAAGGCTCAATGATCTGACTGTGGAGCTGAATCCTGATGCGGAAAGAAAGTCCTTTCATCAATATTCACTTTTTCTCTAGACAGACAAGTACCTGGGCAAATTGTCACGTCCCACACTGCCTATTTGTGGGTGGCATGAACCTGATGGAGAACCACATGCTCCACTGAGCAAGAATAAAAGGGGTCATTGCTTCTGGCACCATCAGGGGTGCAATTTCAGGTGCTCAGGTGAGCACCGATGCTGATGAATTATACATGAAAGAGCCATGCACACACCCTGCTCCAGCGTGTACAGTCATGGGTAGAGTTTTATTGAGTGGTTGATGGGGAGAGAAGTGAGAGTTTGCCCTTCTTTATTTGCTAGGATCAAACTGGTGTGTGCTCCATAGCCCCTAGCTTCAAGCGCAGGAGAGAGGACAGCATTGTGACTGCCATTGTAAAGAGCAAAGTACATTTCTGCAAGGAAATGGATGGCCTTCATACTAATCTTCTTGGGATGGAGCAGTGCTTTCTAAACAGAGCTGAATCAAGATGAATTTCAGTTCGATGCCCTGGATGCAGTTGGAAAATAAGAGGGTAAAGAAAATAAGAGGAAAGAGAAGAGTTTTTTGGATTCTGCTACACATTCTAGGTTTGCATTGCCAAAAAGATGAGGGAAGGGGGTCACTATTTTATCCTGTAGAAATTTCCTAAATCTGGATGTTTTCTTTAAGATCAGCTGTCATATGCAGATATCGCTCATCTTCCACTCATAATATGGTGGTTTTTTCTCCATTCTCTACATTTGAGGGATGGAACTCAGTTTACTTAGTCAACAGAAGAACTGTGCTTCTCTCTGCTTTCTCACGTGGGAGCTTAGACACCAAGCTTGTGTGATGATGCTGGTATGTAGATACATAAACATACATCTGGTCTAGAGATTAATCCTGAATGATATTTACTCCCTTTTCCACCTGTTTCCAAGTTGCAGCATTGTATACTGAAGGCCCATCAAGCTCATCTATATGAGGTTGCCATGTGAGCATGTGTGACAACAACTCTGGGTGAGAAGAGATGTTGCTCAGTGTAGACCTGAACCTGTAGACCAGTGTAGAACTTGCTGACAGGCACTGTGGCATCCATCCCTTTTCTAAATTAGTCATGCTCCATTTTAACAGATTTTCTGCCCATACAACACACGATCTCACTTGGCCACAGGACATGTTTTCATGCTAGCAGCTGCTGCAGCAACTGAAATTGTGATTTCAGCACTTGGGCTTTTTTCATCGATGGATGGTACATGGCCTCCTGCAAATGAAATGGACTTTTCCAAGCAGAAAAATAAGCCATCATCATTAAATAAACAAAAATGAAAAACAAAACCTAAGCTTGTCAAATTGTGAATCAAAGTCCCAGAACCACTGGAGCCTATTTTTAATACAATACTTGTTTTAAAAATATCCTAAAGAAAGAGAGTGAATGTAGAAACCCCAAAAGCCAATCTCAGGCTCCTATTGATTGCCAGGGTGGGAGAACTGGCAGGTGCTGTTGAACTAAGGTAACCACCACTTACATGACCCTAAGGGGGTCCTCTCAAATCCTTGCTGGGACCCAACTAAAAGTCAGAATGAATGTCATAGATAATCAGAAATTTAATCTTTCTTGAGACCTGCCTTGTGAAAGGGGCCATCACGAGTCATTTTGTGCCTGCACGGTGAATTGTGACATTTTTTTCTTTCTTGGGATAAATCTTCAACTGGATCTGCTTCCTTCTGTGGATCATGGTCTAATAGTGTTGTAAGGCTAGCTGAAAAGTGGTGCTGAAAGTCAGTTGTACAAGATGAGCAGTACTTGGGGCTACTCCTTTTGGAAGAAGTTGAGATATGCATGAGATTATGAGCATCAATTTGTAATGTTCACTAAGGACAGTATCATGAAACAAGCACTTCCTGCCAGAAAGAACCTTTTTTTTTTTTTTTTTTTCCCACAGGGAACAACATTTGAGTTAACCATGGCGGCTGCTGGATGGTCCTTTCAGATGTGATTTTTTTTTTAATACATAAACTACTTTGCAATTTATATTAATATATGACTGTTAATTGATGACGGATTTGCTAACATCTAAGGTACAACTATTAGGTATCCCAGTTGGGAACATATGATATTCTTACTATTTTGGGGACCGCTGCAGCTTGCAAATAACCCCTGTAACCAAATACTGTGTGTGTGAGTTTGTGTCTACAAGACTGGGTCAACTGAACAACAAAGCTCTTACAATCCAGCCACTGAATCTTTTGTATACTCAAATCCAGCATGAGGTACTGAGATACACAGCTCTTTCAATTATTCCCAGCATCCAGGTTCTCCTTAATGATGTTGCTACTCTCTGAACGCCTCCCAGTTGCTCAGTGGTGTTTTGGCTCCAAGATCCACAAAGATCAGCTACAGATGTATCACAGTCCTTTCACCCTGTAGCATGGGATGCCCTGATGCACACAGCCCAGAATTGCCTTCCTAAATTGTTCAATAAGACTTATCCAAAAGAATAATGATTATAATAATAATTATAATGATGATATTAATAATAGTAACAATAGTAAATCTAAATTAGATCTATTGGGTTTTGGCAGGGATGAAGTGTGCTAAACAAAGAAGAACAATGCTTGTGGGGATTATGTAAAGCAGACAGATAATTGAATACACATGTTCTGGGTTTCTGCGCTCTGGTCAGTGGTTTCTGGGACAGAGACACAACGAGGAACACATTCTCAGAACTGACAGGGCAATGGTCTCCCAGTAATGGCTATTCAATTTATTTAGTTAAACTGGATGGCATAAATAACATCCTCAGGGAAGAGAAAAACAAAGACGTCACCAGGTTGAGATCATTAGTAGCTTACGAAGCAGCAATGATTCTTCTGAAAAAAGATGCTGGCACAGAGGCTTTCCAGGTATGGGTTTATGGTACAGGTTTGAAAAAAGTTTTAAACAGCTGACTAGTTTAAAAGGGCAAGAGAGGTCTAAATTACAGTATAAATGAAGCCAAACTATGTAAGGCTAGTCTAGAATAAAAGTTCATGAAGCCTAAGTAGACATAAATCTTTGGACACTTTTTGGAAAACTCCTTTGTGCAGTAATAATGTTAGCACTTATTACTAATACCTGGCTTTTCATCAGTAAAAATCAAAACACTTTACAAGGGAGTTCAGTTTCATCATCCTGTCTTTATAAATGGGGATTTTGAAATACAGAGATAAAAAATTACTGCTCAGAAGGCCAGAGTGAGGGGAGGGAAGAGGACCATGTATCCTGAGTCCTTGTCCAACACACTCAGAACTTACTGTTTATGTAAAGGCAGAGATCAAATTCTGGGTGGCTCCAGAAATCTATCTGAGAACAAGCTTTATTTAATTACCAGTTATAGAACGAAGACATGAAACTCCCTCACTCCACCCTTCAATCTGGCCCTCTTTTGACCCAGGAGACCAGAGAAAGATGCAGTTCTCAATGCAGTATGTGAGCATTCAAAGCAGTCACACATCTGTATAAGGTTGGCTCTCCCTCAGTTGATTTCACAAGACATAGGCAAGCAAGAATTGTTTTGACTCTTTAAATAACAATGGAAAAGTCATGTTTTTTTGCAGTTTCTTTTTTTTTTTTTTTTTTTTTTTTTTTTTTTTTTTTTTTTTTGGAGGGGGAGGTGTGCAGTGCACATCGCAGCCTCAAATCCCTCATCATCCACTTGGCCTATCTGTTGACTCACCCCCTGACTCCAGTCTAAGGATGCAAGTTGGCTTTCCAGGCTACAAAACTCAGTCAAAGGGAGCTTGGTTTGCACTCAGGCTGGTTTCCAAGCTGAGTGTCTGGATTTCCTGTGCAAAGTTAGGTGGCCTAAATGGCCAGTCTGAAAGATCCTTTGTGCCAATGGGGTAAAGATAGAATGAAATTATGTGCAAAAGACTTACCACCACTCTCTGGGTCCTGAGGCTTGAGCCACAGTTATGTTGACAGGTGTTTCTAATTAGAAACTAAATCCCGAAGGCCTCTCTTAAGAGAAGGCGTCTAAGTGTTATATTTCCAAGAATGTGAAGGACTTCCTGCTTACTTCTGTTAGGGACACTGTAATCGTGGTGATACTGTGTCATCACAGCCAACGCTTTCACTCAGGACATACATTGCCCCAATGAGTGTCCTAGCAACTCATTAAAATTCTGCTTATTCATACTCATTCCCCTTCAGGCTTCATGAGTTGACTTTTTTTTTGTACTCCCTATCAGGTTTGGCATGTAGGGAAGAAGGCACTTCTGTGCAGGAACTCCAAAGCCCGGAAGTTAAATTCCATCAAAACTGAGAGACTTGGATCCTTTTGACTAGAGAGTGGGCTTGTACCTCAGAGCCCCATTTTCTGGGTGCTCTAAACACTACCAATAGTTTTCAATCTTTCCAATTCTAATGCTTCCTCGCATTTCCCATGAGAATAATGAAACCTAAACAGATAATCCAAGTCCATTAAGAACAGGATTTGCTCACTCTGATTCCATAGAGATACTTCAGAGTTCACTGAAGATGTCCAGACCACTCTTGAAAACCACTCCATTAGCCTATTAATGAAGGTAGATATAGCTTTTGTGCTGGAGTTATTGCTGCTGAGTTATCTTGAGGTTGTTCCAAGTCTGCCAACTACAGTCCTCAGGAACATAGGCACCTCTTCTTAGTTTCTGGTTGTGGATGGGATGGGGGTGGGGACTAAGCTTTTATCCATCACAGCCAAGGAAAACAGAAGACTGAGAAAAGGTTCAAGCTACAAATGGCAGAGCTGAGTTGAGATCAGGGATGGCTGTGGAAGGGGAGATAGGGCTATGTGGGAGAGAGGCAAGCCAACATCATCAGCTCTGCATAGCCCCTGAGAAGCAGCAAGGCTTTGATGAGAAACAGGCCTTGGAAGAAAGATAAGAAACTGCTGAGTTGTGCCAGGGTGGCAGGGAAAAACAATGGACAGCTGCAACACTGAACTGTGGGAAAGTACTGAATTGTGAAAAGTTAATGCTGTGTGAACAAGATGGTGATTGGTCTGCACAGCGCCTGTTAGAGTGGTCTTATGCTGGTAGGAGAAAAGGTTGATAGCTGTCTGATTGCTGATTTGCTAATTATAAAGTAAGAGCTTTAACAAGAGCATAAGTATTGTAGGAATAAATGGCTTTGCTTGATAACTCTCATAGAGTTGTGCAAGTCCATTATTCTCCTGCAGGGCTGCATGTGTAAACTGTGACAACTAAGACCTACCTAAGTCTTCTTTAAAGCTTTTTAATTCAGTAGAAGAGGAACCTGTACCTGAAAACTTTAGGATGTTTGCAGGAATTCTGGGTTTGACCTTAAAGAGTCTTTTCGTACTACTCACCATGATAGACAAGTTGTTTTCTTGTGACAATGGCTGACTTAACTCTGGTATGTGGGTTCACGAGAGCAAAGGTTGCCATTCAGTGTCTTGGTGTGGATAGTAATAAGTAATGGATATGCTACGACTGCCAAGATCCTTTTGTAACAGAAAATTCTATGTCCTGAGGATTGTATCTGGTCTTACCTCCCAGGGTTTTTTATGTTTTCTAGACAGCTCAGCTTGAAAGGAATGTTCGTCCTGGTATAACACCAACCTCTTGCCTCCAGCAGGCAAATGGAAAAGATCAGGTTATACTGGGTGCCTATAGCCATAACAAGCGACTTGCAATGATATATGGATATGGAAATGCTTATATGCAAATGTATCTGTACACAAAGATAAATCACTCAGAGAAAATGATTATACAGATAATCACTGTTTTAAAATCTATATGGCTGATTTCCCCAGTGAGATAAATCTCAATGGCTTTTTACAAAGACCATCTGAAGCAAAGAGATTAGGAATTGTAATCTAAATTACTTCTGTTACCCTCACTCACGTAGTAACTGCAAAAAGGGATATATTTCTCAGGAGAAGATCAGTTTGTTTAGTTAAGTAGAGGAAGGCTGAGGCAGGGTGTACTTAGTCCCTGCATATGTATCCAAGAAAAAAACCACACTTTACATTAGGAGGAGAACTTCGTAAACTGAGAGATACCATTGCCACAGAGAGGGGTAGGTATGACCTGACATTTCATACCTACAGGCTGGAATTAGAAAACCATAAAAATGAGGTTCTCAGATTCCTGTGATAGCCAATTTATTCAAGGTAAAGATATATATGATTATACACAGGAGTAAATGACATCACCAGCTCTGACATAGGCTATGACATAGGCTTCTAAATTGGAACGGTGGGCCAGTGTAGTCCCACCAAAAAACCAACACATCTTAACTACTAGCCTCGTCTTTAGCCAATGAAATTCTGTCCTGGTTTTACTTATTTGCCTGCTTAACTTCTCCTGCCTGCTCCCTGGTGACAGAAGAGCAGGGTTGACCTGCTAAATCCTTGTTTGGATGTTTTTGAGGCTGAAATCATTCATGAGCTCCTAAAAACATTTCAAAGAGTGTTGTATTGTGGAACTCTGATTTGTACTCTACTCAAAAAAAGAAAAAATCGATACAGTCAAACCGGTGAATTTACTCTGGACGAAAGCAAGGAGGAAAAAACCCCGTAGATTTGTTACATTCTGCTGCTAGACATTAAATGCAGAACCTAAAGTCAATATGAGACATCTTTTTGAGATCCCTTGATACATTTACAATATTTCTTCTCTCATAATTTATTATAAAAAACTTGTCCAGGAGAAAAACCTGGAAGATCATAAGAGAATTTTGACTTTTCCTGGCTAATCTTACAGTCTAAGTGAGCCAAAATTGCAGATTAATGCCTAATCAGTGGGAATGTACTTTTGGAAGAAGATAAAGAAAAAAGATCATTCTATCCCTAAATGATAACCACCTGGCTGATAATCAGCTGACAGTAAATGGCAGGAGGTGTAGAATAGACAGCTAAAAATAGTAAGACATCTAGGATTAGACTATCCAGGCAACAGTGCACATAACTTTTTGGTACATCCAAAGAAGCTCAAGAACTATGATATGATGATGTTGGTCAAGATACAACTTATGTGGTCCTTAAATAGTAGGTTAAGTCATTTTCTAACAACGGACGCCAAACCAAATCTTCAGAGGACAGGAATAAAATAATCACAGAAATTTAGTCCTGGAAGGGACCTTCTAAAATCATCACATCCAGTCCTATTCTCTGAGGCAGGGTAATTGCTTCCAACAGATGTGTCTCTGACCAGCCACTAAACATTACCAGAGAAGGAGATTCCAAGACATAACTGAACTTAGCATTTGTAATATCATACCCCAGGAAAGCTTTTTTTAATCACAGATGAAGCCTCTTGATCTTCTCTCAGGAGGCACACAAAATAATTGATCTACTTCCACACTTGTGCCTATGGGAGGATTTATTGGGATTTTTTTTTATACTCAACAGATCTTCCAAGCTTATAAGCTTTATTCCCTGGCTTTTTATATGTCCAGGATATAGCACCTAATGATGACAACAGTTCTTGAAAAGCAAAATTGCCCCATGGGTTACACTTCTGCTTGCTAATGAACCCAAATCATCATTAACTGTAATTGACTCCAACTTGGACATATCTAGTCTCCCTCTTGCGTGGTTTTCGCCAGAATTACTTGACACTTCCAATGCGATGTGAGGTCCTGATGAGGGGGTACATCCTAAACTCAAGGTTTCTTCTGAATTTGAGAAAATAATACATTATTCATTTAAACAAAGAAGCTTGCTACCACCTAGAACCTCAAAACAACAAACTGAATAAACCAAATGAAAGCAAACAACAAAACTTCCTATGTTTACAGGGTATATCATCTGGGAAGCATAAGCAATTCTAGAGATTCCAGGACATCAGCAAATTGTGATTTTATGACATGACATCATGCTTCACTGGGCCAGAATAAACGTAATTATTTTTTTTAATGCTTTTGTAATGAAGTACAAGCAGAAATTTACAATCTTTAAAAAATGAAATGAAAGAATTCTTCAATCATGGACATCCTGTGCCAATGTTGTTCTATCAAGAAGACATGATTTTTTATTTTTTTTTTTTTAATTTCAAAATTCCTTTATCATTTAGCAATGACCACTTAGAAAGGTTATTTGATGTCTTTAGGAATATTATTTTAATATATTTGTTTGCTGCCCTGTGTCCCTTCAAGAAATAGACAGACAGCTGAAGAAACAAGTCAGAGATGTAGTAAGGACACAGAGTCAGTGTTAAACTTCTGACAATGGCACCTGAGGCTGTATTCAACTTCATATTCTGAAATTTGAGTTCAATTAAATTAACAACAACAATAATAAATCAAAAGTAACCAAAATGTTTATGACTTCATGCGAGTTAAGAGAAGGATTTTGTTACTTAAACAGAGGTGCCTGGTACCATTTGAGATGACCCAGGGTACCCTCCCTGCACCGTATCCTTACCAGCCCAAAAGACCTGAGGTCTTCTGTAGGACCAGATCCATGCAGACATCTTGTATATTCTACTACTGCATATTCTATTCTATTGCATCATCACTAGGTGAGTCTCCATAGGCAGAGAGAGAAATGGAGAGGTGTATCCATTTGTAGCATAGGAGAGAGTGCATAACTGATGTTTATTGTTCAAAATCATTTCCTGCTAACATATGCATAGTACTTTTTTAATGTACACAGAGCTTTAAAGGTCTCCAATCTAGCAGAAGAAGTTCTAATAAATCTCTGCTTTTGGAATGTGAAGCCAAATTAGTTCAGCTGCACAATGGAGCACATTTAAGAAATTATGGTGGTTTACTACTGGAATGATCTGTTAAGGGAAAAGGCATCTCTCCAGCTTCAGGACTGAATGACTTTCTAGAATAAGTTCCTAAGGATAGCACCTGTTATTGGATTTAGAAGGGAAATAATTTTTATTTCTAGCCCATGCTTTCCATATCAGATTTAAGACCATTCTGGTCTTAAAACTCTTCTAAGCCAGATACACACTCTAGTCTCCTGAGTACCAGTTTGTTGCCTTAGTTTCCAAGCCACGCTGACTTTCACATTTCATCCAAAAAGTCTGCTTTGGAGTCAGAGCTAAAGTCAAATGTCTTTCCTTGCTTATTATAACTCAAGCCTCAACTGATTGTCCTGCTTTTGTCATGACGTGTTATAACATTTAAACTCAGAAATCCATCACCATGATTATCCCAGGCTCTTTCCAGCCATTGTTCTGCTGGACTTCTCCTTTTTCAGAGGTTACTCAGTCCCATAGATCCTTCAAGTATATCAGGAAAATTTCAATCTAAATTCTGTTTCTAAATCAGAAGGATTTTGCAATCTGCTTCATAATCTGAGGGAATAGGTAAAACTGAGTTTGCATTGACAGATCAGTCACATAATCCTCTTTCTAGCTCCACGATTCAGACTTGAGCCTAGTGTAACCCAGAGGAGTCAGAAGCATCCAGAAGGAACTGAAGCTGAAAGCATCAGTATTGCCTTGGTGCTCTGCAAAAGGTGGAATGTCACCAGCTCAGAGCAGGTCCCCAGCAAAGTTAACGGGGATGTCTAACCAGGCACAATGATTGATCAGACAGTCAGCTGACAACCACATAACACCATCTGCGTGCACATATTTGATTTCCCAGGTAGCTTTTCTCGAAAATAATAAATATTAATTAGTCAAGAGTTAAAAAAGACTGTGTTACTTGTTAGTTAGCCCATTCAGGCTGGCTTCTCTCTGCTCTATCAAACACCTCTTCACATCCATAGGCAATCCCATTCCAGAGAGGTGGAGAGAGGCTGCCCAGAGACTCTTGTTACACAGTAAAAAAAAAAAAAAAAAAAAAAAAAAAAAAAAAGGTGCAAATTTCTGTTTTATCTCTGTTAATATATGAGGGATATGTGTTGGTGTTTTGTTGATTAGGGATACCAATTAAACTCAGACACCATAGTGAAAAGAGTAGGTGTATTTTACTTAAAATAACGAAATAATGTAACAGAATAATATAGAAAACTTACAGTAAGAAAAGACAGAACAGTGCACTTAAATAGGAAAATACAGGCTAATGCATCAAATCATTACTACCTGAGAGAGAGAGAGAATAGTGATTAAGAAAGATACCTCACCACTTGCATACTTTACCATCATCCAGCCCCACAGTGGCTGGGCAGCCCCAGTTACGGCGAGGGTTTGTTGAGCCTTTCCCGGTAAGTGGGAAATCCTACGTGGTGCGTCCACCCGTAGCTGAGGCTTCCAGAGTCGCTGTGAGCGGGTCTGGCCTTATAGACCTAAAAATCAGCAAGCCAGAAGAGCTGGCACCTTTGATTTGAGCAGAAATATCTGGTTCCATTCTCACGTTAGATTCTCCCAGGTCTGGGCTCAGGGGAGAAACTAAGGGAGTTTCCCAGCTTATCTAATTGATTTATGAGCGAGGTCACACGCCAGGTCACAGGGACAGACAGCTGTCTCTGTGACCCTGTTATCTTGCCTATATAGAAGGAAAGATAAGGATATAGATATAGATACATAGATATAGATATAGATATAGATATAGATATAGATATAGATATATGATATAGATATAGATATAGATTAGATAGAGATAGATATAGATATAGATATAGATATAGATATAGATATAGATATAGATATAGATATAGATATAGATATAGATATCTCATAAACATGTTTAGTACAAAACCTACTATTACAATGGTTGTCAGCTATAAAATATACAGGATTCATCTATAGGTCAACTCTGGCTTGGGCCTATTGTCCAAGCCTTAGCACTTCAGTTGGGGTTTCTTGTCTTCTGAGACAGGAAACCACTGACAAAGTTGTCCATCTGTCTTAGTCACGCAGTCAGTGGAGAGACATCATACAATGGCAAATCTGCAAGAAACAAATAGCAAGATGGGGAGAGGATCCAGGGTCCTACAGTCTTTGTTACTTCTCTATCCACTGGATTTATGGAGTCTGTAGGTCAAAACCCCTGAAGTTTCTAGGATGTCCATAAGCTTGAATGTCAGGGAAACATCCACATGACTGAGCCATCTATTACATGGTGACTCATTAAAAAAACCCTTGTTGTGTCGTTGTATTTACTCAGCTCTGTCACTTATCAAACCAGAGGCTTCATGCCCTGATTTAATTAGGCTCTACGTTATTCATATCCCGGACCTCATGTAGCAAGTGAAGCAGAGTTCAGAGGTGACTGTGTGCAGCTGCTAAAAGCTGCTCTGCAAGCAATAAAGTGTTGGAAAAAAATGCCTAGGGACATATTTTATTCAGCTCAAGCATAGCTCAGCAGGAGGACTAGAGCCTGGATGCATGAAGGACTGTAAATTCCACCAAGGTATTTCCAGGACTGTTTCCTGAGGATCCATCCCATTTAAAGAAGGAAATGAGTCAGCTTTCTGGGCTACTTCCATAATTTCTCATGCCCTGGGGATAGAAGTCAAGGTTTCAAGTAGCCCTGGGGGTGGTGATACAAGGTCTCTTAACTCAGGTATGGGGTTACTTTGCTATAGATGTGTGTCGTTTGATATATATAATAGGAAAACTACAGGTTTGAGGGATTCTGACATGTTTGCAGGGATTTATCTGTGACAAAATAGGCACCTCCACTAGAACAAGTTGTTCAAGTTTCCTTTCAAATGGAAAAAAAGACAGGAAGGTAATGTCAGTAGGTGGCATTATCCTGAAAGCAGAAGAATCCTAAAAGAGATCCTAAGAGAGATTAATCCTGCAATGAGTTCTAAAAGTGCCTCTTTTTTGCTAACAGGTCCAAAAGAAAGTTAACCAACCAGTTACCATGTGTCCTGTTAAGTCAATTGAACTTGGCATTGTAAATGAAATGGGATGTCTAGATTTGGAGAGAGGACCTTTGGTTGCTCTCAAGGCTAGATCTGAATTGGCAGCGTTAAATATAACCATATAATGATGAAGGGTTGTAACTTATAAGATTCAGATGCCATTTCCTTCACTGGCACAGGCTTTCTGTGAAGCTTTGGGCTGCCTACATGTGTGGCCCAAGGTGTTACCATGGGAGGATGCAGGTCTCCAAGCCTTCAGTTATATCTTTCACCCCACATTGAAGTTGTCTGTAAAACATTGAAACCAAGAGGTTCACTCAATAGTCAGAAAGGAGTAAGAACTGTTCAGCAAGGATTCTTTATTTGGAGTGCTGGGCAGCACTTGGCATCACTCCACCATAAGTGCCACACTTACTAACAAAACTTTATGACTAATATACACAAAAATCATACATATGTATTAAATTTCTTAGAAGATGCAGTCTTATGCTAATGAGTTCTTAGAATTCATTTGCATAGTCTGAGCATGTGTAGTAAAAATAGAGTGAGGGTCTCCTCCCCTCCTTAGGGGTCCACACAGCCTTTCTCACACTGTCTTTTAGTGAACTTTAGGTTTCTAGTGTCCCTCTCTGGTCAGAGAGTTACTTCATCCATCTTTCAGCTCCTGTTTGTTCCAGCTCTCAGTACTTCTCTTGACACTGGCGTCTTCTTAGGCTCTTGTTTTCTTTAGGTTCCTGCTATTGGGGATTTACTCAGGGAGTTTTTCAGACTGTACAAGGTCTGTCTTACCTTTACTAGGCAAGGAGTTAAAGGTTTTAAAACATCTTATAAGTGGGTAACTGGGTAACAACTACAGAGGGTAGTTATGAAAATGTAGAAATGAAATTATATACATTATAGTAAAATACAGGAAAAATACAGGAAACAAGCAAACAAAAATAAGCTGGTAAAACATAAGTGATGTCTAACTTTAAAACTAAATGTCTTATATTACAGGTCCCCGTACATTAGCAATTTCAAGTATACTTGTAGAAGCTTCCCTTCAGCATCTCCAATGACACAGGATTCTGATATATGCATATATTAGTAGAGCCCTTAAATTTTTCACTTCCCTACTTGCAACAACAATCTTCACAGGTTATAAAGGAGCAGAGGGAACATGGTAAGTGTTTGTTGTGAAGGCGCCAATGGCAGTGATCCTGAGGCGCATAGAATGTGAGGGATTTCAAGGTGAGACCTTTTAACTTCTTCCCTATCCCTTCATCACCCATGATAATATAGGGGGAAAATGGAGTTAAGGTTCAGTAGTGTTCAAAAAAGAAATTTAAGAGCTGTTCTCAGATATGAGCTATGACATACTGTGGTGTCTCCCATTCAGACAATATCAGGACTCCAACAAAAAAGCTCCAGATGCAGTTCTGTGTATCAGATGCCAAGGAAAGGGTGGGAAGAATAAGGAGTCAGTGACATTGCTCTGAAGAACTAATTCCTCACCCCAGGAGGTGATAAACTGCAGCCGGCCTCCAGGTATGGACTTTGGTGGAACACCTGCAGTGACAGACACATTGCCTGTAAAAGGGCAATTAAAAAAGCAATTAAATACAAAGCAGCATCTCTGCTGCACTGCACCAATTTGCCTGATGAACTTGGAGCTCCAGGTAACAATTCCACTTGAAATAGGTAGTGATGGTTAACAAACAACAGCCCAGTTCATCAAGGCAATGCTGAGGGTGCACAACTGAAGAAAACATGAAGAAAGCAGCCTGATCATGTTTCTCCTCTAACTTTTCTAGACCAGATGCTGCCAAAGAAGAGAAAGAGAAAAAACAAGGGGGGGGGGGGG